>NC_092808.1:10076600-10390131 GCF_040954645.1 Diabrotica undecimpunctata | reverse complement strand
AAATTTTCAAAACGTTGTTTTTACACATATTATCACCAATTTTCATTTCTACACGAAATTTTTGTGTAGGTACTTATTGCACAAACAACTGATAGGAAATTTAATTGCGAATAATTTAAAGTTCATCCATTTTTATCGTAGAGATGATAGATTAAGCGATATTCAAAATAAAATGATGGCAACTTGTCTATTTTTCATCCTACTATTTCCAGAACGTTTTAACATAAGTATACTCAAATTCTAGTCATAAACTAACTTTCTGAGACACGATTTTAGTGTTCAGCGACCCCAAAAACCACTGAGTAACGAATCTGCACTGATTTTGTATCGAATTTCTACAAAACTCACGGAGATAAGGCTCCTTCTGGCCACCAGGTGCGTCGCACACCAACGCCGTCATGATATTAGTATTCAGCGATCCCAAAAATCACTGAGTAACGAATCTACACTGATTTTGTATCGAATTTCTACAAAACTCACGGAGATAAGGCTCCTTCTGGCCACCAGGTGCGTCGCACACCTACACCGTCATGATATTAGTGTTGAGCGACCCCAAAAACCACTGAGTAACGAATCTACACTGATTTTGTATCGAATTTCTACAAAAAACTCGAGGAGACGAGGCCCAGGTGCACCAGGTGTCTCGGAGAACATTGCCGTCATGATATTCATGTTCAGTGACCCCGAAAACCCCCGAGTATTATAATATTGAACTCATTTCCGTCAATTATTTCCGAGTTACAAATTTATCATTTTTCATCACTTCGGAAAATGGTGGAAAAAGTGGAAAATGGACTATCCTGGTCCGATAATGCAATTTTCATGTACACATCATCATTTTTGTTCACAAAATGTCCTGGCATTATTACGAATCGAATGTTAAAAGTTTCATTGAGATCCATCCTACTGCAAAAAATTGGTAGGTTTACGAGCCCCTTCCCATATCAGTTGGCCGAAACGTAAAGAAATTACGTTTACGGAAACTTTACGTTTTAACTGTGAAGTGTAAAACTTTAACGTCTAAAGTGTGTTTCTAACCTTACTTTTACTCAGATTTGTTAATGATTGTTTACAAATTTGAATGATTAGACAGTGTCCTTTTATGTTTTTTTTTCTGGTCTAGGTAGATTTTTTATGAACTATTCTGATTGCTTTTACTACAGAATGGAAGATATCCTTAATATTGAAATGTTTGGGGAATCTAATTTCGAGGATGATGACATGACGATGCTGTACTTCTATATATGTATTTGGTAAAAATTTATTGGGAAATTGGTTTCCGTCTTTTTTTTTTTCGATTTTTTTCACTATTTTTAGGTTACAATAACACAAACAAAAGATAAATCATTGGTTAAAATCACAAAACAACAAAAAGTTTTTAATTTTCGGAGATTTGACAGACATTCGGTAATACTCAGAACAATTTGGATAACGTTAAGGGAATTCGTAAACGCACGCAAGGTTACTGAGACCCGTTAACGCAAACATGTGTATTCTTCTACTGCGCACGAGTAGCTGTCAAATTATACGTTAACGTTAACGTTTTGCCCTGCACTTTAACTCCCTAATGACTGTTACGGCACTGTGCCTTCGGCCGTCATCGATTGCGCTGCTCTCGACGCATTTGACCAAAGCAGATCACTGTCTACTGTCAGCCATAGAACGAACGGCATAACGGAGTGAATTGTTTACATTTAAATTAATATAAACTGAGTTTAATCGAGGAGTTTTAGTTAGAATAGTCAACCCAGTCCAAACGAATAAAAAACGTTGTATTCGTACAACAATGACAAAACATGTTGTTAGGAAAGGATATTATTTAACACGAAAGTGGAGCTGTTATTAGAATACATTATATTATGTGCTCCTATATAACCTTGTGTAAACAACATAATTCGCATCTTCAAAGCGAAATGTAAATAGACAAAAAAATCAATTAGTTAGTATTACTGACAACGTTTGAAATGTAGTAAGCAACACGACCTGGGTTACAATTCAAATTGTTAAGTCATCCAATAAATTAAAAAAGTACAATCTGTATTTCTTTTGGGAGTCAACATGGAAAATCAGTTGAACTAGATCCCGGCTCCATAGCTCTATCAACAGACACACAAACTTATTGCGACCCAATTTAAACTCCAAAGAAAATTTTACCATCACTTGCTCTAAATGAATTAAGAGCGTAGGCGCAAAATTTCGGGCCAATGCTTTTTAAAAGCATTCATTTTTTTCGAATCCTGTAGCGTTTTAAATTTTATAATACGTCCCTGTTCGTTTATCTCGTCAGTACGCATAAAGATTGCCATAAAATATGTGTTTGTCTTTTACGAAAATCCTTAATGCGTAAATAACGCTGGATATATTTTTTGTCTATGTGTACTTTCAAATCCCATAACCTTTTGTTACAAAGTCAGGTAGAACTGCGGTTTAAAAACTACGTGCTATTTTGTTAATTTGTATTATGTTATATCTATTTCGACAAGTTTTTGTCGCCTAGAGGATTATATTTCATGATACCCTCCTAATATAAAAAAGAGTTTTTATTTGTCTTTCGTCGTTAAAACGCAATAAACTGGAATATTTAAAAAGTTGTTTTTGTCGCTTAGAGCGAGGGTCCGAGGTATATTTGTTTGTTTAGGTTTTGTAAACACAAGGGGGAGAGTTATTTTATGGTGTGGAATTTGTAAAATTTAACGCAAAGAAAGTCGACATTTAAGTTCCAAGCAGGGCAGACGTGCTACAATGTGAGTCGAGCCAAGGAAGTCTAACAAAAGATTTGAAATGTAAAATCTGGGGCAATTTTTGAATCGAACAAGCGATTCAACTTTTTTGTAATGTTCTCATACCAGTGGACGTGATGATACTCTTTGCATATACAGTTCTGTCAGAGTGGTCACTGGAAGATTTAAACAGATACTGGAAATTTTTGAAAAGTATTATATAGAATGTCCCTGTCGACAGCTTGATTCCTCCACCAAGTTCCTGTTTCAATCGTTCCTGCCTGAGTACGGAAATGGTTTCCTGTTTTCCATTTTGAAAATCTGTCCAAGTAGCTTCCCAGAGATGTAGCAAGTTTTTCCTTTACAAAGTTAAGTGATTATGTGAATTAAGATAACAATTTAATATATTAATTCTCCCAAGTTATAAAGACATTTTTAATAATTTGCTTTCATTAAAATAAAAGAATTTGTAATAATTAAAGTGTTATATTATTTTTGTCGTAGCTAAAAAATGTCATATTTTATTCTGTCTTAAGTTGTTATGTTGACATATGACATTTCGCTTTAACCCATTGTTGTTATAAGGCAATTTTAATTTGATTATTTTATATAAAAAATATTCCATATGTAAGATTAAATTCAATAATATTTTTCATAAAAAGGATATCCATATAATTTTGATAATCTAAATTGACCATATTATAACCTAGAAACCATTTAAAATTTTTGTAGCAATCTCTTATGTAAACGAAGAACATGTAAGTTTTTATTAATTTGGATTATGTTGTATATGTTCTTGTAAAATCTGTAATTTTGATAAATGTTTGTTTAAGACAAAAATAAACGTTTAATTTGTTTCTCTGATCTATTTTGAGTTTTATTTGAAAAAGATATTTTTTTCTATATTTTTGATGTTCCATAATTATTTCCCTAGTTACAACTAGTGGTTGTAACAGGTATAATTAGGCACCTCAAGTGGCGCCCTATATTAAATTTCTTGAGGTGTTTCCGGTTTATTTTCATTCTGTTTGCCCCAAGAGATTTGTATAAGTACACCTTTTTTTTTTCTTTTTTTTGTAGTTGTCCCAATCCAACCCCCATATCTTCAACTTATCGACGACCCAGCTCTCCAACAACCAACTGAGTGTCGTACGCACTAGTTCCGATTATTTTGTTTGCCCAATCTTGTCCCCCATATTCTTACCCTGTGGTAAGCAAAAATATCGTTACAATCCTAAAAAAACTAATAAGTATTTTTGAAAAATTTAAACGCAGAATACAAGAATACATTATTACTGAGGGCCGAAAGTCCCCGAAAACTTCTATAATGTTTATTTTAATAAGTTACAGGGGTGAAAAAAAAGAGAAAATTTAGTGTGATTTTTAATATTAAATATCTCATTCAAAAAAACTTTTTGTTTATTCTAAGGGACTTTCGGCCCTCGGTAATAATGTAATCTTTCATTCTGCGTTTAAATTTTTCAAAGATGTTTGTTAGTTTTCTCAGGATTCGAAAAAAATGATTGCATTTAAAAAGCATTGGCCCGAAATTTTGCGCCTACGCTCTTAAACCCAGCATTTTAGTTATTATTTAAAATTCAAATTAATATTGGGACATCTTTTATTAGGTACCTAGCATAGTAGACAGTTAAAATATCACATGTTGCTGACATATTTACTTCACATTCACATCCCTAATATAGATTTAAAAATTTTTTCGTCTCGCCGTTCCCAACAACAATTTGAACACCAAGCGGACAATTTTTTCGTAGGTAGCGAACATCAAGGCGGTTGCGAACACGGTTTGCCACAATTTCGATTCTAGGCCTGTGAATAAGGCGCTCGGGCCGTCTTTTCTGAGTAACGTAAGTAATAGCGCAGCTGTGCTCATTCTAGGTCCTTTGGTGAGTCGTTGTCTGGTTTGAGCGACTTGTAGAGGGTACGTGAGGATTGTGGCGATGGTTTTCGATAAGGCACCTGAAATATATGAGATTTTTATTACATGCACGCATTAGAGGTATATTACTTATAAATTATTTGATCTAAAGGCGCGCCTATGTCCGTCAATACCAAAAGTGGTACATTATGCGGTACTGTATTACTTTATTCAATTATATTATTTTATATAATAAAGTAATTTTATTATTTTTTATTTTTACGTATATACAACACGAAATACAACCTTCTAGGAAAGGCTCGATGGCAGAAGGTCAGTCAATCGTCCAAGAAAATGATGGAAAGATGCACTAACGAGTGATCTACGTAGGATGGAGGTACAACAATGGGAGATTGCTGCACAAAATGCGGCCGAGACTCACTCACTCAAAACCACTGTTAGTTAATATCCTTGTTATATATTTTAATAAAATTATAAACTTTGACATGTTGTATACCGAACTCTCCCCGTCGAGTAAATGGACTCTCGGAGGTAAACGGAGGTTCGTGGAAAGTCGACGGCGCGCAGTGTTGCCATTTATAGTGTGTATATCTAATTTAAAACTTAACGTTGAAGCCCTAGTACTAAAATATTTACCTAATAGAAAGTATGCGGTAGCAGTTTTGATAGGAAATCTTCTCTTCAGCGCTTCATATAACGTGAAATTGATAACAGGGTTGGAAACTAACAACAGTGACGGCGCTACCCCATTCCATAAAGTGGATATACCTTCTGTGGTCGCTATATGCACTAGTCCATCCAACAAGCCAGTGAATTGGAGTTCTTCCTCACACCTTTTTAATCGGTTATTTACTACCCAGAGAGGATTTGTAGTAATAACATTCAGAACACCTAAAAGGTAATAAATATTAATCATTAAATATTAAATATTAATACATAAATAACAGTAGATTAGTATATTAAGGAGAAAAGACCGCATCACATAAAATAAATGTATATGTACATGAGAAATAAATTTATAGTTTCAGGGCATATTGTTGTGATTCACATACCCCTGATTGCGGCCCTGTGCTTTAGCGAATTTCACAAATCTGTCTTCACCGCCGAAATATCCCACGAACCGATTCTATCGATGCGGAATGCGGAGGTAGTCTTCAGGAATTTCGGATTTTCCCGTGAATGGACTACCTAAGCCTGACGTCACAATGGGCGGGGGTTTTAAAAACCTTTCCAGACATTTCTAATTTGTGTGTATTTGTCCCATAAGAAGTTGGATATATTGGTTTTTTTTAATTGTTTAAGGAATAAATAAGGACTTTGGGTTATGGACATTCATTCTGTGCGATTGGTATTGGTAATTCCATGATTTATTGAACAATTTTGTAAGAACCCTGATAAAAACAACATAACAAACAAACCATAACATAACCTTAAAATATGGACATTTGATCGAGTTAAAGAAGGCATTTGACAGAGTAAAATATTATAAAATTCACTAAGCCCTATGCTACTTAATCTAATTATGGATGAATGGAAGAGGATACAGAATGGGAAACAATAAAATTAAAATTCTCTGTTACGCAAATGATGCAATATTGATGGCCCAAAATAAAGATATCCTTTAAAGACTAGTTCTCAGATTTAATACAAGAGCAAAAGAAGTAAGATGTAAAATAATGGAAATAAGAGTATATATATAATGTCGGTTTACAACGTTCTTCGACGTCTTCCGATTTCCAATCTCCATCTCATTCTATCGTTCCATAGATCGTCCTCCAGTTCTCTTTCTCTGATTTCTTTATCAACTCCTTCTCTCCAACTTCTAGGCCTTCCTGGTCTTGGCCTACCTCTTGGTTGCCATTCGAGAATTTGTCTTGGTATTCTATTCTCCGGCATTCTCCTTACGTGTCCGTACCATCTGAGTTGTGTCGTTTTGATGTCATCAACAATATTATGTGTAATCCCCATGATTTCTCGGACTCTCTCGTTTGTTATTCTGTCGCGTCTGGAGATTCCCGCCGAGCGGCGCCAGAAGTCCATTTCTGTTGCTCTAAGCATTTTCTCTGTTCTGTCTTTTAGGGGCCACACTTCGCATCCATATGTTGTAATACTTTTTATTATGGTGTTGTGTATTCTTCTTTTATTTTCTTTAGAGATGTTTTTATCCCACAGTACGCTGTTCAGTAAGGCTATGCCTTTCCTTCCCTGTGTATTTCGTTCCTTAATGGCTGCATCTAATTTTCCGTCCTGAGTGATCTTTACTCCTAGGTATTTGTAGTCATCACATAGTTTGATCTCTTGATTTTCCTCTACGAGAAGGTTATGTTGATCTCCTCCGATACTCATGTACTCAGTTTTTTCCATATTCACTTCCAAACCCCACTTTGTAAACTCTTCTAATAGTTTTCGCATCATGTAACTAAGGTCTTCAGAGTCCTGTGCGATGATGACCTGGTCATCCGCAAAGCACAGAGTGTACAAAGTTAAGTCTATTAGTGGTATGCCCATATTCATACATTTTTTCTTCCATTTGTTGAGTGCTGCTTCGAGGTATATTTTGAATAATGTTGGGGATATGCAGCATCCTTGTCTTAGTCCTTTAGTCACTTTGAATCCCGGTGTTATCAGATTTCCTGTTTTAATTCTTGTTGTTTGTTGGTAGTACAACGTTTTTACTGCTTCAATCAATTCTATATTTATATTTGTTTTCCCCAGTGCCTCCCAAGAAATATGCAGGAAATATGCAAGAAATATGCAGGAAATAAGAGTACCAAGGGATTACTCTGTACAGCTATGAAGACGATGAAAAAGAAGAGATCAAATACAAAGAGCAAATAGATTACCACGATGCTTTCTTGTTATTTAATACTTTAACTATATTACTATATTAATCAAAAAAAGTCCATATGCATATCTTTAATCGATCTCAGATAATCGATTGTTCGATTTTTTTTCTAGCTATGTACAGTGCTAGTCAAAAGTCCGATCCCACCTCGTATCTTTTGAACGGTTATACTTATAATAGTGAAATTTGGAGGGAGGTAATAAACAGACGTACGCTTCTTAACTACTCATAACAAGTGACGTAATAGTCACAGACGACGTTACAGCGCCACTGCGACAGATAATTTTAAATAGCACCTTATGGCAAGTGATACCTCGTTTGAAAGGTATTGAAAATACCTATTCAACCATACTAATTTTATTTGAATTTAAGCTCATTTTGATGAATAAATTAAATAAATACTAAAATTGTAGGTTCGCATTTAATTAATAAATATTGAAACCTCCGCCTCTGGTTACTTGTCAAAAACTTGACGTTTTACAATTCTCTAATTGTTTTTACGTCAACGTTAACTTTTTTGACAATTAACCAGAGGCGAACGTTAGAATATTTATTAATTAAATGGCAAACTACAATTATTTTAATATACCTATTCAATCATACTAATTTTGTTTGGATTTAAGATGATTTTGACGAATAAATTAAATAAATACTAAAATCTAGTTTGGCATTTAATTAATAAAAATTCTAACGTCCTCCTTTGGTTATTTGTCAAAAAGTTGACGTTTGTCAATTCTCTAGTTGTTTTTAGTTTGCAAAAGCGTTTATAGCTCAATATTTAGTTTCTGTTTCGGCTTAGTTTAGTCAATTCAATTTTAGTCAAGTTGTTTTTATTTAGTTGTTCTTAGTTAATATTTAGTTTAATTATTGTTTAACGAGACGTTTAAATTTTTACAAGTACGTACTGTAGCCGACAAAGTAGCAGCTGTGTTAATAATTGGTGAATGTGGAAATAATTTCCATGCAGCGGAACGTCTTTTTAATGAAAGGTACCCCGATCGCCCTACATCGAGAGCTTATTTGAGGAAGCTTCTTCGGAAGTCTAAACAAACAGGTAGTGTTCAAGATGTCAAACGATCTGGTCGACCAACAATTAGTGACGACAAAAAAATTAACATAATTTCAGAAATAGTAGTGAACCCTACTTCTTCTACAGCCCAAGTTGCATCTATCTATGGAATCAGTCAAAAGACAATACACCGAGTGTTGGCTGAAAACAAATTGCATCCATACAAATTAAAAATTGTGCACCGACTTTCAGATGATGACACCGACTGAAGACTAGAATTCTGTGAAAATATGTCGAATAAAATTAACCAACATCCCGATTACATAAAACAAATTTGTTTAAGTGACGAAAGTACTTTTTCTCTCAATGGAAATGTTAACACACACAATGTGAGGTATTGGAGTGACACAAATCCTCACGTCTTTCGTGAAACACATACTCAATTTCCAAAAAAAAATAAATGTTTGGGCATGCAATTGAACCGCTAATTCTTGAAATTCTAGAGGATAATCCAGATGAATTTGGCAACTTAGAAATAACGTTTCAATAAGATACTGCTCTTGTACACCATTATGGTACAGTAAGACGTTACCTAGATGAGGAATATCGTGGTAAATAGATTGGACGACGAGGTACGATAGAATGGCCAGCTCGGTCACCGGACCTCACACCATTAGATTTTTTTCTGTGGGGATACTTGAAATCTAAAGTTTACGCTACAGCACCCGACAATATTGACATTTTAAAAAAACGAATTGTTGAAGAATGTAGGGCAATTTCCCCCGATACATTTGAACGAGTACGGCAAGAGTTTAGAAATAGGATGCACTAACATTAGGAGGTAGATGAAGCACATTTTGAACACTTACTATAAGAACTATTTAATTTATTCATCAAAATGAGCTTAAACTCAAAAACAAAATTATTATGACTGAATAGGTACTTTCAATACCTTTCAAACGAGGTATCGCTTGCCATAAGGTCCCATTTAAAAGTATCTGTCACAGTGGCGCTGTAACATCGCTGTCACTATTACTTAATTATTTATTGATTAATATTATTAATGATTAATATTAATTGAGTAGCCTACGTCTGTCTATTAGCTTCCTCCAAATTTCACTATTATAACAATAACGTACTTTTGACTAGCACTGTATAATCACTAACAGAAAATAAGTTTTTGCACGATTTAATGCACAAGTTTATCATTTGTTTTGTGGGAAATAGGAAAATAATCAGAAAATAAGTTTTTTCGCGATTTGATACGCATGTTTATAATGTTTTTTTGTTGAAAAATTAATGAATGCGATAAGAAAGTACATTAAAA
Organism: Diabrotica undecimpunctata; assembly: GCF_040954645.1. Classification (NCBI taxonomy): domain Eukaryota; kingdom Metazoa; phylum Arthropoda; class Insecta; order Coleoptera; family Chrysomelidae; genus Diabrotica; species Diabrotica undecimpunctata. The sequence continues at coordinate 10,380,333 of NC_092808.1, read as the reverse complement.
AAAACCATTGATAATATTTCATGGATTATAAATTCTTGACAGGTTCGTTTAATCTACTACGGGTCTAAGGGTTATCTTTTTTGATAAAAAGGGTGCTTGAATAGTGATCTCGTATATATTTAAAATACTATTATTATATTATTAGAAATGTTGAGTAAAAGTTTTGTAATTTGTTATTCATCGACCCTGCACCTTATCTATGTACCATTCATGGTCAAAGACAAATGTCATAAGACCGAGACATCACATTTAAAATACTCTTGGGAGCAACAAAAAAATGTGCGTCTCTCTTTATATTTAAACAATTTTTGACAATGTTTGGAAGAAAAAAGGAAAGATGTGTTACAATTCTAAAAATAAAACTATGTATTCAACTTTGTCAAGACGAGCAAACTAAAACTGAAATAACTTCGCAACATGATAATCATAAAATGACAGCAGATCAAGCTTACGAATTGAAAAAAAATGACACAGAGATGTATCAAAATGACAGTACCGTACAAGTGTTTGCCGACTCCATCATTGAGTTCTTCTGTAGCTTTTTATAAACGTCAGTTGTGGACTTTCAATTTAACCATACATCACAATAAGACCGGAAGAGCAGTATGTTATGTGTGGTATGAAATTATTGCTGCTCGAGGAGCGAATCAGATTGCATCTTGTCTCTTTAAACATCTTCAAAGAAACATACCTAATAACACAAGAAGCGTAATATTTTGCTCTGATACCTGTGGAGGTCAGAATAGAAATTCTCACGTCAGTTCTATGTTTACGTGGGCTGTACATAAGTTACAGTTAGAGAGAATCGACCATAAATTTATGGTTCCCGGACATAGCCATTTAGAAGTTAATAAAGATCACGAGATAATAAAAAAGAACAAAAAGAAAATAGAAATCCAAATATATCATCCTCATGACTGGATACAACTTATTAGGTCCAACAGTAACAAATTTCAAGTTGTGGAAATGCAGAATACAGTAAATCCTCGATATAACGGACCTCTATTTAACGGACTTCGGATATAACGGACAAAAAATCCGGTCAAATATAAAACAAAATAAAAACGTACTGTTAATATTATACATGCTTATACCGTCCATACCGTCCATACCCGTCCCATACCACTATAGTTTACAAAGAATTTCAACAAAATCTAGCATAAGAGTCATTTCTAATAGTAATATGTATATATTTTTTTGCCGAAAAATAAATTTGTTAGAGAAACATAAAAAATACACACATGAGATATAAATTTGCACATTTGTAGGCAAGAGACACAAAGTGAGATTATCACATATTATTAGGGGATTCCCTGATATCATAACACGTAGGTTTCTATGATTATATGGGTGTTGCTAAACTAACACATTTAGTGTACACCAGTAAGTAAGTTAAAATTTTCGCAATCATACCCTTTAAATATGGACAAACGGAAAAGAATCAATCTAAAAATCAATCAAAAACTAGATATTATACAAACGTTGGAGTCTGAAACGTCTGTGTCTCATATATGTGATCAATATGGCATAAAAAAGCAAACTGTTTCGGACATAAAAAAAAAACAAAAACAAAACAAATAAATTTGCATTCATGTGTGATGTAGGAGAGAACAGCAATCTTAGAAAACGAATGAAATTGGCTCGTAAAACTTCACTGGAAGAAGCAATCTTAAAATGGTACGGCCAACAACTTTCTAGAGGGGTCCCAGTCCGGGTAGTCGAATTGAAATCTGATGCAATTAAATTAGCAAATCATATAGACATACCATTCAGAACAAGTGATGGATGGCTCTAGCGCTTTCGCAAAAAGCACGGAATCATAAATAAAAGAATTTACGGCAAAGCTTCAACTGCCCCAAAAGAAGAAATAGAACCTTTTAGTCAAAAACTAATAGAACATTATAAGTAACGAAATGCTATTAGAATCTCAGATTTACAATACTGACGAAACTGGTTTGTTATGGCGTACTTTGTCTGAAAACACACAAGCCTCCAAATATGACAAATCTAATTCTAGAAGAAAAATCAGCAAGAAGAGCATCTCGGCTTTGTGCTAACGTCGATGGATCGCATAGATTGACTCCTGTAATGGTTGGCAAATCTCGTAAACCTAGCAACTTTAGCTGTATGTTGTTGTCAAAGTATACAACATTGCTTATTCAACAAATGGATCAGGGAATAATTTTGGCAACCAAACGAATATATCGCAGAAAGTTTTTAGAGGATGTAATAGTTGTATTGATCAATGGAAATAATGTAGAAGATACAAGAGGGCAGCGTACCTTGCAAATTACAATGTAAAGTCAACAATTTTTAATGTTGCTGCAGCATGGGAGGAGGTGAAAGAGCAAACAATAAAACATGGTTGGAAGGATTTGTTTGATGGCCTAGATACATACACAGATTTAGAAGGGTTGGAAGTTACTGATTTCTGTAGGACAATACATAATAATGCCGGACAACATATAGCTGAGGAAGATATTACACCATGACTGAAAGTGAAATAGCAGATGAAGTTATGAACCTAAAAAATGAGGATAGAAGTGACGATACCGAAGAAGGTGACAAAACAAGACTACTAAAAATGAAGTTATCAGAGGTAAGATCACATCTCGACTCTAATAACAGTTATTGATTATTCATCAGATAAAGAAGTTCAACTGTGTTCTACGCATATTTGTAATTTTAGAGAGTTGATCATAAAAAAACAGCAAACATTGAAAGTGCAAACGAAACCTGGTTTTAGCAACGTCACTTCACGACGAATGTCCGAAGTCAATTAAATAGAATTTTGTTTGTATTTTGAATTTTTTATATACATCTAAATACTTACATATTTAAAAAAAAAGTTTTTTCTATTTATTTTAAAGATATTTTTATATAACGGAATTTCGGCTTTAACGGACACCCCGTCCCCCCAAGTAGTCCGTTATATCGAGGTTTTACTGTACTGACTTTTTGGACTTTGTATCGTTTTTTAAAGGTTCTTTGGTATTAAGAAATAAATATGTAGGCGGAAAGCAGTTTAAATGGTTGGACAAAAGGTGGCTCCGCTATGACCCGGAATTTGGAATGGTTTCTTACAAAGACACCTTGCAAATGGAATCAGAATTTCACAAGATAAATTTGAGACGGAGGGCATTCTTTATACCTAATAACATCCCAGTTATATCACTATTGCCTTTACCTATATCAAAAGAAAAAAAAGATGACTTAATTTCTCTACTTACATTGATACCAAATGTTTCCATAAATTTTATATAGATTATATAAAATTAGAATAATATTAAGAAAATATTGTGAGAACAAACTAAAATACCTAATTGTGCTGTTAAACATAAGTCATATATGCCAATGTTCTTTTTAACATAAGTCGGGAAAAACAATTTTCCATACTTTTTTAGAGTCCTACTTAGCTCCTAGTAAATATGTTGTACACACTTTCATAAAATGCAATAAACGTTTTTAAGGAATATTGAATTATTTTTTTATAAAGTTTTATTAAATTTCTAAATAATCTACAATTTTCGACTTATGTACTTTATTCTGCCGACCCTACATATATAAATAGCAGTGAACGAAAAATATGTTAATACGATCGCAATATCAATACAATTTATCAAGATTATCGTTAAATGCATTTTTAGTCATAAAATTTCATATCTAATAAATAAACAATATTATTTAAAACATTTGATTTAATTGTTTTGTTTTTACTAGCTAGAAAATAACACTTTAGTCGTTATAAATATCTATGCAGACTAGAATGCATACATAAAAATAACATAAAACCATTATTACGCCATTCACCAAACAAAGATACACAATTTATATTCTGAATGGAAATATTTAAAAAATAAAAGAATCTAAAGCACAAGTATTTATTCCACCAACAAAAATTCCGTTAAAAACAACATAACCATCGTATTCTAGATTGTGCTAAGAACACATTATTTGGAATAAAAAATCTTATACAGTGTGTCCCAAAAGTAACAGATAAAATTCATAATATTGTTTCTGATTGAGTTTGAAAAAAAAAAACTCAAAAACACGTAGATATGTAAATGTAATTACAACAAAACAATTACAATTTGAAAATAAACTACGTATTTACTACGTAAACACGTAGTTTATTTTCAAATTGTACTTGTTTTGTTGTAATTACATTTGTAGGCTGTAGACTCTCGCAATGTGAGCTGTTGCGTTCATTATCATCATAAGTTGCTTGACAATCCGTTGTGAATCTTGGCCTGCTCACAAAGAAGTCCCATTCCAGTCGATTACTAGCAACTTCCGTCCATCTTCTAACCCTTAGAATCTATAGGTTTTCTTCCACATCGTCAATCCACCTCCTTCGTGGTCGTCCTCTACTTCTTGTGCCCTCTGGTTTTGAAAATGTTAATCTCCTCGTGTATTCGTGAACTGACATCCTAGCAATGTGTCCAACCCAACTGGATCGGTTTATAACTGATATAGTTCAAAGTTGTATCTTCGACCCCATAGCCCATTTTCATTTACGGCCCCAAAAATCTTTCTAAGAATTTTTCTCTCAAAAATACCAAGAAGTCTTTCATCATTTTGAGATAAGGACCACGCTTTAGCCCCATATATCAAAACCTGTCTTATTAAGGTCTTGTTTACATTGAGCTTCACTTCTTCTTCTTTAGATGCAAATCCACTAATGGATGTTAGCGATCACATTTTCCATTAATTCTCTATTTCTTGCAATATGTATCAGAGATTGTATGCCGTTAATCCCTGTCCATTGCCTTATGTTTCGGAGCCAGGACATTTTCTTGCGTCCCATTCCTCTCTTGCCTTCAATTTTACCCTCGATTATAAGTTGGAGGAACTGGTATTTTTCATTTCGCATGATGTGACCTAGATACGCCGTTTTCCTTTTCTTGATGGTTTCGAAAAGTTGGCGTTCTTGGTTTATTCTTTTAAGGACATCTATATTTGTGATTTTCGCTGTCCATGGTATTTTTAGGATACGGCGATAGAGCCACATTTCGAAAGCTTCTAATCTGTTTATATCCCTCGTTTTGAGTGCCCAGCCCTCTACGCCATATAGCAGCACTGACCACACGTAGCACTTAGTAAACCTTAGTCTCAGTTGAAGATCGAACTCTGAACAAGTCAGTACCTTCTTGAATTTTACGAAAGCTTGTCGAGCTTGCTCAATGCGACATTTTACTTCCCTGTCCGATGCCCAGTCTTCAAAAAGCCACGATCCCAGGTATTTAAATTTACTCACTCTTTCAATGGACTTAGTATTCAGTGTTATGGTGGAGTTTTCAAGTGCATCCAAGTTTCTGAAGATGATCATAAATTTGGTTTTTTTCAGCTTCACTGCACGTTCTATATTTTTATTTTTTAAGTGTTTCTGGAGACCGTGAACAGTTCTGTTTGCTATTGTTATGCGTCTGTTTATTTCGTGGCTTGTCGTGTTTGTTGCGTTTATTAGCGATCTAAGATATGTGAATTCTTTGACTTGCTCACAGGTATGGTGGTTAACTTGAATTCTGTATTGGATATTTCGGAGATTTTTAGAAACCAATATATATTTGCTTTTTTCCTCGTTTACCACAAGTTCTAATTCACTTGCCGCAAACCTTGTAAAACACTGCACCATGGCTCTCATACTTCTGCCCACTATAACTATATCGTCAGCGAATGCGAGAATTTGCGTCGATCTATTAAAAATAGTTCCATTCATTCTAATATTTAATTGTCTGATTGCCTTTTCCAAGTCAATATTAAAGAGGAGACACGCCAGCACGTCCCCCTATCTTAGACCATTATTAATTTCAAAGAACGTAGAGTTTTCTCCTTCAATTCTAACGCATGAGCTTACGTTTTGCATTGTTAGTTGGGGAAACTTAACTAACATAGGTGGGATCCCAAAGTGTATCATTGCTTTATAGAATGCGGTTCTTTTCGCACTGTCATAGGCTGCTTTGAAGTCGACGAAGAGATGGTGCGTATCTATGTTATATTCTAGTGACTTTTCTAGAATCTGCCTATGTGCTTGAATTTGATGTGTAGTTGACTTTCCAACAGTAAATCCGCATTGATATTGACCAACAATATCCTTTGTAAAATGTTTAAGTCTTTCAAACAATACATTGCCGAAGATTTTATACGCAGATCTTAACATAGTAATGCCTCTATAGTTCTTACACTCCCGTTGATCACCCTTTTTATGCAACGTTCATATTATTCCCTTTAGCCACTCTTCTGGTACCAATTCATTCTGCCATATAAATACTATTAGTTTATGGATTGCTGCAAAAAGTTGATCACCACCTTTTTTATACATTTCTGAACAGATTTCATCGATTCCTGGGGCTTTATTGTCTTTGAGTTTTAGGATGGCATTTGACACTTCTTCTCTTGTTGGGTCTTCACTGTGTAGTTGACGTTGTAGATTTTGTTGATTGTCTATGTTGTAACGTCCTTTAATATCGTTTATGTTTAGATGTTCGCTGAAATGTTGTGCTCATCTGTTAAGAACTGAGTTTTTATCATGTAGAATTTCACCAATAGTGTCTTTACAAATTTTTAATCATGGTTTAAATTATCGACGGCTATTATTTAAGGATTTGTAGTATTTCCTCGTTTTTTGTCGAATTTTTATCGAATAAACTTTGTATGTCATTGAGAGTGTTGTGTTCGTATTCCCTGCTGAAAAATTGGCTGTTGAAGCATCTAAAGGTAGGGTATGGGATGAGGTTCCAAAAATTTCATTTACGTATCGTTGAACTGTCGTGTTCTCTCTGACGCTCACACCATAACCCCAAAAGTGCGGTGCACGTGCCGTTCTAAATAAAATGTTTGTGGATTTCTTTTTGTGTCTTTCACCACGTCGTCCTCCAACCCTGGCTCGACAATCTCTTTTCTAATGCGTTGTTTCAGCTCTTCGATGTTGTCTTGCCTATTTACATAGACTTTGCTTTTTAAATAACCCCAAAACCAAAAGTCTACGGAGGTTAAATCCGGAGAACGACGTGGACATTCTATAAACCTTCTTTTACCTATTTATCAATTTGGAAATATTGAAGATAATTTCCTCACATGATTCCTAAAATGAAGCAAAGCACCTTATTGTTAAAACCAGATGTTACTAGAGGTAAATCTGGATGGTCTTCATCAAGAAACATGACTTCTAAGGCTGGGATAAAGTCAAGACGTAAAAGTCTAAGTAAAAATCTGGGTCCTCTATCCGAATTTCAACAATTCCAGCCCAAACATTAATTTTTGTAGCACTTTTGTATGACCTGGAAACCAATGTGGATTTTCCGGACTCCAATAGTGTGTTTTTAGTTTATTAACGATTCCGTTGAAATAAAATGTTGCTTTGTCAGAAACCAGGATACAGTTTTTTACGTTGGGATCTCCTCCTAACCTTTAGCGCCTGATTTAGTTGAATTTTTTACGGACATAGGCTCAAATCACAACGCAAAGCCGCTAAGTTGTGGTCTGTGAAAGGTCGAGTTCTTGTGAGCGACGTGAAATCAACTGGCTCGGATTCTCTGGAATACTTTTACGAACAGCGGCGATATTTTCGGCAGACCTCGCGTTTCGTCGATATATGGGTGTTGATTGATTGTTTACTGAACCAGTAGACTTAAATTTATCCACCACACTGCTAATAGTCCTTTAGGAAAATTGTGGCGACCATAAAATGGGAGAAGCGCGCTGAACGTTGTCCGAACATAACAGCCACTTTAATAAAACATTTTTACACTTGCACGTATATACAGTTGAGTCCAAGGTTCTTTACCAGTGTGTCATTAACACCTGGCGAGATAAAACACATACTTTTCGCGCATGAAACTAAAGACAAACCAGACACCGCCTGTTATTAAGTAAAGACATGTTATTTTTATGAACGCTCTAAACTCAGTATATCGAAAAGAGATATGTACAAAAAAGACGTTTGGGGAGGTTTTCAGATTAAGTACAATTTGTGACGTTTCTGGTTTTTTTTTTACTTGTGGCTGTCAGTTTGTTAGATTTTTTGCTGTTTTTTGTCCTGTTTTTGCATTTAGAAGTTATTTATATTACACAAATAGTTGTTCTCACAACTAAATTTATTAGTTTGAAATTTTATGGTAAGTGTATTTTATTTTGCCATTAATTTACATACAAAGCTAACCTCATTGACACAGTTAAGGAATTGTTTTGTGTAAGTTTCCGCAAAAGTGAAAGAAATGACACAAAAAATGTTTTATTGAATTTTTTAGACTATGCCTATACAAAAAGTATAATTTTCAAATGTGCACTATTATAAAGCTTCAATGATGACAATCATATATTTATTATCAGATATGTACGATAATACATTTACATATACGTAATCTGAAAGGATTTTTTTTTAGACTGTCCGAATATGAAATGAAAGAATTGAAGTTATACTGGAGGATGATTCTGAATTAACAAAAAGCGGATGAGATAGATGTAGTTTATATACCTTCTTTAGTTGATGTGTTAACAGGAGAAGAGGATTTGGATGATAATCTTATAGAGGAAGGAGCTTTAACTGATATCGCTGGAACATTCGAGATTCACACAAGGTCACAAGATGAGGCTAAGACACCCACAGAATCCATAGTAGGGGGAAGAAAAGAAAAGTAAGTTCCCAACGAAAACGTAAACCAACGCAATATACACCTAGCTGGTCTAAATCGTCAGAAAACTATTCCTCTTCTCTAAAACAAAATGAATTTAATAAAAAGGAAGAAATACAGCTGAGACTTGCTGGGAAAACACCATTTGATATTCTCTTTATTTTTTGAAGATACTCGAATTCAGCCTGACGTATGCCCGGGATAACAACAGACATGATTTCAAACTTTCTCCAGCACAACTGCAGAAGTTTTTTGGTATTTTAATCCTTACCGGTTATCATACACTTCCGACGTGTGATATGTATTGGTCAAAAGACCCAGATAAAGGCGTGGAGCTGGTGAGAAATTGCATGAGTCGAAACACCTTACGAAACATAAAAAGAAATCTTTATGTCTCTGACAATAATAACTTAGACAAAAATGATAAATTTGCCAAAATACGTCCATTATTTTTGCTGATGAACGAACGATATTTGCAGTTTGGACTATTTTCTCATAATATGTCTATAGATGAACAAATGGTTCCTTATTTCGGCCGACATTCTGCAAAGATGTTTATGAAGGGTAAACCAGTGCGCTTTGGCTTCAAGGACTGGTGTTTTTGTAGCTCAGAGGGATATCTATAAAAATTCATTCCTTATGGTGGCGCAAATAGAGAAAGGCAGAAATCTCAATACACTTTCGGGACCCAAGTAGTTTTGGATCTGCTACATGTAATGCAAAACCCTTCAGAACATAGAGTTTCCTTCAACAACTTCTTTTCGAGTTATGCACTACTTCACATTCTAGATGTAAAAGGAATTTGAGAGAACAGGTTATCAGGATGTCCTATAGAAAGTAGCAAAGTGCTTGGAAAGAAGAACAGGGGCGAGTTTGATCATGCTTTCGACAAAAAGACAGAAGTATCAATTGCAAGGTGGCAGGATAATTCCGTTGTGACTGTAGCCAGCAACAATGGAACGGTTTATCCAATTGTTCCAGTTAAAAGATATAATCGGAAGCTACGAAAGGAAGATTCAATACCTCAGCCCAATATGATTAACGATTATAACCGACATATGGGAGGTGTTTATCTCCTAGATAATTCGGTATCAAATTACAGAATCCGAGTAAGAAGTAAACAGTTTTGGTGTCCCTTGTTTATGAACATTGTGGATTTCATAGTTGTAAATTCATGGAGAATTTACAACATTGTAAATGACTCTCGAGTCTCCCAATTGCAATTCCATTCTTCTTTGGTTTTGTCACTGATACAGAACGAAAAAAGATTTACAGTAAAAACAGCTGTTAAAGAAGGTGACTCCGAATCAGACCCAGAGCCAACGCCATCCACATCCGCATGGGGTCGTCCTTCTAAAGGAAGTTTATTCTGATATTCAATATGACCAGACTGGTCATAATATCGTTCGCGAAGAGGAGGGGCGTAGACGGCAGTGCAGACTGTGCAAAACTAACTCTGTTTATATGTGCGGAAAATGCAAGGTTCACTCGCACGCTGACTGTTTTAGTGCTTTCCATAAAAAATGGGATGCCATAATGGCACTACTGCCATACTTATTATCATTTAACCCGGATCTATCCACTGCTGGATATAGGTCTCCCTCAGTCTTTTCCATGTATTTCTGTTTTGTGCTGTTTGCATCCAATTTTTGTCGATCCGTTTTATGTCATCAGACCATCTTGTTGGTGGACGACCGCGACCTCTACTCCGATGTGCTTCTTGTCTCGGTCTCCACTGTATTATTCGCTGTGTCCATCTGTTATCCGACATTCTAGCTATGTGCCCCGCCCAGTTCCACTTAAGGGTCATAATTCTTTCTATGGCATCTGTCACTCTGTCACTGCCATACTACCAGACAAGTAATCATTTTATTTTATATAAATAACTATTGTAGCAATACCTTTAGTTTTAATTGATAAAACCAAGAAATTTCATTTACACACTATAAAACGTATAATTTTCAATTTACTACATATATTATGCCAAAGTTAACGAAACATTATTTTTTGTATATTGCAATTATTATTATTTATAATTTTAAGTGAAATATTGTTCTTATGCCTTTATTTATAAAGTATATAAACTTGAATTGCAAAAAATTGAATTATTTCAATCCTTGGCCATTAATGGGTTAAATAGTATTTGTACTCACCAGCAAAGAGACTCAACAAGAAGTCGTTTTTGGAGTTGCGCATGTCCTGTGGTATAAGCGATTTGACTCCGTGGAATGCATAAAAATATACGAACGATGAGACTCCTAATGTTTTTAGAACGGGACTAATTCCACAATATAAAGACTGTCTGAAACAATAAATGATAATCTGGTCAGTATACAAATTGCTCGTCAAATCTTATGTATATTGTTAGAATTTTTTATTTTGAAACATGAGGATTTTTTATTAACCCTTGTTTAAATCAAAACAATTTTAATGGTCTGTACGTCGAACCATAATTGAAGAGCTCGGGGCGATAAGGGACCTAAGCCACATTTTTTTGAAATTTGACGATTTCATTAAAACGGGCTCTGTAAAATGGTCTTAAGCCACCAGCGAAGTTTTACGACTATTGGGAAATAGATGTCGCCACCAGGCTATATCGACCTTGTTGCCGACTTGAAAAATCATGAAATTTTTTTAAGCAAGAACGTCATAAGCCACAATAAAATAAACATGGCGACACGTGATCGAAGAGTACTGAAAGAAAAACAATTAATTTATATGGAAAAAAACAGTAGTTCAGGTTCGGATTTTGACTCAGACGCTTCTGTAAACGATAGAGAATATTCTCCGCATTCAAGTTCCAGTGAAAGTGATGAATCTTCTCCGAAAAAGGTAAGTAAACATTTTAGTGGCTTGAGACCTTGCTGTAGAATATGTGGCTTGTGTCTTAATAAGTTATAATAACATTAAATTTACTTTTTTAGTAAAACGTAGCCATAAATAAACCGTTTTTACTTTTTTTATTGATAAAGACCCAGTAAAACTTATATTCTGTTTAAATTCGTTTGTAAATAACACGTTCTAAGACCGTATTTTATTTAGTAGGTGGCTTAGGCCCTTCTTGACTAAAGTACCTTTATTGTTTTAGAGAAGTCGACAATACCACACTGCAACTGCAGATACTAATCAAAGTCAAGTAGAAGGCAACAGAGGTTCAATTATTTTGACCCCAGAAAAACTTCCACCAAGCCGATGGAGAAAAGTTAACATTGAAGAAAGAAAGAAAGAAAAAGCAAAAAAACGTCGAAACTTGGGACACGACTATATAAATTTGAAAGGTGCAGTAAAAGAAGCAAAGAAGATTGGAGATCCGTGTAAATGTAAAAAAAAGTGCAGAGAACTGCTGCAGGGTACCGAATTATCGATATTTAACGGCTTTTGGGATTTAGAGACATACGAAAAGCAGAACACATATTTATTCTCCACAATAAAGGTTATAAAGAAAAAGAGAAGTTACAAAAGAAAAACAAAAAGACAAGAGTCAAAACGAAAATTTACCTATTTGTATTTTTTAAAAGTAAATGGAATAGATGTGCAGATATGCAAACAGGAGCTTTTATTGGTTCATGGACTACAAAACTCAAGTAAGCGAATTAAACAAATTTCAAAACAGATTTCTGAAGGAAGATCAACACCAAAAAAAGATCAAAGAGGTAAACATCACAATAGACAGAACAAAGTTGCCCCAGAAATGGTACAATCAGTTCACGACCACATTAGAAGTATCCCTAAATATGTTAGCCATTATAGTAGAACCGCTAATCCTAACAGAGTGTATATAAATCATGATGTTAGTATTTCAAGCCTGTATAAGGATTACTACATTGCTTGGTGTAAAGAGCGTAATATTATTCCAGTTAAAGAGGATCGGTACCGAAGAATTTTTAACTTAGAATACAACATAGGGTTTAAGATGCCCAAAAGCGATACTTGTTCAACCTGTGATTCACTAAATGTTATGATAAGTTCTAATACCGATAATAATGAATCTGAGGCCAAAAATCTCCAGGTAAAACTACTGTTACACCAAAGTCGCGCACAGGCAATGCAGCAAGACCTTAAGGACGAAATTAAGAAAAATGAAGAAACTCACAACACTGACATAATTTCATTCGACTTACAACAAACCTTACCCACACCTTCATTGACTGTTGGCGTAGCATTTTACCTTAGGAAAGCATGGACCTATAATCTTGGCGTACATGATTGTGTATCTGGGCAAGGACATATGTTTATGTGGACAGAGTCAGTTGCAAAAAGAGGAAGTTCCGAAATTGCTAGTGTACTCCTAAAGTATATAACTCATAAGCCATCAAGATCTAAAAATCTGGTAGTCTTTACTGACAATTGCGGGGGCCAAAACAAGAATTGGCTAATAATGGCATTATGGTTGCAATTAGCTGCAAAAAATTTACAAAACCATAGAACATCGTTTTCTAGTATCTGGGCACACCCATTTGCCTTCAGATAGAGATTTTGCGTTAATAGAGAAACATAAAAAATATGTTAAGCAAGTGTTTTCTCCAGAAGAATGGTTTGAAATTGTGAGAAAATCAAACAGAAAAAATCCATTTGCAGTAGTTGAAATGTCACAAGAAGATTTTTATAGTTTTGATGAAATAGTTCTAACAAAAAAAACATTTACCACCGAGAAACAACCACTCAACTTTACAGACGTGCGGTGCTTTCGGTTCGATAGCGAACACCCAAATTCCATTTTCATGAAACACACCCTAAATGGAGCGTTTAATGAAGTAAATGTTGGTAAGAGGGGTGTAAAGTTTGGTGACAACATATTAACAACTAAATCCTTAAAAAATATATGGAGGACCAATAGTACTTGACATCAAAAAAATTCAGGACATAAAGAAACTTTTGCCATATATTCCTTCCATAAACCAGCAATTTTATCTCAGTATTATTGAAAACAGTACCAGTAACATTGAACAAGACTACAACCAAATTGATGAAACAGAGGAAATAGACAGGAATGACGAAACCGATGTGTTTTAATAAAAAAATAATATTGTAGGAATATTCTGGCCTTTAGAATTTATATTTGTTTTGTTATTTTCAAAAAGGTCATAAGCCACATTTTTTTGTTTAATAAATTTTTTCTTAAAAAATGCAGCTTTCTCTTGTATCCTTTTTTAAAAAAAAAATATATTTAATAATTTATTATGTATGTAAGGAGTTAAGGTAAACATTATAAACTATGTGATTTACTCAAAACTTTTCAAATGAGGCTTAGGTCCCTTATTGCCCCGACCTCTTCAATTCTACCTTAAAAATACTAATAATATTATTTATTAATTATATTAATATGTAATTACTATTTGTTGTATTATTAATTAAACGTATCGGGTCAAAAACAAAATATGAATGAAATGTCAGATGTTGGTAGTTCAGATTTTCTTTCCTAGATGGCGCTAAGTTTTAAATATAAACTAACATAAAGCTTTAAATTATTTTGTATTAAATTCTACCTTAAAAATATTATTAAAATTAATTATATTAATATGTAATTAATACAGTATTATTAATTAAATGTATCGTTTCCAGAACAAAATATAATTGAAATATGGTAGTTTTTATTTCTTTCCTAGACGACGCCGTTACCTTACTGGATAAACGGTGTGTTATCATATCCTTTTATATAGATAGATACTTTAATCCGACCCTGTCGAGCAATTCAGTATAAAATTAAAATAGTCAATGTTTTTAGGATTCATTTTTTCAGGCATGCGTACTTTCAAGGTTCATGAGGTTTTGCACCCACTACACTAATATATAAATAGCGTTCATACTTACATGCCTTCAGTCTTAAGAAGATGAATTATACCTTCAAAAGTAGATTTTTCTGCAAGTTCTTTGTCTTCAACTGAAATAAAAAGAAAGTATGAGATATTACGCTAATATTGAGGTAAAATATCGAAATATTCCATATCAATGTTCATTTTTGAATTAACCTTTCAGTAGATGCATCTTGTCTAGGAGACCAGTGAGAGTCAATGACGGTCAATACTGAAGCAAATCGGAAGCTTTCGACTTTCTAAGGCTCTGTACCTTCGTTTGATAGGTACATTTATCGACTGTGTATCATTGCACCATTGCAGTATTGATGCTCGAACTGTAAGTTTGTAATATTTAAAACAAGTGCACGAAACCGTGTGCGTCTAGAGAAGTAATAGAATTTTGTGACTTGTAAGTAATTGTTTAATAATAAACCTTTATTTTTCAGATATTATGGATTATGAAAAAGAGCAAAAAAGATTGTTAGCACTTTTTAAAGAAGTTTCGATGGGTGATGAGTATGGTGATAAACAGGAATCGGGAGAAGATCATGTAGAAGAAAACTTGGAGGGAAGCGATACGGAACATGAAAATGAGGAATTAGATGGTACATGCGAACTATCTAGAAAACAGCAAATCAATTTGCCATGAACTCTTTCTTCAAGAAAAAAACACATAGGAAGTGGACGTGGATGTCGCCAGTAGGGAACACTAAAAATGAAATTGACTACACACTAACAAACAAAAAGAACATTTTTGAAGACGTCACAGTAATAAACTCAATCTCTACTGGTAGTGATCACAGAATGATACGGGCTAAAATAAGTATTAAACACAAAAAAGATCGAAGACAATATGTGCACTCTAAGAAAAAAGTCCACCCAGAAAAATTAAAGTAGAATGAAGAACAATACCAAAACAAATTAAGAACAGCTGAAGAACTAAAGCTAACAGACCTAAATCTAGATCAACTAAACAAAGCCATCACTGAAGAACTTCTAAAGACTAGCTTAGAAGTAGCACCAACAAAATCAGACAAAAAATCAAAATTAAGTGCCATATCTTTAGACATGCTACAACAACGGAGAAGCCTACTACAAGAAAATAAAAGAAATACAGCTGAATACAAAACCCTTAATACAAAAATAAGAAGACATATAAAACAAGATCTCAAACGACATCAAGAAGAACGAATCGAGAAGATTATAAAAGAAAACAGAAACTTAAGATCTATCAAGTCCCACATAGGAAGAAATAAAATCATAAAGATGGAAAATAAACAAGATGTAATAGAAAAAAGCAGAACCCAAATATCTAAGATAACAAGGGAATATTATAGTGACCTCTACAGCTCTAAAAACAGTCCACCTGATACAACTCAACAAAACTTGAAAAAGAAAATAATGAATGTAAACTCGGAAATATTACCCCCCATAACCGGAGAAGAAATAGAAAAAGCAATTAGAGATATGAAAATAAATAAGGCTCAGGGAGACGATGAAATTCTAATTGAAATGTTAAAAGAAGGAGGGGAAAAGATAAAAGACTACCTAAAGATACTTTTCAATAAAAAATGTTTGTTTGAAGGACAAATACCGCAAGAGTGGAACAAAGCAAATACAATTCTGATATATAAGAAAGGAAATAGATCAAAATAAGCTAACTATAGACCAATATCTCTCTTGTCACAAATCTATAAAACTTTCACTAATGTGATCACAACTAGACTAAACAACAAATTTGATGTATACCAACCAGTTGAACAGGCAGGATTTAGAAAGGGGTACAGCACAACCGACCACCTTCACACCCTTAAAATATTGATAGAAAATACCAATGAATACAACCTTCCAATATACCTAGCGTTTGTTGACTATGAAAAAGCGTTTGACAGCATAGAACTATGGGCAGTAGAAGAAGCGCTAGTTAATTGCCGAATAGATTCACGCTACAGAATGTTAATCCACAATATATATCAAAACGCCACTATGAGAATTCAGCTAGACAGAGATTTGCAAACTCCATTAATTAGAATTTGTAGAGGTGTCAGACAAGGGGATACAATCTCACCCAAACTATTTACTCTGGCGTTGGAAGACATTTTTAAATCTATAGACTGGGACAATAAAGGGATTTGTATAAACGGGAAATATTTAAATCATTTAAGATTCGCCGATGATGTACTCCTGATAGCAACAACTACGAATAATGATTTCAGACCTAGAAAAAACATCTCTTGAGAACGGACTAAAAATGAATCTAAAGAAAACTAAAATAATGACTAATACAGAAGACAGATCAGTAATTACCATAGGTGGAACAAACATAGAATACGTCCAAAAATATATTTACTTAGGACAAGCTATCAGAGCAGACAAAAGTAACCAGGCTAAAGAAATAACCAGAAGAATAAGAATGGGGTGGGCTGCATTCGGAAAACTCTCATATACTATCAAAAACCAAAAAATACCTTTAAAATTAAGAACGAAGGTATTTAATGCATGCGTCCTACCTGTTCTGACATATGGTGCCCAGACGTGGACGTGTACCAAGAGCAACTTAGATAGAATAAAGAATACTCAAAGAGCTATGGAAAGACAAATGTTGGGAATATCGTTGAGAGATAAAAAGAGGAACGAGTGGATAAGATGCAAAACCGAAACAACAGACGCTGTCGAACATGCATTGAAATTAAAATGGAAATGGGCTGGGCATAACGAAAGATATTAGGATGGAAGATGGAATAAAGAAATTTACCGCTGGAGGCCATATAATGCAAAAAGGTCAAGAGGTCGACCGCAAATGAGATGGAAAGATGACATTGAGCAAAGCGCAGGTCCAATGTGAAAACGACAAACAGAAGACAGAGACATATGGAGTTTTATTTGTGTTTAAGATAGTTCTTGAAGACTGATATGTTATGTTCTAATTTTAAATTAATTGTAATTTGTTTAATAAAAAAGAGAATAAATCAAACTATTACAAAAATTGTGGACTATGTTTTGTGCTACGTAAATAAACATTTTAAGTAAACAAAATATGTTAATAATAATAAATAATGTTAAAAAAACTACAAACAATATTTTTTTATTGAAATTTAAACAAAATTCATCTAGAGGACTATTTTTATGACCGGTGTAGTAGACCGTGTGCTACCACTGATACACAAAATTAAACTGCATCTACGATTTTTAATGAGAGAGCAAAAAGAAGCAAGAGAAGAATTTCGAGTTTTTATTTATAAAATGTAAACACGCATCTTTTTACTTATAACTCCAGAATAAACGTAATCAAATGATTTAAATTGTACTTTTTTTATGAATTTTAACTTCCTTTATTTACTTTTTATTAATTATTTTACAATGTGTTAAAACAACATTTAGTTAAATCAGTATATTTTAACGTAATCAATTATGCTAATTAATATACAATTAAAAGTTTCAAGTTCACATTACATCACTTGGTATAAAAAAAAACAGAAGTTTTAATGAACTTGGGAAAAATGTTTACAAATTAACAATTTTATTTGATAAAGATACTTACGTTGCTTTCTGAATTTAATCATATCCAAAGGGTACACGCTGCTCATAGCAAAAATGCTTGCCTAAAAAAATTAAACTGTATAATTGGGGGTGTTAGTTTTATATACAAAATATTTGCATGATATAAATAAGAAACTAGACTATAAACAAGAGAAACTGGAGAGAAATGAGAACTGGCAAGAAGATAATATTCTCTTGTATTCAATCCTCATACATCTGATCATACTGCTCAAAAAATAGAATTTGAATTAAATAAATTTGAGTCAAATGTATTAAAAAAACGAATATTTAGCAAGGAGAATAAACATTTTTTGAAATTCATGTTAGGTAATGTAGACTGGGTATCTGTTTTTGAGACATTAGAGGTAGATAATCAGTGGGATGCTTTTATGAATATAGTGCAGAAAATTTTTATATAATGTTTTCCACTCAAAGAGATAAAAAAAATCACAAAGGTACTTCAAAAATGATGTTTTGTTTACACTGTCTACCAATAATGTTGATTATAAAGATACTTACAGGACAGAGAAACGCAAATACAATTCTTTACTCACTCAATCTCGAAAAAATTGTTATAAAGAACGAATTGAAAATAGCGAAAATAAAACTCTCTAGGAGCAGTGGCATATACCGCCCTGATGAGACCTAAAGAGGTCGAAATACGTATAAGCGGCTTGCCGCTGCCCTGTATCAAAACAAAAATCTAATACCGTCATTAAGTTTTATTTCTTTACTCTGTTTGGAGTACCAGAAACTGAATTCACTGCTAATTTTGACCATGATGAACGGCAGGTGGAATGCATATTTTAGATTCCCTTGCCGAGTAATTCATCAAGCTGTTTGCTTTGCAAGTTGTAGACAGCTCAGTAGTAAAAATTTGAATTCAGTTTCGCCAGGTAGGAAATCGTATGATTTCTCTTGTTGTAAAACTAAAGTGGTTTGGCAATTGGTAAAAGAGATTAAGGGTAATTCCAAAAATCAAAGTAATTTCTGTTTGGAGAGTCACCCTAAGGTGCTTTCTAACGAAATAAATCAATTTATAGCAAATACAGCGCCAGAAGCTGTAAAGAAAATAAAGCATGTACAAAATTTTCAAATTAATATCGAACAAAACAATCATTCCATTTTCATGTATATATGTATACAAATATTTTCGAGATATTAGATATTTTATGTACACAGGCATTTTTTATAGAACTAAATTGTTTTTTTTTTGTTTATTTTCTTATTTAACTCAGTTAAATTAATGAGTAAAGATTTTTGAAACGAAGCGCGTACGGTCCTGATTTCTCATTCTATCGCCAAACTACCACACACCTACCACTGTGCCGACATGAGCGTTTGCATTCCAAGAAATATGGAATGCAAATATAAAAAAAAATATATGAAAGTGAGCAAAAACAAGGAAAATAGAGGGGCAAATGAAAACCAATCAAATGTGAAAAAGTAAAGACATTCAAATACCTGGGAATGGCCATGGAAACAACTGAAAAATAAAGAATTTAAGAATGAATTCTAAAGGGAAACCAAGATTTAAGAAGAAACAGAAAAATGCTTAAAAACAAAAAACTAAGAAGCAAAACAAAAATAAGGATTATACAAAACACTGATGCAGCCAGTTGTCACATATGCAACGATGATGAATAAAATAGAAGATAATTTAACAGGACTTGACAGGAAAGTAATGAGAACAATCCTAAGACCTGATATTCTCCATGTGGAGAAAAAAGATTTAATAGACTTCTTTTTAATGTTTATGTTGAGGCAGACTGAGAAAAGATGTTGGGGTGACATAGAAAACCACATAATAATCATGGCAATAAAATACTATAAAGGGAAATGCAAAAAAAACAGGAAAGAATGGAGACAGATATCAAACTCATAATAAATTATATCCAAAACAGAGACAAATAGGACTAATCTACCTTATAATCGGATAATATGCAAAACTATAAGCTATATTATGAAGTAATTGAACAGCGATAAAGATAATGAACTGTGTATTATTCGACCTACAATATTCTACTCCAACAAGAGGTTTTAATATTCAACTATCAATTTATTGATTAAGTTTCTTTCATATATTTTGCTCTAAAAGGTTTTTTAAGAAATATTTAAATATGGGGCTAAGTACCAAAAAGAAAATGTTTTAAGAGATTAAAAAAATGGATTAATTGAACCAGTTATGAACAAAAATCTTTACTGTTTATTTTCAAACTTAAAACATAAATTATAGCTTTGAGGGAGAGTATCGTTTGTTGAATATAGCTACACCCTGTACATTTTGAATTATTGATAGGTTGTGTAAGTTAATTGAAAATTCAATTATTTGATTGTCAAATATACAGTACATGTCAGTTAATACTTTTATTTCGTCATTTTTTAGAGTAAGAAGTTGTCATCATACAGGAAATTGCAAGAACTGAAAATATTTGATTATAATATTTTTCAAAAATTGTTTATTTTTCAAAATAAGAGTAAAAGTAGCTCTTTTTATCTTTTTAAAATAAACAATTGTTAAAAAGCACAAAACTCCATGTAAACTTCAAAATAAACCATTTTTGGGCCAAAAAATTCTTTGCTAAAAAATTATTGCTCTAAAGAAAAAAATGGTAAAGAAATTATTCCATTATTCTTTCTTCTTCATGTGCCTCATCCTTTGAGAACATTAGCAATCATCATGACCAATTTTACTCTGTCTGTAGCAACTTTAAAGAGTTCTATCGTTGTTTTTCCATTCCACTGAATCGTTCCGAATCCACTGTTATCGGAGAATGTGGAAAATATCATGGACACAATATGTAACAAACAACTACATCTCAAAGCTGGCAAGTCTTCCTTTAGTTTCATCCACAACTGTACAGGCTTCAACTTCATATAAAAGGGTAGAGAATATGTAGTATCTAAAGACTCTAGTTCTAATTTCTATACCCAGGTTTCCCAGCATAATACTGCTTAATTATTCTTTAGCAAATCTAAATTATCCAAAATTATACCATTTATTTAAAATTATAGAGTTAGCAAACAATAATTATCAATAATTTACCAAACTGAGCATATTTTAAATTGGCAATTTATAACACATTTTATAAGATGCTGAACAATCATAGGAAGATTCTTTATATGCCTCAAACAATCTAATAGGGTCCCATCTAATGATAAATACTGGCTACTTTGTCGACCTTCTCCTTCTTACATATTTATTTGCAGAGAACACCTAAATTCCTGAATGTTCTACAAATTGTAATTCACTTTTCCATTATTATTTCACAAATATCTACCCAATATTGAATTAATTTAGTTTTATTTTAATGATATATTGATCAGATCACTTCTTACATTATTTTATATGCTGATTTTCCAAAATCAAATCAATATATTTGTCTGATGTTATTTATAAATTGACTCCCAGGTATGGCTTCATGTGTAGTTCTGTTTCCCTTAATACCATATTAATATACTTTAAAATTTACTTATGATATTCTGTATTTATATCATCAAAAGATACTCTGACAATTATTTTTTAATTTTGATTTTCATATAAATGTGACAAAACCATTAAATATACAGCTAAGGTTAATTTTAATGTTAGAATTCAAAAATGGTTCAATAAAAGGTAATTTCAATTTGATTTAAAACAATTTGAGTTCCCATCTTCATTCAATATCAACTTTTTCCTAGAAAGTGAGCAACTACAATTTTTAATGAACACATCTTAATAGGGTATAATAGAAATATATAAAATATATACATTTATAACTATATAAAAAACCAGTATACTCGTATATTCACAGATTAATAAGTTTTATAGATAAATAAAATTACTTACAGCAGCCCCTGCAGTGGCATGTACCAAAGTCTCATAGGTAAAAATGGTTTTTTGTGGCAGTTTAGACATCTTAATTTATTGCAAAATACTGAATGTTTATAAAAATTAATTCGAAAAGGTACAACAACAAAATGTCAGAATTAAATATTGAATTCAAAGGTCATACAGCTTTAACTTGTGGCCCCGTCACCTTCTAAAAGCAGACTGTTATTACATTTGTGGAAATAGTTACATTGTGACTGATTTTACAACTAAACCACGAATTATTACAACCCAACGGAGGCTGGCGTTCCGTTATCAACTACATTTTAATCATTTTAATGGTTTTTAGATATCCTGAAAGTCGAGAGAGGTTATATTTACTTCATCAGCTGTCATTACAATGCATTAAAGGCATCATTAAAGGAGTGTATCGTGTATCCATAGTTATTGAATGAATCGTGAATCACATCGAACTGTTACTTTGGAACCTATTGATTTACCTTTAGCATTCCTTTAGGAAAGGTTTCAGGTTTCAGTGCATTGCATATTTCAAAATATAAAATACTGTAACTGGAAGAGAATACAATATTCGTTGATATAAGAAAGACACACATAAAAATAGGTAGAACAATCTAAAAATGACTGTGGAATAAGGAAATTAAAACATTACAAATAAAAGAGCCTTCAAACGTACAAAAAGATAATAGATAGATAAGCGTCTATATTCTTTGCTTATATCAAAAGCAGATACCAGTTAAACGAGGAACATTTAGAGACAGCGTAAATCAAGGCGTAATATTGTTAATTAATGTGTTAATTAATTAATATTGTTAATAATGTAATATTAGTTAAATCATCGAGATTCTAGAAATAGGTAGTAAAAAAACAAAAGGAGACCAAAAAAGATGGAAAATCGTGAAGATCATCATAGATATATTTCTGCTAATTTCGTTATGCACTTCCAGATTTCTGAATGGAGTTTTGGTTTTTAATTTATCCACTTGTTTCATTTTTTCTATCATTTAGCATAAATTTCATTTTCTCTAGCTATTTTCCTCTTTATGAAAAATTCACTTCTTCCTGAGCATAATATACCTATATCTTTTTCTCGATATGGCATATCTAATACGTCTCTATCGTTGAACTCAGTTATGTGGCCACTTTGAAGGGATAATTGTTGGAAAACATAGTACAATAATCAGATAATATATGACCAAAGATCAAACCAAATAGACCAAAATATGACCATGAGAAACAGCTAAATTTTTGGAGTTGCAACGTAACTAATACATAATGGTACATAAAATGAGAAACAAAAGGGAAAATTGATATAAAAAAATACATATTTTATATCTAATAGGTAGTTAGAAATATTATGCTTTCATAAAAAACCTACTTATAAAATATTAATAAACACATTATAAGTTTTATTATCTTTTATAGTCGTTAACACTATAAAAATTTTTATTGGGTGTTTAATTCCCGAGAATCGGAATCATAACCATTGCCAAAAATTAGATACAAAGTAGGGATGATTTTATTTTATAATAATGGTGTCCCTGTATTTGTCTTGTTTTCTTCTTTTATTTATTGACAGCACAACATTCGGAAGATTTGAAGATTACAAAACAGAAGAAAAAGATTTGTTTACCTACTGAGGCCCTAGGCCGTCAATATTTAATATTTTGCGAAATTAATATAAGGATCAAGAATAAATAAAAATTCAACCCCTCTAACAACAGTGAAGAGTGAATAATGTGTTTTGATTTCCAAAATGTTAAAGTGTTTTTATGGATTTTAATTTTTAAAGTAATACTCATACAGTCGAAAACGTCATTGTGGAAATTAAATATTGATAAAACGAAAATTATCAAAGTTACCAAATTTCCATCTATAATTTCATATTCCGATAATCAGCCAATTTTTCATTCAGGGGATCCTTTGTTTGATATTATTTTATCCACTGAACATTATGGTGAGACATGGGTCAAGCAACCTATTCAGTATTATTGTTCAGATTGTAAAAACAGAAGGTATTTATGATTTTTTTATGTAGAATTTTAGATTATAATGACATAAGCTGTAAGTTGATGATATCTTCCTCTTAATAGCAATAGTAGAATTACTGGTTTGGGGACATAATATCCATTAGGGATATATCAATAATAAACTAGATGAAGATTTGCTGTGTCTTAAGCTAATTATACAAATATTATTTATATTACTTATTGTTTTAATTCTTCATTTTTCTTGCCAATAGTGATTTTTAATTGTCTTGCTAATATATACTCAAATTACTTTTCTTAGTAATCTCTTCACCTGGATGCTTTATGTTAACACTGACACAGAGTAAATTTTGTATTATCTGCCAATTGCCAATAATTGTTTATAGTCCCATTTTTTTTGTTAATATTCAGTTGACATAGACTTTTAAACACACTGATTTTTGTTGTTAGGTTATTTGTGTAATATCCAGATTAGTTCGAAATGTAGTAAATTTGGTTCTTTATTTGTCTAACTTTGGCCAAGTTTTTTACAGTAAATTTCATGGAAGTTTTTCTCAATGTTTCCATAAACAAGTTACTTGGACAATAGATTACTCAATAATCAGTAGGCATCAAGTTGCTGTAATCATGTTTAAAAAAACATCCAGAGAACACTCTGCCTACTCAATTAGTTCTTAAAACATGAATTATATATTAATATTTATAACCATATTATGGAGGAATACAAAAATAATGTGTTCATTAAGTTGGCATGCCATAGATTGATAGGGCATGTAAACAGGTGAGAGGAAGGTGAAACAGTGAGAAAAGTTTTTGTTTAAAGAAGGTCGATGGGACAACAAGCCAGAGGAAGGCCAAGACAACCTAGAGGATGTTTTAAAATCAATTGGATTTAGAGCATGGAGAAGAATTGCCAGAGACAGGGAGAGACAGGGGTGAATTGAGGATTGTTCTGAAGAAGGCTTTGATTCTTAATGAGCTGTGATGCCACTGATGATGGTTAATCGTTATAAAAATTTTAGTAACCTATATAAACATCAATAAAACATTTTCTTTTCAGAAATGGAACAAACCCGAACTCATACCAAAAGTATCAAACAGCCGATGAAGTTTTAGACTGTGGGAAACCTGTAAATTTTACATATTTTGACAATTTAGTAGGTGTTGTGAACAGAAACAAACATCCCACAGTCCCTGAACCGCAGGCAATTTTATGTTTTACTAAGAATTATGGGAACTACAAGAGTGAAATGGAAGAGTTTGATATTGATGCTCTTGAAAAAAGACTGAAAAAAGCCAAAAAGGAGGTAAAGTTTGAAAATAAATTTAGATGTATTGTTAATTTTGCTTTTATTTATTTTTACACAACATATTTGTTATAGAAACATTGTTCCTATATTTTTAACATTATGTCCATGTTCAAATCTCCTTTGTTCTCCTTGTTCAAATATTTTACTATCATACTTCACCTACTAGTTCATTCAGGTGAACCAGTAGTTAATTCACAATGAGAGATTTGGGTGATATGAATGCTGGACTTGGCGAGATTGGATTTTTAGGAGTTGTTTTGGACCCAAAATTACAGTGGGACCCACATATTAATAACTTATGCAAAAAAACTTAATAAAAGGCTCTTTAGTTTGAGAAATCTTTCAAAATGCCTCTCACTGGAGACTATACTATGTACTTACTACATATCACTCCATATTCCACTCACATCTTTCCTTCTCTGGGGTCACGCAGCTAGACTATTTGGTCTGCAGAGAAAGGCAGTGAGGTTCCTTGCTGATTTGGGATGTAGGGAAGACTGCCGTCAGGCTTATAAAAGATTGGGAATTCTTACTGTACCAGCACAGTACATTCTAGACAACCATCGATTCATGAAGAGGTATACCAATCTTTATAGAAGTCATGAAGATCAGCAAGGTTATGATACTAGGCACAAACAGAATCTGAATGACCTGAGGCCTGTATTACTAACTTTGGTATCTTTAACTGATGTAGACCCATTGATCAATGTATTTTAAATGTTCTTTATTTGCAATAACTAAAGAGGAAACTTTTATCTCAAAAATTATTGGATTTTGTACTTAATTTTTGATTATAATCGGAATAACTTTTGAACTACTATTTTAGAAGCCGAGATCTATTCAATTATACAACCAGATCGGAAATTTTTGGCGTATTAAAGGAGATGCCAACAAAGCTATCGAATGCTTCCGTAGAGCTCTTGCAGTATCGCCTCATAATGCAGAAGTCCTGCTCAATCTCGCGAGGATACTGTTCTCTTTACAATATTTAGATGATGCGATCTATCTAACCAGAAGGTCGCTAGAAGTTCAGCCACCAGATAAAGGTAAGTAAGTCAGTTAACAATCATCATATATACATCATATATTAGATTATTTTTTTAATATATGATTTTATAATGTGTTATAATTTGTTATACTTATAATTTGCTGAAAAGCAGTTTTTTCCAAAAGAAATCTATGTTGATTTGACACTCACATTAGAGGACTGTGTTATGTTGTATGATGTACTGATGTATGACAAGTTTAAGTGTGAAAGAGCCAATTGTCAAGATCAACATGGTGGAAGTCCATCAATCACTGTAACAACCAGAGAAAATGTCAGAAAAGTTCACTATATCATTCTAAAAAATAGAAAGGTCTCTTTTTGTAAAACTGTGAAAGAAAAATACTTTTAATTTCATGTAGTTCAAAACATTATATCCAATGTTTTAGCCATGAAGGAACCAACAGCAAGACCTTTGGTTCCCTTGGGTAAGACCCCAACATGGGTATACGATTATGATTCAGGGACAAAAAATTCAGAGCTAGCAGTGAAAGTATAGGGGTCCAGCTGCATCTCACAAGTTCAGAGCTGTGGTGTCAGCCAACAAGGTTATAGCTTCAGTTCTCTGAGATTTACAAGGTTGATTGATGGCCCTTAATATGCACAACTAATACCAAAATTATGTGAAGCCATAAAAAAAATAGAGGGAGAAAGTTACAGGAAGGTGTGCTCTTTAAGTCCTTGGTTATAATGACTGCCATTTGTGATGAAGGTTTTGTTACCATGGACCATATTTTCCAAATTTGGCCCCAAGTGACTGCAGGCTGTTCCCAAACTCAATCAAGGCTTTAGGACTTATAGTACTATACAGTATTGTAGGTATGTCTCCCTATTCTCGTATGCCAAATCTCTTGTGTTAGTGTTGAACCATGGCTTTGATATTTTTGTTCAAAGAGATGTCACATAGTTGAAAGAAAATGCTGGTGTGAATAAAATTTTTTAATGGATTGTATATTGGCTGGTAGAATTTGCTTGATTATAAGTTCACAAAGAAGAAATAACATAATAAATTAAATGAATCTTGTACACATGCTATGTTTGAGTAACAATATAACATCGACAAATAGTATTTTTACAGATTAATATTTTTAGGTGCCTGGCAACAGTATTTTACACTTGGAGAAATTTTTAAAGCTTATGGTCATTATCAAGAGGCTTCCATACACTTAAGGCACACATTAGAGCTCAATCCAGATTTTGAACCTGCTCAGATAGCTCTGAAAGAGATGGAGACTATGCCTGCTGCCACAATCCACATTTATACTCTTGTGATCATTGTATGTTTGGTAAGTTAAAACGGAATTGTCTTAGTTTATTCTATAAGATACTTTTTGTAGTGTTGTACGTCAACACTAGGGGTTGGCATCTTCTGAATATGTTACTGCTTCGCTTGTACGCTGAAACTGACCTTTCAACGTACAAGCGAAGTACAATGGGGATAATGAGTTACGTATAATTACTGCAACATTTGAGACCAAACAATTTAAAAATTTTTTGAAATTTTTCGACACTGGTTTATGACATTACGTTGCACAATTTTCAAACGGAGCATAGGGGATATTATGATTCAATAAAAGTATATACATGATATGTTCTTTCCAATTACGATAGGAAGAAGTGGCAAGTAATTCGGCAGGTGGTGTAATAATTGTAGACGGATGGATTCTAGCGTTGATATTTTTGTTGCAGGTGCTGGGCGTTTTGTTGGTTATATTATCGTCAGTCGATAACATAGTAGACTTCACCGAAGAGATGAAACCTCAAAGACATTTCAACAAAGCGATGGCGATGAGGTCCCTCAGAGGAATCACCTTGACGGCGAAACGAATTAAAAGACCTTCTATATAGCAATAAGATCTGATCCGACGATATCTTTTATGTGTACTTTAACGTGTGTTCGACTTATTCCAGTACCTGCCCTATATTTTGTTTTATTTATAAGTTTTAACTTAGTTAATTAAATTATTCTGAAGAGATACAAGTGTTTTTATTTATTTAGTGCAGGTTGGATAATTTATTTTTTGGACAATGTCTTTAATAAGTGAGGTAAGATATGAATTGAGTGATTTTGGTTGGCATTAGCAATACAGACATACATTCTATGATTCACACAATGAATTTCTCGTAATTAACAGGGAGATTATGTGTTCTATCCATATAATACTATTCCAGTGACTTGTCTATTGTTTTCTTCAATAAAATTCAGACATTTTTTTAATATGTTGTTCAGAGCCAAGGTTCATTCTGGTCATTTTTGACAATCTTTGATTGAAACGTGTTCTGAACGTCTCTGACACGAGCGTCAAAAATTATCAGAATGAACCTTTTTGACGTTTACCCATAAGAAATAACATGGAGCGCATCCACCAATGCGCTAAAAACCTCATAGTCCGTTTGTTTATGTGGTTGTATTAATGTTTAAATTAATTGTGGATTTTTAAATCTCGTTAAAACATTCCTCAGTTCTTCTATTTTGCTTTGTCGAAAAAGCACTGATGATGCAGTAGTAAATTTGTTTTTGATTTATTTTATATTATTTTTTGATGGAATATTTTCGGAACCTGTATACCGAAGTTCGCGGTGGAATTATTTGGGCTATCATTTGTAAATCAACGACTTAGATGGGCTGGACACATAATACGAATGCCAGAAAATACGATTGCTAAAAAGCTAACCACAGGAACATCTGTAGGAAGAAGAAGCAAAGGCCGACCGCGAATTAGGTGGTTAGATGGAGTTGAAACCGACTTACGGATATTAAAAATCAGAAGATGGCATTGCCAGAAACCGAACAGAATGGCGACGAATCTTAGAGCAGGCCAAGATCCACAGAGGATTGTCGAGCCAAAGATGATGATGATCATTTGTAATTAACCCATCAAAGCCTGAATTAATTTTTTTGTTAAACGGGTGGTTTTTTACCAAGTTTAGTTTAGGAAAAATACAAACAAGCAGAAAAACCTATTGAGTAAATTTTATTTTTTTATCGAATATATGACATTAAAAACTGTGACCATATGGTAACAGGTCTAATGGGAAGGTTCCTGAAAATGGTAAGGTAAGTAGTCGCGATTTCACGTCGAAAATTCAAATTAGTTGTCGGTCTTCCTTAACACTTATAAGGTATCCACGAATTTTGCACTGCAGCATCAATTAATTATTTAGTACAAACCAAGACCCATACCATTCAGTGCCTCCCATAAACTTGTTATACATTCCAACAACATGTGAGCGAGGAACTTGGATAACTTTTTTTTTCAAAATGTGAATAATGTCTTACTTGTATCCATCCATCTTGTCAACATAATAAAGTCTTCCTTGTTTGAAACTAAATAACCTCTAGTTTGTTTGGACATAGTTTTTTTATCGACAAGTGGAACATTTTGTGGTATTCTGTTCTCTCTTATTATTCCTGCGACACCATATCCTTTTTCATTTAAATACACCATTAAATTGAATTCAGTAAAAAGGTTATCTACATAGATTTGGTAAGGCAGTTTTTGTTGTGGCAAAGTGTCCAACATCGAGACAAGGGGAGCGGTTGCCTTTCTAAATGCAAGTTGGTAAAAATGGCGGACTTTTGAAATTTTTTACCATTTTTTTGCACTTTTAATTG
Organism: Diabrotica undecimpunctata; assembly: GCF_040954645.1. Taxonomy (NCBI): domain Eukaryota; kingdom Metazoa; phylum Arthropoda; class Insecta; order Coleoptera; family Chrysomelidae; genus Diabrotica; species Diabrotica undecimpunctata. Next base: position 10,350,577 of record NC_092808.1, on the reverse strand, counting down.
TTGATAACTTTTTTAAATAACAACGAATATTTTTGGTTGAAGCACCGACCATAGAGCGACATCTAAAGAGTAAAATGGCGTTTGGTTAATCTTAATAGGTGCAATAGTTTCGAAATACGAGTGACACCCAGTTGAAAAAACGTGATTCCGAGAAAAGCCGATTACAATAAACAGCTGCATTCACCCGGTCCGTTTGAGCAGCCGGTTTCTATACTATTTCTAAAAGTATTTTCTTGCAATTTTTGAAAAAAAAATTCGATTTTTTGAAAATTGTTTGGAGGAACCCGGCCTTAGCGGGATTATTACTACTAAACGGCAAGTACTTATCGTAACACTTTCATATAGAAAATCTTGAACCGATAAGCCACATACTTTTAATATTAATAAAAAAAATTTGAAAGTAGCATTAATCTAGAATTTCTGATTCTGAAAATATTCCATCAGTGATTTCAGAGACATTATAATTTGTGCTAGCATTGTTATTGATGAATCTGAAGGTTATTAACTCCAGGGGTATAGACAGTTTGAAAGAAGTCCTTGAACAAATTAGCAATTTCTTGCTTATTAAAAACAGACTGTAAAACATAGCATTTAGTTAAATGTGACCAAAATGTTTATCATTAACAAATCTCCAAAATGATTTAAAATTGTCTTTCAACTGAGCATCAATCAATACCTGTAACATCTTGATTAATTCATGGGAAAACATTTAGGAAAAGTTGATGTTTTATATCTCTTCAGAGGTATAAAGTAGAAAATTCTTAGTTAAATAATTTCGTCAAACATATTAGTTGAAACATTAATATCATTGTGAGTCAAGCAATCCTGCTAACTAATAGAGTCCAAAAAGTTACACTGGTATTGCCATTTTTAAAGTCATAAGAAAATTCCTCATAAGCTAGTCTTGACAAATTAGATATAGGTATTTGAGATTGTTAAACAACATATGCAATATGATTGAATTGAGTTCAGTAGAGGATCATTTGCTTTTACAACAGTCATTTGCCTATCGCTGGAAAAAACCAAATCCAAAAATACATTTCTCTCATTTGATATATAATTACATTGATAAAATTTTAAATAACCAAGTGTTTGAGTGACATCCACACCTGGATCTCCTCCTGGACAATGAATCAATACACCATACTCATCATTAGACCATTATTGTTCAGTAAATTGTAGTCACCAAATATATGGATATTAACTGAGGGAAACAGCTGAACAATATTTTCAATGGAGTGGCAGTGCTGGATATAAGACTCACGAGGCATTTGAGGAGGAATATAAACACCCCTTATCACACCACCTCGTTCTACTGTTTCTATCACTCCTATAAATGTTAAAACCTTTACAGTTTAATTCACTATCCATTATGCTGTTGTTTAAGTTACTTTCAACCAAAATAATTATAATAGTAGCATGAAATACTTTTTTTGCCACCTGAGTTACCCAGAACCTGTCACATTGCTTTTTCAGTATAAGGTTGCATCTTTTTAAAGTGGAGAGTATTGGTTAGTTGGTTAATTATAATATTTAATGATATAATATGCACATTTCCAATACCTCTAGATTTTTGGATGTGATTTCATGATTGTCCAAAGTTTTGCTGCAGGTAAATTTGGAAAAACAAATAATTTTAGAACCCTTAAAAGACCATTTACCTAGTGTCTGTTTAATTTGAGAATAAAGATATAATAACTGAATTATAATAAAGGTATAATATAGTATTTATTAACATAGTATGTACATTAGCTAAGTACAGAATAATTAATTATATTATTATTATTATATTAATTATGTTTCACTAACTGACATATTTAAATTCTTTAATAAAGCTCATGTTGATTGAGACTGGCTGAATGACAATTGTCCAAGCCAAGGGAAACAAGAAAAAAAAAATAATTTGAGAATAGAGATGAAGATAAGGTAAAAATATATTATGGAAATGGCCAATATTTGAACTAACAATTTTAAGAATAAGACCAGAAGATCTTAGATAATTTTGTAACATTTGACAAAGTTCTTGGGCTTTGAAAAAATAACTATATATTTCAATCTATTAAATTATGTTCTTTCGGGACTTTACCACATATTGGGGCTTGCTTTCTAAACTACTCTTCTTCTCTAACGTCTTATTTTCATTGGTTTAAGGTCCTCCTATACATCATTCATCAATTTTTACATGGTCTTTCCCTGAATCTTCTATCTCTGTATTATGATGAAATTATTTTTCCACTGTTGACACATTTTTCTGCAAGAGATCAATGTAATGAATAACACTGACCTCAGAGTTGTCATTTCTTACCATATTCTCATCAATAGGTAAAAATTATTGATATAAAGACTAAAAGATGACAGATCAAGTCTCAGAAAGTTTTTATAGCTGAAAAGTATGATAAGACAGATAATTAAATGATCAACAAGTCTAAAACAGAGCATAATTGACAGACATTGCCAATCTATAGTATTAGTTATGCTACCACAAGAAAAAATAAATGAAATAAAACTTTTTTCATACAATAAAAATATATTTATAAATAATAAACAACATTTCAAAATCAATATATCACAATGTGAAAGGTTCAATTTCAACATTTTCATTAAGTATTTGTTTCCTCTTTTGAATTGGAAACATCACATTCTGTATTATCATTATTTAGAATTGTATCTTCATTGTCTATTGATGTTTCATTTGATGCTAAAGCTGAATTATCATTGTCAACACTAGAATTATCAGTTGCTATCTTGTCAATTCTCTTAGGTAGTATTTTTTCAAATGCTTCCTTAAAACTATTGCCTTCACTTACATATAAAAGAATTTCGAATACTGAAACAAAAATATTATATCATTAATCATCAATTTATAGATTATGGTTATATAAGAATGTAAATTGAAAATGGTAATTTCCTAACCATCAAAGACCCCTTATTTCTAAAGAAATAAAGAAACAATGAGAACTTTTATTTACCATGTTAAATCAATAAAAATTCAACTCTAAAATAACAGTTTTATATCAGGAAACACAATTTAGATTTAGTCTAATTCAAACAAATGGTCTCTCAAGGATTAAGTAAGTACAGTAAAGGTTTATTTGCATATTTTTTTAGATGTTAATAAAGTTCTACACTGTGTTACATACTTATTTTACTCTCTTAAGGTATAATCTTAAATATCTTGCTTACCATGGTTTATTGTCAACACTTTCCTTTGTTTCATCCAAAAATATTCCTCAATTGGTAACTTTCCATGTGCTATACCTTGTTCAACAGCTTTATTGTAGCATATGCCCTAAAAGAATTAAATTTAAATAGTAAAACAGAAAATGAGGCACACAACTATTTAAATTTACCAATGGTTTGCAATCTATGATATAAAAATAAATGAAATGATGTAATTTAAGTACCTTATGTGCATTATGATCAACTAAACCTCCTATAATATAAATTTTATCTTGCTCTAATTCCATAATATTATTTTCACTTTCACTGCTCAAATAAACTAATTTTTCCTTGGGAAAAATATTTATGTATTCATCAGTATGAAAGTTTATATCCCAATGTTCATGTCCATGATGCCTAGAAAATTCCTTTTCACTTTTACCATTAAAACTACTTAAGTGAAGTTGCATGGGCGCTTTGGCTCTTCGATTCAATGTGTAGATTCTCAGCACTTGCTTAATAGTTTTGGCCATATCTTTATCTATCATGAGCTCATCGAAACTTAAATCTATACAAACACTGATTTTGCAGGGACTATTCGCCATTTTAACCCTTTTTAGTTCTTTTCTGCTGGGGCCCAAATCAATGCCATGAAGCTTAGCATATATTTTTTTCTCTTTAGTCTTTAATCTTTCCTTCTTACGCTTTTCTTTTTTTACTTTATTCCAATTAACTGATCGAAGATACTTTTTCTTCTGCTTTTTGCTAAGTTTAGAAATTTCAACCCCATTGAAATATTCAACGCCTGTTTCAGTATGGGAATCTTCATTTTGAGAACTATTTACTGTAGATTCTGCAACTGATGTTTCAGTTTCTGTAACTTGCTTTTCTTTTTCAACCTTCATGGTTTATTGTATAATAAATTAAATCTATAAACAATAAAAACCTTGGTTTGCGATATTTTTATTGCTATTGGTAAATAAAGGCCATAAAGTTATAGGTTAGAGTGTCAAGCATGACAACTATTTGTAATTGACATTTTTACACGTGGTTTCTGAGATACAATTATCTTATCTTTTGTACAATCGTCTTTCATGGTGACATTCATAATTAGAGATGGGCTATGCGAAAATTACGAATTCAAAACTAGGCAACATATTTTGCAGTAATTCCAACTATTAATATGGATTGAGTTTGTAAATAAGACGTTTTATGTACTATGTTTGTACAAAGAGTTTCTGCTATTTAATCAATGAAAGCAATCAATTCTTGATATATTGATGTACAAATGTTAACTTATTCTTTCAATCTAAGTATGATTATCCTACTTTTTATTTTTGTAAACACTAAGTAGGAAAGTTTCAGAAAATTTGTTATTAAAAATAAATATTTCTGTTAAAGTTTTAAGTTTTTTGGGCAACAATCACATATACTGACATATTAAAATGGCAAAGTAACCATTTATAAACTAACATTGAATAAAATATGTATGCAGTTAAGAAACCCAAAACAGTTATGTCTTTATTATGCCATGAATATAAATAATTATCATCATTAGCCAAAAGAGACATTGTAAGATATTTCATTCTTTTTCTTCTTCTTCAGCTTTGAGTAATCCAACTTTGGATATAATCCACCCCCAAATCAATCCAGTGTTTTCTATTTTGCGCCACTTGCTTCCAGTTGTGTCCTCCGATCTTCTTAATATCATCAGCCCATCTCATTTGTGGTCTTCTTTTGCTTCGCTTTCCTAACCTTGGTCTGTACTGTTGTATTCCGTGGTTCCATCTTGTTATCCTTCAGTCGGGCATTGTATCCTGCAAAGCTCTCCATGTTCTCCTGCGTCTTTTACTTTGGTTTTTCTTCTAATCCATTTGTTTGTTTTTTGTCTATAAGTCTCACCCCGAGCATTGATCTTTCCGTCGCTGTTTGTGCCTTTACTATTTTATCCATATTAGACTTGGTGAGTGTCCACGTCTGTGAACCATACGTGAGTATAGGGAGGATACACTGATCGTAAATTCTAATTTTCAAATAATTGTTCTATTTTAGTGCATTTTTAGATCCAACTCAGTTTTCCAAATCCTGCCCACGCTAATCTTATTCTTCTGGAAATTTCGGCAGTTTGATTTTCTTTGTTAACTTTCATTATCTGTCCCAGGTAGACGTATTCGCTTACTGTTTCTAAATTTATGTCGTTCAACGTTATTTCTCTAATGTTCGGTGTATTTGTGATTATTTTGTTTTTTCCAAGTTCATCTTAAGACCTACTTTTTCCGAAGCTTGAAATAGTTGCGTTATCATGGTCTGTAGTTGTTCGAAACTTGTAGCGAATATTACAATGTCATCAGCGTATCTCAAATGACTCAGCTTTCTTCCATTAACATTTATTCCTTTATCTGCCCAGTTAATATCTTTGAACACATCTTCTTACAGTCCAAGTGTGAATAGCTTTGGTGAGATATTTCATAATGTTACGTAATTAAAAACATATTTTCCCATAATCCTGTGTCGTCACTGTTACGAATAAGGTAACAGTGAAAACAGTTTGCAGCTGTTCCAAGCTCTAATAAATTTGTGCAAATACAAAACACGACATTTCAGCACCGATTTCAGGGACAATACGCCGAGGTTAGTGTTCTGTGACAATGCCAATGTGAATCACGGGTCCGCAATTGCGACTATTTATTTACAAAAATAACAATGAATTTTGTGAGACAAAAGTTTGTTGATGTTGTAATTCCTTACTTTAGTAAGAGAATAGAAACCAACAAAGAACAAAAAGTCACAAAGTATGGACAGTATTTTGAGAAGATCTATGAAGTTCTCAGCTGGGAAGATACTCGCTACAGTTTGATAGTTTTTGTTGTTTTTAATTATTTATTTTGGTAAGTACTTAAGAAACGTTAATTCAAACTAGAACTACGAAATATTTTATATTTTTGGCTCATCATGGCCTATAAATATTTTTATCGTATGAAATCTAAAAGCGTTTCTTAATCTATTCTATTTAACAAACGTAAATTGCAAATTATAATAATTGTTGCGAAATAATATTTGGCAATTCTTTTTATTTATGAAAATGATGTTAATGCGTCACACCAAGATTTTTATTTTATTCTTCCTTAACTCTTATATTGCAAGTCATCAACATTTTTTTGACACAAATAGCATTAGAATCCTCACAGTCAACAACGTTCATAAAACTAAAAATATAATTGTTTATAATTGGACTGTTTTGAAACACGATCTGAATAATATTGACCAAAAACAAATTATACTTTTCATTAAAAATGTGTCTGAAAAATAATATATAATTGTATGGTAATTTATTAAATACATTTTTAAAACTATTTGTTGATTGAAAAATGTCCAACTATGCATTACCTACTTATAACAATGGGTAACACCTAAAATTTCAATAGACAAAGAAGAAAAAAAACCTTTTCAATACTAGATATAGTTGATTACCATAGTTATTTTTATTATTTACCATTTGACATTTTTTTTCCCTTATAATTTTAGTTGTTTGATTTACATTGTATTAATTTTTAGGTATATATTAATTTACAATTGGTGAAAAATATGAGTTTCTTAATAATGTTATACACTTGCACTGGATGTTTTGTTTAAAATTTTATGGATTTTATATTTTTAATGTCACTAGCTACAATTTCACTCACTATTGCTACCAGTTTGTTGTACACTGCCTGTGGTACATCAATTTGCATTTTTTAGACTTGTTTCTGATATTTAGGCTTTGAAAAGTTATAAGCAGTTGTGGAATTTATTAAGATTCCATTGACTAATTATATCTGAGGAAGACATTATTCTTCATTAATCTAGGAGAAGATTGTATTAACGTATCTGAATCACTTTCTAGTGCTTGAGCTATTTATAAAAGACTTTGGCTAAATTTTTGCATTATCTGATGTTTGTACTAAGTTTTTCAGTTGTTATTGTAATATGGGTGAACGTAAGATATTTTCAACAGTTGTTGAGTACTTTCCTTGTCTTTTTTGATTTACTTATTGGATCTTAGGATCCCCTTACATTTTCAAAGAAATTTACTACCAGATAATATGTAAGGATTTGAGTTTGGCCATCAAATAGTTCAATTACATGATTTGTTAATGAATTTATCAGTCTCTTGTGTTGAAATTTTAGTAATTAAAATTTTGGTAAATGTATTTTTGGTTTTAATTTTTTTTTTCCTTTCGTCAGAGTAGAAGAATGAATTATGATTCGAGAAGAAGTGTTTGTGTTAGCCTTTCTTGTTTCAGCAGTATCCATGAGTTCAGAAAGTGCTACACTGTTTGCAGATGGAGTTTTATTTGACAATTCTACATTTTACATATTAATAGGATCAGTGGGGTTTGGTTTGAAGGTAGACAAATAACTTGATTTATATACCTATTATGTTTGGTGCAGTGTTGTTTTCTGGTGTTGTTGTGGATGTGTTTAGACAATTATTAGTTCCATTTTTGTGACAATTTGAACATGAATGGCTTTGATGTGCAAGAAAAATGCCTTAAAGTGTGTATCAAAAATAACCAGAATTCAGACAGGCATTGAGGTCCCTGATGGTATTATAGAGATGATAAAACAAACACATTATAGAGATGATGGTGTTTAAAATTTTGATTTTAGTACCTATTTTTAGATAATTTAATGATGAGGATAAGTTGATACCTAAATGAAGTAATTGGTCTCTTGTAACAAGTAATCTATATATTCCTTGATTGATAAATATATACAAATGATTAGAGTGCTTATAGCCTCCAGGTATTATTTCAAATTGGCTCCACTTGTAGAACAACAATAGTAACAAAACCCAGGTACGAGGCCAGAACATCGAATGAATAAAAAGGTACACATACTTGGGAACACTAGTAACAGAACATAACGACTACACTGATGAAATAAAAGTTTTTCCCTTGCCAACTTTATAGAAATAAAAAAGGTTCTTTGTGGCTGAGATTTTTGAGTAGTTGCTTTGAAAGTTATAGTGGCTATTATGATTGCCAACATACATAAAATGGACGGTACTTAAAGAAGAAGAAAACGATGGTCACAAGGATAATGGGAAAATCACATCCAACCCTTACATTACATATCATCATAATTGGTGCTTCACTTTCTTAAACCTGTTTCTCTCTTCGATTCTATTATCTTAATGATAATAGAATCTTAATTCACACCATCCCTGTCTCAATATTGGTTTACCTCATCGAATTCCAATTCCCGTGGATTTTGCCGATAGAGTATGTTTTTGACATGCTCTGGGATTACTCTCTTTAAGTGGCCTTTAGAATAATCAAGGGATTATATTGATGAACATTCTTTAGTTGTAAAAACAATTTGTGTGTGGAGGTTTATTTTTGTTGTATAAATTAACATTATAAGGGGTGGTAGGTTATAGGGTGTAAGGTACATGACAGAGATAAGATTATTTCTGTGTTTCTTCATATCTGGTACTTTAACTACACTGTAAATACAACTAGTAGCAACTATAGGTTGAAATAAATAAAATGCACATCACTGTGAGCGGTATAATTACCGAAAAGAACAATCATCATCATCATCAGTGGTGCTACAGCTCTAGTTGAGCCTTGACCTTCCCCAGTCTATTTCGCCAGTCGTTTCTGTTCATCGCCAACCGTTGCCAATTTGCCGCGCCGATTTTCCTTGCGTCCTCGTCTACACCGTCCCTCCATCTCAGTCGTGGTCTGCCTCTACTCCTATTTCCCACTGGGACCGATAATAGAGTTCGTCTGGGTGGGTAATTTTCATTTGCTCTTGACACATGTCCAGCCCATCTAAGCCTACCTATTTTTATGAAGGATATTACATCTCTACCATTTACTATTTTTTTATACTTCTCGTACAATTCGAAATTATATCGCCTTCTCCAAATACCATTCTCACAGAATGCGCCCATTATTCTTCTTAGTATCTTCCTTTCGAAGACGAGCAGAAGATTTGCGTCTGTTTTGGAGATGGTCCATGTTTCTGACCCATATGTCAGCACTGCTAGGATGAGTGTTCTATATATTATTAGTTTGCTTTTCTGGCTTAAATTTCTGTTTTTTAGCTGCTTGCTTAGTCCAAAATAACATTTGTTTGCTAGCAGTACCCTCCGTTTTACTTCTTCAGATGTGTCATTATCGTTTGTTATGAGAGAACCCAAATATGTAAACTTATTTACTACCTCAAAATTATATTGGTCTATACTGAAGTTTTCTTCGGCGTTTCTAGCTCTATCTCTGTTATTTGGAATAGATGCTAACATTTTGGTTTTTTCCTCGTTTATTTTAAGGCCCATATTTTGTGCGGCTGTCAAGAAGGTGGAAGTCATCTCTTTAAGTCCTCGTGTAGTACGTGCGATCAAATCCAGATCGTCAGCGTAAGCCATAATCTGCGTTGATTTATTAAAGATTGTTCCCCTATTGTGTAACTCGGCATCTCTTATAGTCTTTTCTAACGCTATATTAAAGAGAAGGCACGCCAGCGCGTCTCCCTGCCTTAACACTGCATATGTTTCAAACGCTTGTGACATATCGCCTTGTATTTGCACTCTGCAGATCACTTTACTCATAGTTGTTTTTACGAGCCTTATTAATTTATGGGGAATGTTAAGTTCATTCATGGCTTCGTATAATTTACCTCTTAGGACGCTATCATACGCTGACTTAAAGTCCACAAAGAGATGGAACGTGTCAATATTAAATTCATTGGTTTTTTCTAAGATTTGACGTAGCACAAAAATCTAGTCAATTGTTGACCTACCTGGCCTAAAACCGCTTTGATACTCACCAAGGATTTCTTCCACGTACGTACTTAAACGGCTGTACAGGGTGTTGGAGAATATTTTGTACATTGTATTCAGAAGAGTTATACCCCTATAATTTTTACATTCCAACAAATCTCCCTTTTTGTGCAGTGGACATATGATTCCAGTGCACCATTCCTCTGGCATTTGTTCTTCTTCCCAGACTTTGACTATTATGTTGTGAGTTTGGTGCATAATGCTGTTACCTCCATGTTTGATGAGCTCTGCGGGGATACAAGCGTCTTTCACTTCAAATATTGAAGGAGGTTCTACGTGAGTGTTATTTCTTGGTTTTTGGGGTGACGCATCATTTTCCACTTCGGTACCAAGTAGTTCTTTGAAGTGCTCAACCCATCTGCTTTGTACTGCGTCAGCGGTACTGACTATATGTCCATTTTTGTCTCTACACATCGTCAGCCGTGGTTTAAATTCTTTTCTTGTCTTATTTAAGATATTATAGAACTTTCTAGTTTCATTTTGCCCCTTTAATGATTGAAGCTCTTGCATAATCTGGTTTTCGAAGGTCCGCTTTTTCCTTCGACGTATGCGTTTTTCCTCCTTCCTAAGATCTTTGTACATTTGCTCCTTATCCCGTGTTCTTCTTTGTTGCATAAGTTTATATGCATAATTTTTTCTTCTAGTGATATCTTCACATTCATCGTCGAACCAACTGTTGCGTGGAGTGGATTCTTCTGGTCCTAGGACGTTGTTTGCCGCTTCCTTAATTGTTCTTCTACATATATCCCATTGCTCGCTAGCTGTTAAATTCTCATCTGTTGTGCTTTCATGTTCAAGGTAATTTTGATACCTTTCTAGTGCACGGGGCTCTTTCAAGAGTTTTAAATTGTAGCGAGTACTTTTCTTGCCCTTTTCTTTTTTTGCATTTGAGATTCTTGCTCTTATTTTTGCGCCTACTAAGAAGTGGTCTGAATCTATATTAGCTCCACGATAAGTACGTACATCCATTAGATTAGAGAAGTGTCTGGTTTCTATTAGGATGTGATCTATTTGATTTTTGGTTGTACCATCAGGCGACGTCCATGTTACTTTATGGATATTCTTATGGGGGAAGTAGGTACTTCCAACGACCATGCCCTTGGATGCTGCAAATTATATTATTCTAGAACCGAAAAGAACAATAACTTCTTAAATATAGGTTACAACAAAATGATATGTCCATAGCTTGAAATCTAATGACTGAATATCAATTGACAGGACCATCCTATGTCATCGGGTGGCAGTGATGCCAGATATTAATTGTATTACAACATATTATTCAAACTCATTTGTGTAGCATATAAAAAAAGCTTTACTCTTGGTTGAAACACTCCTACGATCTCTAAATGCTATATATTTTTGATAAACAGTTATAGATACTATAGTTTTGATAAGTTTATAATTGATAAAACAGTTTAATCAAACGTATTCCCTGACGCGTGAACGTCCGTTCCCGAATGCACACACTATTTTTTTAGTAGTAGATAATAATATATGATCTACCAAATCGTTTATCAGTGTGACATTGTGTTTTTGTATATTAGTTCATTCCATTCTTGTCATATTTACAGTACTCATAGTGATTAGTAGGTAATAAATACCAGGAAAATCCAAACCGTTTAAATAAACAAGAGATTTTTGTTTGATTACCTATCACTTCTATTACTGTTATTCATCAATGGATGGTTAGGTACCTGTTTAAAAAGGTTTTTGTTTATTTGAAATGTACAAGACAATAAATTCAGTGATTTCTCTGAATCGGTTTCTTACTGCCCAAATTTTAATATTGAAAATAAAAAGCTTCATTATTTGTACCATTTGTTCGTTAATCGCAGTCCATGATGGCACATCAAGGTTGAAGTTAAAAATCTCACAATACTGTACCGTTATCGGCAATTTGATTTATATTGTCAGTAAGATATTAGAAGCCGAGTTTTTTCATTGTTTGCGGTTATATACATCTAAAGCAGTTTGGGAACGAATTACCGTTTTGAAAATTTGGCCAGTATACTCAGTAAAAGACCGTTTTGGACTGTAATTTTCCTTGGGGGGTCAAAAAACGTGTGTTCAAAATAAGTCCGGATATGGATCATTTTTTCTAAGCAATTTTTATTCTATAGAATTTTTCACAAAGTTTTTGAGTTAATTGCAAGTGAAAGTAAAAATCACGTTTTCAGACGAAGTATTTATCAAAAAAATATTCTAGCAAAAATTTAGTTTATAAAAAAAAAACAAAAAAAGATGTAAAATGATGTCTATTGAATCTTAAACTTCTGCACCACGGAATTTAGAGTCATCTCCAGAATTAAACAACAAATCCATGGAGAATACTAGAAGCCCCGTTAGCCAAGAAAATTCATTAACCATTTTGAATGATAACAAAAATACAGGGGAAAAGATAAATGTAGTTTCAGATAAACATGCAATTGAAATTTGCAAATCAAATCCGCATACTTATTCTCACATTAATTTTGCAAAAGAAAATATTGCAATGCCTACTGTAAATCTGGACCCTTTGACCCCACAGAAGGTTAGATTAACCTTGAACACGGACCCTTCCGACAATCGATATCTTCTAGCAAGATTAAGAGAACCAGAGATATTAAAAGCCATCAAACTGCATCTCGCCTTCCTGTACGACCAACCTGCGGTTTGTTATGGTGGTTTTACGAAAACAAGCATCAAACTATTCTTGGCTTCTGAAGGACTTTCCACGACTACAGAAGATCTGGGAAAAATTTATTTGAAATTTCATGATGCCTATGGAATTGGTCCAGCTAAGGTAGACGAAGATCTAGCTGCGTTTAGGTCCTTTATCGCTGCTGAAAGAATTATCCATCTGCAAAGATCAAGGGAATGTCATCAAAATTACTTTTCCACCGCTTCTCCAAGGCGAAATTTTTAAATGTTTCGACGTGTTCTGAGGGTCTAGAATCCTCAAATTCAACTGCTAGCAACTTTGGTATGGTACTTATCAATATTCGATCGATTAGAAATAAGACAGACGAGTTATTTTTGTTTCTGGAAGAATTAGGGTTTTCCCAGTTAGTTGCAGTGACGGAGCACTGGCTTGAAGTTAATGAGGAGCCAATTTTCATTCAAGACTATACCACAATTGCTAGGTATGATCGTCCAAGTTCAGCTCATGGTGGCACTCTGATTCTTTCTAATAACAATGATTTTTCTTCAGTCTCGAAATATTTTTGCTGGGTGAAAACTACTTCGAATTTTCTTTGATTTATAATAAGAAATTTAACCTATACATTATTTGCATTTATAGATCACCTAGCTCTGATACTGAACTATTTTTTCAGAGCCTGCTAAATTTGTTAGATATTCTGCCCATTAAAAGCAGAAAAATTTTATGTGGTGATTTTAATATTGACTAAGCTGCTGTTTGAGCGACCCAACAGTCTTTGGTAACTATTTTTGAATCATATGGTCTCACAATGCACGTTAATTCTCCAACAAGAATCTCAAAAACATCATCCTCGACAATTGATTATGTGGTTTCTGATTTTCCACTATATATGGTATATACCAAGTTTAGCAGTTTAAAAACACCCCACGATTAGGTAGGATTTTTTCCACTCAAAACTTTCGTAAATTCTATAATTCATGCTTGACTTCTGACTGGAGTTTTTCTTCCGGGGACATCGACTGTAATGTTAGTGATTTTCTAAATAGAGTTGTATCTATTTTTAATAAAGCATTTCCTCTAGTATACATCAGGCCAAAACATTACAAACCTTGGATTACCAAAGGCATTCGCATATCTGCGAAGAATATGCGTTCTCTGCTATATATTAAAAAAATTAATGACACTATCCCCATCTCTGATTATATCAATACGTACAGAAAATGCTATCTAAAACTACTCAAAGTAGCCAAAAAATCCTACTTTCATAATCGCCTAACAAGCTCCAAAAATATTTCAAAAGAAACTTGGTCAATAATAAACGATTTTCGAAATAAAACCAGTGCAGCGAATCAAACCTTTTCTTTTCCTAACCCCGAAAATCTAAATGATTACTTTATTAATGTGAGTAAAAATATAACCTCAACTATTTCGCCACAACAAGATCCAGTTTCCTATCTCCCTAATTCAAAAAACATTGCTGATACCTTCTTTTTAAGACCAGTTGATAAGACTGAACTCATTCGAACAATTCGTAGTATAAAAAGCAAATCGTCCTGTAGTACAGATGGATTATCTATTAAAATTTTCTCAAATCTTCCGCATAATGTATTGGAGGTCATGGTCTCGCTAGTTCCTAAATGATTCCCTTGAAAAAGGAACATTCCCTAACTGCCTAAAGACTGCCATCGTTATTCCTCTTCATAAAGGTGGAGACAAATCTGATGCCTGCAACTATAGACCTATTGCCTTGTTACCAGCACTATCAAAAATTATTGAAAGGCTTATAAAAGCTCGACTTATGCCCTTTCTCCTTAAACATAATATTTTATCGCAAAATCAGTTCGGCTTTTTGTCTAATAAATGTACTAGTGATGCCATGTTTTCTGTGTTACATGAGGTATATCTATCACTAAATAGTAACCTCTCCTCCGCCACCGTTTTCTGCGACTATTCCAAAGCCTTTGACTGCGTAAATCACGACATTCTATTAAAAAAATTAACTTTCTATGGAATTCGGGGTGTGTCTTTGAATTGGTTCAAAACTTACTTGGTAGGTAGGAAACAATTGGTTAGAATAAAAGACACCGACTCTAGTTGTAAAGACATTGAGTGTGGAGTACCGCAAGGTTCAGTATTAGGTCCCATTCTTTTTTTACTTTTCATTAATGACATCACTTACTTGAAAATTAAAGGGAAAATTTTTCTATTTGCTGATGATACCAGTATTACTTGGGGCAGCTCTAATATTTCAACGCTTCATTCAATTATAACCGCTGATTTGCTTATAATCAAGACTTGGTCAGACTCCAACTTACTTAGCTTTAACGTGGATAAGACAGTAGCATTATCTTATAAAGGAGTCATTCAACCCTTGCTTTTGAATGGGAGCCAAATCAGTATCGTTAATTCCGTGAAATTTCTAGGTATTTTTATCGACAGCGATCTTAAATGGTCCTTGCATACTGACTCCTTAAGGAAGAAACTAGCCTCAGCTTGCTTTGCAATAAGATCTGTTTCGAAGGAACTAAATTTATCTTCTGTCAAAATGGCATATTTCTCATTGTTCGAGTCCCATCTTCGATATGGGGTTCTAGTACAGCGGCCCAATGTGATACTATTTTTAAGTTACAAAAAAGAGCAATTCGTTATCTATTTGGTCTCAAACAAACAACTCATTGCAAGACCTACTTCAAAAATCACGGAATTTTGACGCTTCCCTCTTTATTTATTTTGGAAACGGTTTGTTTGATTCGCAAGCATCTAAACATTTTTCCCGATAGACCTGATCATGGCTACTCCATTAAAAATTCGGATTGTAACGTTTATTTACCGATCCCGTCCACTCAGCTAGTAAAGAATTCTATTCTATATAGTGCAAAAAAACTTTATAATCACCTTCCAAGAGAAATTAAATCCGCAACATCTTTCATTAAGTTTCGTAAGATGAAAAAAATCTATCTCTCTGAAAGACCATATTATTCAGTTGACGAGTTTCTTAATGTATAGCAAAGAAACAAAATTAGTATTGTTTATAATTACATTTGGGTGTCTCAAGCAGTGTCTACAATTTGTCTCATTTGTTGTTGTCTGTACAAATTATGTAAGTGATACAATAATTTTACTAATTTAAAATTGTATTGTTCTGTCTTTTTATTATATTTGCTTTTGTTTTATACTTTTTATACTTTTTGTACTTTTTGACTGATTTTTTTTAGCTTTGTCCATAAAATTGTTCAATAATTTTCAGTGACAATAAAGCATATTTCTAAAAAAAGTGTATGTTATTTAATGTTAATTAACATTCATTCACTTCATTAAAAGATGATTTGAATCAATTATCCGCTTTAATTTACAATTATACGATTTTTTCTAATAAGGGTAGAAAGCAGATTCATCTTCTTGTAGTTCCTTCTCCTATCGGAGGTTGGCTATCATCACAGCTATCCGTACCTTATTGGCGGCTGTTCTGAAAAGATCTACTGAGCCGCAACTATACCACACTCTTAGGTTTCTTAGCCAGTAAATTTTTCGTCTTCCTATGGATCTTTTACCCTTGATTTTACCTTGCATTATGAATCTTAATATCTCATATTTCGCACTTCTGGTAATGTGGCCTAAATATTCCAGCTTTCTTGTTTTGATGTGCTTTATGACCTCGCAATCCTTTTGTAGTCTTCTTAACACTTCTGCATTTGTAACTCGTTGGGTCCATGATATTTTCAAAATCCTTCTGTAGCACCACATCTCGAATGATTCCAACTTCTTTATATTATCCACTTTTAGTGTTTAGCTTTCCATTCCATACAACAAAGTCGACAACACGTAGCATCTTAAGGCTCTTGCTCAGCTCCAGAGTAAGATCTCGATTAACAAACATTGTTTTCATTTTTATAAATGCTTGTCTTGCAATTTCAATGCGTGTCCTTATTTCTCTACCTTAGTCATTGTTTTCATTTACTCAGGTTCCCAGATATTTGTAGTTATTCACTCTTTCTACTTGTTTTCCCTCGATATCTAGCCTTACTACTGTATGTTGCTTAGAAATAATCATGAACTTGGTTGTCTTAACGTTCATTTGTAGTTCATATTTTATACTGACTTAATGTAATCTATTTACTAAGCGTTGCAGTGCTTCTAGATTGTCTGTAAAAATAGCGGTGTCGTCTGCGAATCTTATGTTGTTCAAGAGTTTTCCGTTTATTGATATTTCCTGTTGTTCCTCTGATATTGCTTCCATAAAAATAACTTCACCGTACAAATTGAATAACAATGGAGACAGCACGCAACTCTGTCTAACCCCTCTTTTGATTTCTATAGGTTCTGTATCGACATTTCCGATTCTAACCTTTGCTTTTTGATTCTAGTACAGATTGACAATAACCCGTATATCTCGACTATCCTCATTCTTTTGATACCCAAAGCCTTTTGATAATCTATAAAGCAGACAGAGATTCTGGTTCATATCTAGTCGTCTTTGCACGAGAACGTTAAAAGCGAACAGAGCCTTTCTCGTTCCTAGTCCTCCTCTGAATCCAAACTGGGTGTCCTCTATATCTCCTTTTTTTATTTGTGTGCTCGCTTTTTTTATTTGTTAGTTCTTTAATTTTTTTATGCATATTAAAGCTGTCGTATTTTCTGTCATACTCTTCTATTTCTATGCATTGATCTGTTAACCACTTTTCCTTGGCCTTTTTTATCTCTATTTTAATAATTCTACTTTGTAGTTTTTGATATTTTGGTTCATTTCTACCTTTGGCTTTTCTCCTCTGTTCCATTAATGCTAGAATTTCTGAAGTCATCCACTTCTGTTTTTTATTTGTCTTTTCAGGCTTTAAATTTTCTTCTGCAGCTTTAGTAATGCCTTCTGAATATTGCTCCACTTTTGATTGACATCTTCTGATGTTGTTTGATCACTTTTTGATATATTTCTCTTTTTCTTAATTTTGTATAATCAAACGATGGTTTATTTTTAGGAATTACAATATTTTTGAGTTTCACGTGTATTCTAGCTATTAGCGGATTATGGTCTGAGTTGACATCTGCTCCGGGGTATGCTTTTACTGCTTTGATTGAGTTTTTGTATCTATTTTTGACTAATATACATATAGTCTATTTGATTTCTGACTACGCGGTCTTTGTTGTCTGCTGGAGATCTCCAAGTATATAATCTTCTGTCGGGTAGTTGGAACATTGAGTTCATTATTGCAAAATGTTCGTTTTGACAAAAATCAACAAGTCTATAGAAAGCAGATATATTATGATAATTAAACATATAGTTTATTTTTTATTCTTTTATTGATAACAGGAAAAATCAGATGTTTGAAACTTTCCGACGACGATCGCTTTTTAGCAAAAAAAGCGGATAAATGATGATCATTTAAAATTTCTTTCTTTGTGATGTATTTCCTCCTTTTTTAGGTTAATGGTGCAATGGCAGATCAAAATTGTTGGTCTCATATTCTTTATATTGTTAATTCTCTTTTTGTTCGATACATTTTTTCCACATTCGAGACAAATAGAACAACCTATAAAGTCAGCTGATATGGTGAATAATACGTATATAGTCATAATGGACATATTCTATGGGATGAAAGCGTTTAGGAATGAAAATTCGCTCACTGTAAGTATATTTAAATATTATTATTATTATATATATATTTTTTAATTTTTTTTACCAACTAAATTGGGTTACAATTGGAACGAATATTAAACGCTCCTAAAAATGATATAACGATTTTCAAGGGTAATAAATTTCATCCATTCTTTTATTGAAATAATCTTAAAGATTTCTGATTTTATGTAAACGATTCCCATAACCAGGATCTCGTTCATGACGTGCATTTGTTGAAAATCATAATGATCATGAATTTATTTCTGCTCATGTATTTTTATACCGGGAATAGCAAACAGTTCATCTTTTTTCCAGTAGTCTTGTAGCCGATTGAGTTGTACATTTCCCATTTGGAACCACATGCCAAAAAGAATCTTTAACTATGCTAGGGAAAGTGGGTTCTGCTAGTGGAAATTATTCTAGTACTTTCCGTTAGTGTCTGGCGCTTGTCTATAGTTTTGTACTTAAAGTTATTGGCTTTAAAAAATTATCGAAGTTTTGTTGCTAAACATGAGAGAATGTCCTTTCGAACCAATTCACTTTCACAATTCAATTCACATTTTTGTATAATGTTCTGGTTATAGGTTCAATTAAGTGTGGTTCTATTTGTCGGAATTTGCCACAATGCTTTCTCCTCTGTCTTGAAGATGTTTCTTCTATAATCCTGTAGCAGGTTGCTTTGGGCACTCTGATTTCCAAACAGGTTTCTGCAATTGCTTCTGATTTAGAGACTTCAGAACACAGTCCTCCATAAATATGTTTCAGCATACGTTTGGCATCATCAGAGAGGTATTGAAAATGTCGCTTACGTTTTACTACACAGCTTTGTAAATCTTCAAATGGGTTAGAGGTTTCCACTGGCTCTATGGCTGGCTGCAGAATTATTATCATACCACGGACGTTACATGGTAAAAAAAAGTTTAGAAAGAACACTGACGAAGTCACAACCTCATTTGCAATTCACTATTTGAATTTAAGTCAACGCTGTTGTAGTAGCTATGGTTATACTAAAAATATTCTTGTTTCGCAAAATCTGCTTTCGCTGGTTTGAAAATAAAATATACCTACCTACCCAAGTGCAAAACACTGGACGGGGCGAAACGTGATTTTTCCTCATAAACTATTTTATGGTTTCAGTCGCTCAAGCAAATATTGCTATATCCGAAGGATGCATAAGTCTGCCAATAAAAGATAACACATTATGATTTGTCATAATAGCCATCTTCTTCTTAAGGTGCCGTGCATTTCTGCGTAGGTGTCCACCGTACATCGTCTTGTCAGGTGAGATGTTAAATAGTCAGGATTAAATAATTCTGTTTTTAGCAGCATTGCGAAGCATTTCATAGCTGTGGATTCCTATCCATTGTCGAAAATTGCGCAGCCATGACATTTTTTTACGTCCCAGACCTCTCCTACCCTCTATCTTCCCTTCGAGTATCAGTTGCTGAAAAGTATATCTTTCTCCTCGTAATATGTGTCCCAAGTATGCAGTCTTCTTACTTTTTACATAACTAAAAAGTTCCCTATCCTGTAAGCCCGCTCTTCTGAGTACTTCCTCATTTCTGACCCTGTCCGTCCATGATATTCTAAGCATTCGACGCAGGCACCACATTTCAAACACTTCAAGTTTGTTAATGGAACTGGCCTTTAACGTCCATGCTCCATTCCGTACAAGAGAACAGGCCACACGTAACACTTAAGCATCTTGTATCGGAGGTTGAAGTCCAATTTGCGATCGGTCAGAAACTTACGAAGCATGAAAAAAGCATTTCTGGTTTGTTCAACTCTGCTCTTTATTTCATTCTCAGGGTCCCAACCCACGTTCAGCAAACAACCCAAGTATTTAAATTGCCTGACCTGTTCGATTTCTTCTCCAGAGACATATATCTTTGTTTTGGGGTAATTATTTCTACTTATAATCATTGTTTTTGTCTTCTTCATATTTATTTTCAAACCCCGAGCTTCACTTGCAAGAGTTAGATCATTTAAAAGGCATTGAAGATCTTCGATGTTATCTGCCACTATGGCTGTATCATCGGCATACCTGATGTTATTAATAAATATGCCGTTAACTTTAATACCCTTATTAGAGTCTGCCACTGCTTCTGCGAAGGCTTTTTCTACGTATAAATTGAACAGCATTGGAGACAGTATACAACCTTGCCTTACTCCTTTTTTAATAGCCATATCCGATGTTTTGTTTGAGTCTTGGTCCACATGGACTGATCAACAATTCGATGAAAACTTCAACTGGGCGACTGCAAATATTTTCAAACATAATCTAGGCACATCTGAACGGATTCTGTATCCCCTCATACTGTTCCCGGGCAGACCCAAAAATTTTCCTGAGCACTTTCCTGTCAAAACTTTTCAGGGCATCTTCGTCTTTCTTCAGCAGGGTCCTTGTTCTAGCAAAGTAAACGTATACAGGGTGAGTCATAACTATTGGGACATAGACTAAGGACAGGCTATTTGGACCAAAATATGGCTATTGGGCCAAATATGCCTTAATAAAATGTTGCTGAGAAAAAAGATACAGGGTGTTAAAGTTAATTTTTGTTTTTCGGTTTTTGCTAATAGTTTCCCTGTATATTTATAAATTGCTATCAAAATTGGCACAGAGGCATAATCTTAGACAAGAAATAGTATTTTATTTACAATTCCACTATCAAATACCAAACTAATAAACAAAGTTGCAACTAACGTAAGGTTTCCGTTTTGACTATAAATCAAAACTAAACACACTTTAACTTAAAAGAACTCACAAAAACTCAAATTAAATGTTCTACATGGTCTCCTCCGATTTCTATGCCTTTTCTAATTCTTTTTATAAAGGATTTTCGGACGTTAAAAAAAATATTATTCTGTCCCCTTATAAGATTAGCTGCATTTTGAATGTATCTCCAAAGTTCGTCTCGTGTATTAATTTCATTGGCATAAACTAAGGACTTCATATGTCCCCAAAAATAAAAATCTAGCGGGTTGTACTCAGGACTTCTTGGTGGCCATTGAAAATCACTGCCTCTGCCAATCCATCGTTGAGGAAATACGTCATTAAGATGATTTCTAACAGCTAATGAAAAATGAGGTGGCGCTCCATCCTGCATAAACCCCTTTTTCTTCTTACATCCAGTGACAGATCATCTAAAATATCACTAAGAGTATTTTCCAAAAAGAATAAATAAGAATCTCCATTTAAATTCGGAGGAAGAACATAAGGCCCTAGTAGTTGGTCGCCTATAATGCCACACCAAATATTCAATTTAAACTCATGCTGAAAATGTCTAGCTTTAATAGCATGCGGGTTTTCTTCTTCCCAATAATGACTATTTCGCCAATTAAAAACCCCTCGTCTGGTAAAAGTTGCTTCGTCGGTGAACATAATATTTTTAATAAAGTGTCTGTCATTGCGATGTTTATTCAGAATACGTTGGCAAAACTGTAACCGTCGTGGAAGATCTGTTGGAAGTAAATTTTGAACAGGAGTGAAGTGATAAGGATGGAGGTTCTCTTTTTTTAGAATTCTAACAATAGACGACTGACTTACTCCTGTTGCTGCTGATAGATGTCGTGAACTTATTTCAGGATTTTCATCTACTCGAACCAAAAGTTCATCTTCTTGATTAGGTGTGATTTGTTTCGGTCGACCACCCCGATTTTTAGTGTGAAATGACCCAGTTTCACCTAAACTACGGTATAATCTTGCAAAAGTTTTGTGATTTGGTTGCCTTCTGTTTGTGTATAACATTCCATACCTTCTGGCTGCCGAGCGACTGCAAAAATTTTCTTGTGCGTATACGCAAATCATATCTCGCATTTCTTCATTAGTAAAATGATTGTGACGAGGCATTTCAATCAAAAAAAGTAATGATTACTTTTAAAAAATGCAACATTACACTACACTGTCACATCAAAAATAATTTACTCTGAACAAATGATATTTACCAACAACAATTATCTGACAGTCCAAAGCATACTTTTCATAAATGAAATAATATTTGAAATCCTTTTTTAAGACTCTAAGCAGTTCGACTGCGTTTTTATCGAAAACGGTTGAAATTATCATGTTTAAACAAGAGTACCAATTTTACGTAAAAATGATGTTTACGTCATATTTTCTAATAAAAATTACTAAGTTTCATCAGAAAAAGTTTAGACTCAATTTGATCATTAGGAATGATCCACGTGGCGCCCTCTATGAGAAAACGTAAAATTGTAAATAAAATACTATTTCTTGTCTAAGATTATGCCTCTGTGCCAATTTTGATAGCAATTTATAAATATACAGGGAAACTATTAGCAAAAAACCAAAAACAAAAATAAACTTTAACACCCTGTATCTTTTTTCTCAGCAACATTTTATTAAGGCATATTTGGCCCAATAGTCATATTTTGGTCCAAATAACCTGTCCTTAGTTTATGTCCCAATAGTTATGACTCATCCTGTATATAAAAAAGGACCTAGCGCGATTTTTAGTAATGTTTTTGTAATATTTTTCTAATTTTGAATCAAGATCTAAACGAGATCGCCTACGTATTTTAAAACACATTGCCAAAAATTGTGGATATTACCTTTAAATCCTTTTTTGTTTTTGAAATTATACGATACTCTTTGCGACGAATTTTTTGTCAATGTGGTTTACTAATTTTTATATATTTGTTTTTTAGTTTTGCGTGGGTATGTCGATAGTGTTTTTGATTATCAACATTATCGCGAGAAGCGTATCAGGATATCTAATATGCTACCTACTCTTATTACTAAGTTTCTTCATACCATTAGGTATTAAATTACTACCAGAAGAAGTAACCTCGAAAATAGTCAATGGAATTAAATATACCTTTAACGTAAAAGGTAATTATATTTTTTTATTAATATTTACGATTTTTATAACCAAAAATCATTACTTCATTTTTTTTTCTGTATTTATTACAAGTTCCTGGTCATCGATTTCTTTAATTTATTTTTGTATTAAGTGTTTATTCTTTTTATATGCTTTTTATGTATGGCGTTGTTTCTTTTTATTTAACCATCTGTCATAAATTACGTACTACCAACTTTGATACACCGAGACTACTAGGGCCACCGGTGATTGGTCGCATCGTGAAAAATTTATACAAAATAAAATGTCGATTAACAATGATTTTCTGTTCCTTTTAATATTATTTGTGTATTGTATATTCGTTATATATACTGGGTGACTCTTTGGGAGTTCCAATTAGATGTTTTGAATCGTCGATTATGTAATAAATCCAGATTGAAGCTGTAATAATCTAAGATTGAGAGCTAAGGGATGCTTAGCACTGTCACCACTGAAATATCCCCTGTGTTTAAAGGAGATTTAGCTGTCCGAGCGAATTTGAGGCATACTGGTCCACTAGTTCGAATAGGTCGTGATTTCGCCCTCGCAGATTTACAAGAGGGTAGGAAGACAAACAGGATAGGGGCTGAAGGGTACTCCGATGCAGGCCCTGTAAAGAGTCAGAGGCTATGGGCTTGCGTTAGAAGCCAGGAAGATGTACAAAGCAAAAATGTGTTCCCTTCTTGTCTCTATCTAACGGTAAAATAAAACAAGCCACTTTCAACTTACTGTATAATTAACAAATCGTAATTTTACAACTACTACACAAACGTACAATGAGCTATTAGTGGTTATTATTGTTTGCGAAGGGAGACGAGAAGAGATTTTACTAAGGGAATTTAAAAGGCGGACAACCTACTATTAATTGTTCCCGAAATGGTTAGTAAACATTGTTCGTTACCTTAGCGTACTTAGGCCCTAGCTAATGAATACGCCTTGTAGTCCAAACTGGAACTCTGGAATAGTCTGGATGAACGCTGGAATTCACTGTACGTTATGGCGGTACTGAGCGAGACGAAAAATTCGTATTTTCGAATCTCTACCTTCCGTCTCACACGAATATCACGATGATTTAGCTAACGCTTGCCGCGCTGACTGCCGACTGCCGAGGTACCACTGGCACCGGATGCGCCCGGATACCCTCTGGCTCGGTTGCCAGAACGCTACTCCTCGTTTGACCAACTTCTGTTTTTTTTTATCTATTGCCAACTCGTACCTTAGATTCTTTTGTCACGTCCGAAGCGGAGACTTGTTTCTACGTTTTCGCTGATTATGCCATCTATTCCATGTGTTAAACTGGATCACGCCATGTAAAACTTCTTAGTCAGCTCAATTCTTATCACTTGTTTAACAATTCGTACCTTGTATTATTTTCCAGCGAAGGTCTATGTTTTTAAACGTGATTTTTTTCTTTTAAACAACCGTGGCGACCTGATATTTGAGACTCGTGTAATACACTTAAACTAGGTCGAGTTTTCAATCTTTGTTTAATGTAAAATGTATACATTAACTATGTTACTAACTAGCTATGAATTATTTGTTCTTTAATCAATTTGGAATATATAATAATTACTTAAATAATTATTACTCTTTTCTAGGCTAACTACCCCTTATTTTTTCCTTCTTTATTTCCTTGCTATGTTTACATTACAATTAAAACGTCTAATTGGAACTCTCAAAGAAGCATTCTGTATAAGCTAGGAACACATGGGATGTTGTGTTTTATCAGTGCTGTACTATGGTATGGAATCAAAGAAGATCAATGTCAAGAAAATAGAAGCTCTGGATTTATCGCAGAATATTAAAAATTTTATAGTGCAGAGAATCAGCAATGCTGTTGTTAAAACTGGGATATATGGGCTTTAACACCCCCCAAAAACCATCCGTTTAGAGCAGCAGTTTACAAAGTACGCATAGCCTTGATGATTGCCAATCTTCGGAACGAAGGCGGTACTTAAATAAGAAGAAACATGTTATTATACATTGAGTGTTGGTATTACCAGTCTTTTCCATTCATTTTGACGTTTCAAATACTACTCCCCGCCATCACTACTCATGACGACTTCTATTTTGCAAGCGATTGGTTGAACCTAGAGGAATTTGGCCGGAGGCATTCGCCAAATGCCTACAATCACTTTTAATTTGCTTGAGTATATTAAAACCTTATACAAACGGAATTTGAAATACGTGAATTAACACTTATAATTTTTTGGATCGTTATTATTAAATGTTGATCGGGCTTTTCGTATTCTTGAGTTGATTTATGACGTATAAATGTTATTTTCGGTTACGACTGTTCCCAGGTATCTATATCTGTTCATATTTTAAACGAGTTCGCCCTGAATCCTTCACCTCTCTTGTCTTTGTGTTTTTGCAATGTTCATGAATTTCGTCTTTTTGATATTTAAAGTTAGCCTGCCCTCCTCGCTACTCTTTGCACATAATTAGTAGTAATTTTGATTATGTCTTTCAGGTACGTTAGCCGAAGAAGAGTTGGTTCCTTTTATCTGCGACAAAGATTTTAATAACAGAGATGCTGATTTGGACAGTCTGTGTACTGATAGAACTGCAGGTAAATCATTATACTATAGAAAGTGTGTAGAAAGAAAAAATGTTAAAAAATTTATGTTTTTTTAAATTTAACTCCAAATATAAATATTATTTATAATATTAATTGGAGATGCATGTTTAATCCCATATATTTCTGAATTATATAAGAAAGACCAACAATTAAGTTTGTATTTTCAGCTACACTATCATACTAAGCTACAAAGTAATGGTTTTTGGTCATTTATGTTTTGTTTTCCTATTCATACTACAGATTCTTTCCTTTTTCATTAGATGTCACGATCGGATCTGCCAAATTTCTACACTTCATTGTTTTTTTTTGCTTTTCCGCTCCATGACAGTATTGATTCCATCTAAATATTCTGCTTAGTTACCTATCTGCAGGAAATGCCCATTTAAAACCAATTTTTTGACCACTTGGATCGAATTCCACCCTCGAAATTCGTAACCAGCAGACAAAAATACATAAAAAAAACTTGGGTGGGCCCATCCCATCCCATACAGAATTTTAAATGCCACAGTGACCTAGTTTGGCGCCATCTGTAGTAAAATTCACAAAACGTATTATTTTCGATGACGCAACAATACTCTACAATTGTAAAATCGGCTACATTATAATATGGTTTTGTTTAATTACAGATTCAGTGTCAAATTCACTTATCAGTGGAATAAGTACGATGCCTTCGTTTCTAGACATGGCCGAGGGCGACAGAGATATAGAAGAAGAAGATCTCATACCACCCCTAACCCCAAGTGATATTTCGAGTGATTCAGATTTAGATCATAAGGAAATGAGTATCGATTCGTCCCACTTTAACGGAGATAGTTCTTCAGAGGAAGAAAGGTTTCTAGATAACACCGCAGTTTTCCCCGCAGATTTTACCGACGATTCTGGAAACACGTCTCGATTTGCCAGTGTTCGATCGAATATCGGTCAGTTAGTCTCGAACGTGTGGAGTTACGCAGGATCTAGTACAAAACCCGAGATCAAGAGACAGAACAGTAGCAGCAGCAGTAGTGAATTTGAATTTGTTAGTTCATCCGATGTTAAAGAATAAGGCTGCGATTCGTCTATTTCGGAGGAATTCGTCTCGCCTTTTCATTGATTTAGCAGCTTCAGCTGAAGATTTAATTAGCGATTGGTATTAATAAAAGTAAACTGGTATTACTTTTCTAACATGTGGTTTATTATAATTTATTTTTGTTTTTTAGGATGTTTATGTTTAATAAAATATAAAAACACGATGAGTTACTTAATTATTTTTTAATTCATTGATTTAGGGTGGGGTGTGTCAGACCCCAGTGTTGTCATATACACTCAGATGCAAAAATAAACGCTACGGAAAAAATTTTGGTCAAATTCAAATTTTTTCAGTTTTTTTTATTTTTAGCCCTATTTTGATGATTTAGCACGCTGTGTTAAAATTTATAAATTTTAATTTAGTATAGTGAGTTTTTTAATAAAATTTTGCATTTGACTTATTATACGGGGTTAATCGAAAGATGGTTTTTATCCTAATTTTGAAACATCCTGTGGAATAATTACGTTTGCGAATTTTCGTAAAAGCTTATTTTTCGGTTGCAACAATGTCTTTTAAGTATTATGTTTTTTGTTTCATGTGAAAATATGGATTGGTTCATTTTTAGAAGCGAAATGACTTTGTCACCCACAATTTACGACTTTTCCTATTATTACCAATATCTTCTGTATTCATTTGTAATACGACGATGGGGGCTTTGGTCACTGATATCGAAGGAATGTCATGTCGACGTCCCAGAAGCACTGTATTTAAATAATGACTAAAAGCAATGACATGATCTTGGTTTTCATGAACAATGATAACAATAACAAAACATAAAAAAAAACAACTTAAATGTAACTTAACCTAAGTACGCAAATAACAAAGAAAAACTACTAAAAAATAACTTAATACTTTATATTGCCTCCCCTAGCCTCTATAACTGCCTGTACATGTCGGCTTATACTGTCTATGAGGTGTGAATATCATCTTGCTAGAGCCAAGCGAAGTTCGTTAATTGAGGCTGGTGCGACTTCTGATATTTCTACCAAGCATGTCCTAAACGTGCTCTATTGGGTTCGGATCTAGCGAACAAGCTGGCCAGCTCATTTTATTAATACCAACTTCCTCTAAATATTGCGTGACACACATTGCAGAGTGGGGTCGCGCTTTATCTTGCGGTAATAGAAAATCATCGCCTATATATTGAGAAAAGAGAAATATATTTAACATGAAACAAAAAACACAATGCTTAGGAGACATGGTTGCAACCGAAAAATAGAGTTTTACGAAAATTCGCAAACGTAATTATTCCACAGGATTTTGCAAAGTTAGGATAATAAAACCACGTTTTAATTAACCCCGTACAATAAGTCAAATATAAAATTCTATCATAAAACTGACTATACCAAATTAAAATTTATAAATTTATACAGAGTGTGCTAAAAAAAATATCAAAATAGGGCTAAATTTTCTCTGTTGCGTCTTTTTGCATCTGAGTGTAAATATTTGTTAAAAAAAAGTAGTCTATATTTTATCGTCCTAAAAAGAACATTAATTAATGGTAAGTATATAATGTGATCCTTACTTCAGTTGTATTAATGGTATTTGGAAATGTTTAGTAACAATTTTACTTTCAATTAATTTGTTGAATAAAAATTTTTTTAATAATTGACTTTAAAATTACTGTACATAATAAATTATATTTCTTTTAATAATTTTTCTCTAATTGGATATAGCTTGTACAATGTAGTGTAGTGAAATACTATCCAGGAAGTATGGAGAAATGTCGTTAGTTTCTTTGGTGGTTGGGGAAGGGGGTGGAATAAGTCTAGGAATAGGGGCGCAGACTAGTTACGCCACTGCTGCTCTATTAAGATGCGTAAAACAATACCGGTGAATCCATTCAGCCAAAAACTTCCTATTTTCACTATCAACTTTACGCTTTATATGATCCATATTGATTAAACATAAAAATCACAAGGGTCAACATTTACAAGTTTATCAAGTGAACAACAAAAAAGACAAACAGCGACAGTCACACCAACACTCACTTGCTCTCAGCTCTATTACATAACTACGATTGGCTGGCTAATGTTAGTGAGTCGACAGTGTTGCCAACTATATGCGTGGATGGTCAAACTAAAATTTATGTGATTGAAATATCAAAATACTTTTGCTGGTCCAGTTTTTCGACATTCCGTGGTCTGCCTGTTGCCAACCATTGTTCTAGTCTAGAGAATAAGGAGTGTATAAGGAAATATGTAGTGGACTAGTGTATAAGGAAATCACAGAACCTATTGATAATTTTTGTATATATTTCCTTTTACTAAGACTTCATTTGGTTGTTTTGCTTCTCCTTGGTCTTGTTTTTTTTGGTTTAGAAAAATGGATAAATGTATTTCAGAATATGGAAATATGCTGGATCATACTAAATGAATTAATTAATATTTAAATGGGAATAAGCCACAATTAAAGGTTAAAATACATTTATTGACGTTTCAATTTCCACTTCGGAAATCGTTCTCATTTTTTTTTCGAACGATTTCCGAAGTGGAAATTGAAACGTCAATAAATGTATTTTAACCTTTAATTGTGGCTTATTCCCATTTAAATATTAATTAATTTAAAATGCCACAAGAAAATAGCTTCAGAACATTATACTAAATGAAATCCCTTCTTGTGAAGCTGAAGTCTTTTTTAATGAATGAAATATCAAATCATAAATTAATAAAATGAAACCTTTATATGTAAGTTTTATTACTAGGACTGTATTCAGACAAAAGGTATTTAATAAAAGAAGGGGGAAAAATAATGTTTCTTGATGAAAAAAGAATACTGAGAAACAAGTTCAAGCTGCATATATCTCCTGTCAGCTATGATTAAACCAAAATTGTTAATAACCACTATATTGACTAAGTCTTATCTTTATAAAATATTAGTTACGAAACCATATTATTCACTTTCATTTTGTACTAAATGCTATAAATACTCTAAAATCTGATTTAATATTTTTAAATTATTGGATTTTTACAAAAAATTACACAGCTGTTTTTTATACGTTTATTAGGGATTGAAACATACTATTAGTACCTATTATAAAAGTCTGTAGATACATAATTTCCAAACCAAAATTACACTGACATCCTTCATAAATATACAATTTATACAGTTCTTGAGAATATTTAAACAATTATTTCTACACCTTCCAATTCTTCATCTGAGGGCAAAGTTATTTTTGATGGATCTATAAAATTAGCATCGATTGGTGGCAGCCCTTGTTCTTCTCTCCTACGCAATTCCAAAAAGGCTTCTCTTTGTGCCCAATCTCTTAAACTAAAGTCTGGCATATAGGCAAAGAAGAATGATCCCAGAACTATACATAGGGTGACTGAGGCAAACATAATTGAATGCATGGCATTTCGGTCATCTTTTTTCGACGTGTACTCATACCCGTAACTTATCCAGCTTTGCTCTGAAGCTTTTGCTTTAGATTTTGCACTGTCTACTGCTTCTGCTGTAACATTATTCTTTTTGGAAGTGGATACAAACCTACGAGCTACTATTGGTAGAACTCTTCTTATCATTTGAATTCTAGAAGACATTATCCCTGACATTTTTCTGAAAGGGTAAACTTTTAAATAAGTTCTAAAACAGACTTATGAGTTTATTATGTCATAAGAATAAAAACTGAAGATAACTTTATAGGTTAAAATCTTTTGTCAAATTATGTCAAAATTTACCAAAATGAAATTCAGTGCATTTTTAAAATGTTTCTTTACTTTAGTTTTTATTATTATTTACACACGAATATTTCAGTTATTTTTATAGACAACTTTATTTCTGTAAATAAGGTCAAAAATTTTAGGGTAGTGATTAAACATATGTGGAGGTTAAAAAAGAAGATTCCTTGACAGATTGAAAATTGAAATAATAGCAACTTCAGTGACAGAACTGATCAGAGTACATAGCCCTCTAGTAAGGTAAGTCCTATAGAAAGAGTTGGGTAGAGTTTTTAGCGCCAACTGCGGACGGGCTAAAACTAATTTTATTTTAGGCGGAAAAAAAAATTAAAATATGCTCCGAATTGTAGGCGACAAAATTCAAAAAGTATGCTTTTAATGAAAAATAAATATAGTCATAAAACAAGAAATAAAAACTTATTCTATGCCAAAAATATATGCTCTCTTTCCAAAAATATAGTATACACTTGCGCATTTTTATATATAAATATATGTATAACATAAAAGTATGTATATATTATGGTACAGGAAAGTTTTCATTTATTATTTTACGACCAAATCTGTTTTCCATTACAATGTCCCAAAAATAACATAATAAAACACAGATATCGTGACATTTGTTTATTTGTATAATTTTCTTCTTTGGTAAATCCATGGACGTATAAACATAGATATCTGTGTTTATACGTCCATGGGTAAATCCATCAAAAAAAAAATATTCTTTTGATTTTTTCGATTTGGAATGCTATACCATTTTGGTAGTGTACCTTCTTATCGTTTAGCAATGTTTATTAGATATATAAAAATTAATGTATACTCTTTTTATCTCCTATTTTTAAAATTTGGGATACAATTTTTGGGACAGTAGTTTGGGTGCAATTTTCTATTTGCAAAGGCGATTACAATGTTGCCACTAACACATTTTTTTTCGGTGGATACTCAAAATTCTTTAGAAACGTTATTGTAAATATGTTGTTATTTTAGTAGAATTTGCTACAATCTTTGTTTTTTTGGAAAACATAAATTAATATTTAGTAAATATGCAAAAAATAGTAAAACCATGGCAACAGCACTTACATCAACGTCATACGCCTCTTGCTATGCCAATGCCATGTCATACCTCAACCTACGTGACTATTAGCGCCGTAACCATTATGAACGGTTGGTCTCATGCAACTTACTCTCCCCACATGTCGTATTTCACTTACACTAGTATTCGTGGTATATACTGTGGAACTGACAGAGAAGATCAATCAAAAACAAAAATAAAGAGTAGAGTAGAGTAACTCAATGAACGAATGAACTCAAAGTTTATTTTGAGAAAGCAAGAATCTGTATAACTCGTCTTTGAATTTATAATTAATACTGTGGACATTTTTTTGGTTTTTAATACTGTATTAGATATGACTGAAACGACGAGTCTCTATCATGAAAAACAAATAAGAGAACTTTGTGCCCTACATGCTTTAAATAATTTATTTCAATCCAAAGGTACATTTTCCAAAGCTGAATTAGATTTAATATGCATTTCTCTATCACCAAATCATTGGATAAATCCGCACAAGTCCATGCTGGGACTTGGAAATTACGATATTAATGTGATTATGAAGGCTTTACAAGACAGAGGCTATGAAGTAATCTGGTTTGATAAAAGAAGGTATTTATCATTTTAGGTACTCTATGAACTTGAAATGGGTTCCGGCACATTTATCAGCCACCCAATTCCGTGAAAAATTTTTGTAAATCTTGAAAATATACATTATTTTAAGCTATTTACAAAAAAAAAATTTGCGGAATTTCCATTTATTTAAATAAAAAATGACTTTGAAAATTGAAAATTTCACACTTTTTGGGCGGCCATATTGAGAGTTGACTGCGACGTTTCCAAATCTATAAAAATGTATAGTATCACAAATATTCTCTATAAGTTAAATTTTATGATATATTTTTTGAAGGGAATACTTCTTTTTACGTAATATACGTGCATAAACACTTATTACTCTGCTCATCGACTTATATAAATACTATTTTAGAATATAATGATAATCTAAATGCAGCAATTGAACATAAATACTAGATAATAATGAAAAATAAAAATGATCAATAAATTCTGTATTATATTTAACAAATTTTAGAAATTACTAAAATTATTAAACAAAATTTTTAAAGAAAAAAATTAGTTTCTTATATTTTAAAGAAATGAAATTCTTCTTATTCCTCTTTATAAGCAATTCTGCATGTTCATTGGCGGATTAATACCTCTATGGAAGGCTGTCATTCCACTTATCTCTTGCTATTTTGATGACACTGGTCTCCTCCATTCTGCTTATGTTGTTATTCCATGTTTTTTTTCAATTTTGTGTTCATTTATTTATACACTGTACGTTACGTTTTCTTCTAATTTCAACACTTATCTTTTGATCTCCGAGCGTAGTTCCTGTAATTTTTCTTATTACTAAAGAACTTAAATGTGCGGTGTTATTATAAAAAAATTAACAATTAAGTAATATATTAACGATTCATTTTTAAATGAGGAACACTTTACGTTTTTATACTAGCTTCAGTGGTAAATATACAACAATTGGAACTATATGCAATAGACTAATAGTTTACCTGTGCAAGGTCGATATGGAAAATCGTGGAAAATGTTAAAAAATATATATTGAACGTCTTGTTATGTTTAGCAGACCGATGGTGATCTACAAACGTCGGTAGATCATCTCATAGCCCCAAAAAGGAACTCAATCTATCCTAAACTAAACGAAACTAATTAAGATAAAATATATTAATCGGTGTGTATTATTAAGATAAAAATATACGAGTTCCCTTCCTGGGGTGTGAGATGACCTACCGACGTCCTACGGACGTCGGTAGGTCATCTCACACCCCAGGAAGGGAACTCAACCTATCCTCACCTAAATAAATATAATTAAGATAAAATATATTAATCGGTGTATATTATTAAGATAAAAATATACGAGTTCCCTTCCTGGGGTGTGAGATGACCTACCGACGTCCTACGGACGTCGGTAGGTCATCTCACACCCCAGGAAGGGAACTCAACCTATCCTCACCTAAATAAATATAATTAAGATAAAATATATTAATCGGTGTATATTATTAAGATAAAAATATACGAGTTCCCTTCCTGGGGTGTGAGATGACCTACCGACGTCCTACGGACGTCGGTAGGTCATCTCACACCCCAGGAAGGGAACTCAACCTATCCTCACCTAAATAAATATAATTAAGATAAAATATATTAATCGGTGTATATTATTAAGATAAAAATATACGAGATAAAAATATAGAAACCAAAACTAATTTAAGATAAATATATATATATATATATATATATATCTACGGCATAAAGTGGACTCCGCCCATGTTAAAATTCAGGTTTAATTGAGCTCCGTGGTCAAGTGGATACCGATATACGGAGCTCACTTGACCATTCCATAATATTGGTTCTGTCGATTCATCAACATGTAGAGTTTAATAATTTATAAAAAATTTTTGGAGCCCGTAAATACCCCTGTATCATAAATGTATATCGTTTAGTTCACGAGTATATATTAAAGGGGTCGTTCAGATCTTTTTCATTGTATATTTGAACCATACGTTTATCGGTTTAAGTAAGCTCTGAGAGTTTGGCAACTGTGCGATTATACCGTATATTTTCAACATATACCCTGAACGGTTTATATGGGCTCCTTATTTTTATCTACTATTTGTAGACAGTGTAATGTCATATGCATTACACTGTGTAACAGAGGATATCTTATTACCTGGTATAACTACGTACTAAAAGGTAACTGGTTCTTTAAAAAACAGGTATATAGATACAAAAGGATTTCGGCTTATTATTTAATGGAATGTTCGCTTGCATAGAAAATTTTATTTTTTCTGCATTTTTAGAAATATTGTTTTTTTATTTAATATAATTTATTAGTTCAATGCCGAATTCGATGTTTTTTTTTATTACAGAAATTTCGTAATGTATTTTGTTTACGTGAGTATGTCTTTGTACGTTTTATGTAAGCACCCGATTAATAAAAACTACTTTTATTTCATCTACTCTTCTGCGATATCTTGTATAAAGCTTTTTTATTATTTTAGTTCTGGTCTTATTTGTATACTCGATATCTCGTATACTATATCTCGATAGAAGGTTATCTCAAAATAAATATGGTTAAGTGCTGCAATAGATATTTTTGTGTTAAAATGGGTAGTAGTGTTGTGCACAAAACGAAAGAATGGTTAATTTGTCTATCAAGGTATATTCGGCAGCAGAAGCATATAGTGCAAGCGTCTATGTTTTAAAGGCGGAAGGACGTACGCCTCATTTTTAGCTGACAAGCTTGCGAAGAATATTATTTCTGGTCCTCAATTTACCTTTTAGTTTTAAACAATGATCTGTGACTGATCCCGTGGGATACAAACTATTTTCAAGAAATTTATAGGAAGTCTACAGTTCAACAATTTCATGACATTATTGGATGTTCAGTTTGTGAAAGCGTCTATGTTAGGGAAATTGAGGAGCGCACATGAGTTTTTCAGGGGTTTTGGCTGAAAATTGATTCATAGTTTATTTTTATTGTGCAATAATAGGTGTATCGTCTTTATAATATTAGTCCTATTATCTACTGGTATAAGTTGATCGTTTGGGTAAATGTTATACAGTGTAGGTGCTTTTATGCTACCCCAAGCGAGACCGTTCTTCATCTGCTATTCTTAACATTGAGTGATACAAAAAATATTCTCTTGTGTAGGCATACGCAAATAATATAAGTGAGTTTGTTATCTAAGGGAATATCATATAGTTTTTCGAGAAATATTTGGTAATTTAAGGTGTCGTAAGCGGCATTTAGATTGAAAAATACCACCCCTGATACCCGATATTTTTCGTACCCGTCTTTGATGTGTTGGGTAAGATTTAGCATTTGTAATGTACATGATCTTCCCTATCTATAGCCACTTTTGTCTTTTAATTTGAGCTTTTCTTAAAATATCGGTGAAATCATATTAACGATCTTGTGCAAAAGTATTTTAAATAGCTGATAAAATAAAGATATTGGCCGATAGTTTTTGTGTTCGTTGGAGTTTTTGCCAGGTTTAAGCGAAGTAACAACTTTGGCTTGTCTCTAGATTTTGGGTGTTTCCATAATTTGAATACAGTTGTTCATCATCCGGATAAGCCATTGTGGTGTTTTTGGTCTAGATTTCGTAATAAGCTTTGTGCTCAGATCCTCAATGTCGGTAGTTGTATTATTTTTCATTAAATATGTAAATGGTGGATCCAAGCTCAACATCGTTGAAAGGTTCTCTGAAAGCTGACTGGTGTTGTCCTTTCTTACTTTGAGTTATTCTTTGCTTTTTTTCCGACAGAGATAGCATGTCTATAATTATAATGTGGTTTTCAGCGATAAGCTTTATACCAAATACCCTACGTTAGGCCCTATATGTGTTTCCTGCACTATAAATAAGTCAGATTCGTGTTTAGCGCATATGTCTGATAAGTTTAAGTAAAGCAAAGTTTCTTGATCTCTAGATATACCCTTAACAGTTATAAACATATGTTATTAGAATAGTTGGTCCTAAAAAGGACCAATTTAACAAAATCATATTAAAAGGGTGACTGAAGAATTAGCCGATTAATTATTTAATCATTACCCTGGGTATGCCCGATTGTGGTGATCTTCTTAGTACTTAAATTTTCGTAAAGGCTCGTTCTTTGAACCCCATAAGTAATGCCTAATATTTTACTTTTTATTGAAAATTTAAATTTTACATGCCGTGTATTACTTTTTGACGATATTCCGAATAAGATTTGTATAGTAATAATTTAAGGTATTAAAGAGCCTGTTTGTGGTAAATAAATAGGTTTGTGATATCGTTCGTAACTCATATATAGATAATAAAAAAATAAACAGTTAAAATAGGTGTAAAAAATTTCAACTTCATACATCGGCGCCATTGTTCAGGTGATGAATTTATCACAGATATCAAAGGTTACATTTTAATTCAAGGTTCTATTTGCGTATTTTCAATATTATAAGAGTAGGAAAAGACATGTTTATGCTTTTATTTTTTTTTTTAAATCTATTCTATTTTCTTTCTAGAGTTCCGTCTTTTTTGAACGACCTGTGGTCTTTTTTCAATTGGACACTTGTCTAAGGCTATGACAAATACTCTGTCCTCTGCTATTCTACATTAATATGACTGATTCATTTTCTCTTTCTTGCAGCTATTTTATTGTTTATCCTGTCAATCCTGTGTATCTTTTTCTTCTTCTTCATCTTCTTTTTATATAGACCTGACTCTGTCTGTTTTTCAATGTGTCTCCAGTAAGTTGCCGTTCCATGGTTTTCGTGGTCTTCTTACTGATCGTCTTCCTATTGGGTAACCGTCTCTTGCCATGTCTACTACTCCATTTGTTGTCATTCGGCTTATATGATCTTTCCATTCTACTCTTCTATTTCTTAACCAGTTCTTAATGTTCTTCACCTTGTATCTACATCTTATATCTGTACTTCTAGCTCTGTCCCATAGTGTCTTACCATCAATTTTTCTAAGTGTTTTTATCTCTGTTGTTTCTAACATCCTTTTTGTTCTCTCTGTGTCAGGTATTGTTTCTGCTGCGTATGTCATTATTGGTCTGATAACTGTTTTGTAAATTCTGCCTTTGGTTTCTTTCCCGATATTTTTATTTCTTCATATTGTTTCATTTAGGCAGCCTGCGGCTCTGTTTGCTCTATTCAGTGGATCTTCCACTTAAGTTTCAAGCTTTCCGTAGCTAGATAATATGATACCTAGATATTAAAACTCCATCACTTGTTCTATTATCTGA
The DNA here is from genome assembly GCF_040954645.1 of Diabrotica undecimpunctata. Lineage (NCBI taxonomy): Eukaryota > Metazoa > Arthropoda > Insecta > Coleoptera > Chrysomelidae > Diabrotica > Diabrotica undecimpunctata. The sequence goes on along the minus strand of NC_092808.1, from coordinate 10,313,298 downwards.
CCTTAAAACTCCAATTAACATATTAGTAAACTTGCTGTTGTAACCATGCATTTTGTCTCTTTTGAGGAAATTAACATGTTAAATTTTCTGGCGGTTATATGAAATTGGTGTAGCATACGTTGTAAATCATCTTCACTTTGAAAGAATAGTATTGCGTCGTCTGCATAGCAGATTATTTTAATTTGTTTTTCTCCCATTTGGTATCCTCTTTTATTTCTTACTTTTTTAATATTTCATCCATAATCCGGTTGAACAATAGAGGACTCATTAAATCTCCCTGTCTTATCCCATTACCAGCTTCAATAGGGTCGGTTAGTTCTTCTTCTACTTTTACTTTTATTGTGTTGTTTTGGTATATATATTCGATTGTTTTGATTATTCAATGAAATTGACATTAATTTGATAGTTTTCATTTTATTAGTACTGATGGTATATAACTAGCATCTGTTGGTACTATATATCAATTTGAACATGTGGAAGTAAGAGAACTCTCTTGTTAGTAATTTCGGTGTAAATTATGATGAAACCAGAAATAACCCATAATATTATCCCACACCTCAAAGGTCTGCCTCGCGGTATCTGGGAGACGCAATAATTCGCTTTTGATAGATAAAAACAAAAACCCACTAAGACGAACACAACATAAATCAAAAAAATCCATCAACCTGTCAATAGGGACATTCAATATTAGATCAATGTCTACGGATGAAAAAGTACATGAATTGGAAGAAGAATTAACAAACATAAAATGAGATATCATAGGCCTATCAGAAACTCGACGAAAAGAAGAAACCCGAATACAGCCTATGTCATACTTAAAATAAGAAGAACATCAATTAAAATTATCCAGGTATATGCCCCCATGACAGCTTATGATGACGAAGATATCGAACTATTTTATGAAGATATATCAAAGGCTATGGAAGAACATAAAAATCGTCTTATACTAGTAATTCGAGATTTCAATGCCAAACTGGGTAGAAAACTAAACAAGGAAGAAACTAAAATAGGAGATTTCGGGTATGGTCAGAGAAATGATAGAGGTGCTACTTTGATGAACTACCTAGAAGAAAAGCATCTATACGCAATGAACTCCTTTTACAAAAAGAAGCCCCAACGAAAGTGGACATGGATCAGCCCTAATGGATCCACAAAAAATGAGATCGACTACATACTGTCCACGGAACGATATATCATTAAAGATGTAACAGTTCTTAACAGATTCACAACAGGTAGCGATCACTGGTTGGTCAGAGCAAAAATTAGTATTGACGGTAACTATGAAATGAAAAGAAAAATAATTAAAAACTGGGATCTAGTAGATAGACACAAACTAGGGCAATATAAAGAGATATACAAAGACCTATTAAAAGAACAACTTACATACTTAAAAATTAGACAGTGATGACAAAGATATAGATGAAATAGACAACATACTTACAGCAAGGATGATTACTTCAGGAAAAGAAATAGCAAAAAAGGATCTAAAAAAGAACAACTATATATCAACAGAAACAAAGAAGCTTATGGATAAAAGAAGGACGCTATAGAATATGTAGAAATCAATAAAACAATAAGCAGAATGATAAGAGAAAATAAGAGAAAAGAACAAGAAATAAAAATAGAAAAGGTAATACAAAACAACAAAAATATGAAATGCTTAAGACCGAAATTAGGTAAGTGTGAAATAAACAAAATAAAAGATGAAAACGGACTAGAAACAAACATTAAAGATGACATTATAAATATTATCCACCATTTCTACTCAGAACTATACAAAACAAAAAAGGAACCACCAGAAACAATTAAAAACCAACTTAAGGCTAAAGTAAAAAATGTCAACTCAGAGCTATAGCCAGAAATAAGCAAATCAGAAATAAAGAAGGCATTGAAAGAAATGAAAAGCAACAAATCGCCTGGAAAAGATGGAATAACTGCAGATACGCTGAAATATGGTGGAAAAGTGGTAATTAACACTCTACATTCCCTTTTTAACAAGATATTAAAAGAAAAAAGAATCCCAAACAACTGGAAGGAATCCGTAACCATTATCCTACACAAGAAAGGGGATAAAGCAGACATAAAAAACTACCGTCTCATAACACTCCTCAATGTAATGTATAAACTCCCAACAAAAATTTTAACCAATAGATTGACGACAAAATTCGATGGATACCCAACAAGCTGGTTTTAGAAAGGGATTCAGCAAAAGTGACCATTTACTAAGTATGAAAATACTTATAGAACGAGCAAATGAATACCATATTCCTCTATATATAGCGTTCATAGATTTCGAAAAGGCTTTCGACAGTGTCGAACATTGGGCAGTGAAAAGTTCTTTGATTAACAGCAGAATTGACCACAGATATACGGAACTAATAGCCAATATATATAAGGAAGCCAAAACAACAATTAAAGGATATGAATAAACAAAATCAATACAAATAAATAGAGGCGTGAGACACAATATCACCGAAACTTTTCAATCAGGCTCTGGAAGATATTTTTAAAAGATTAGAATGGGAAGAAAAAGGTATAAAAATTTGTGGACAACGCTTGAACCATCTAATATACGCTGATGACATCGCATTGATAACAGATAAATGAGAAGAATTATTTGAAATGATGAAAGAACTGGACGTAGAAGCTGGAAAGATAGGCCTTATTATGAATTACAGCAAGACCAAAATTATAACAAATACAGATGAAAACATCACAATGAGGATCGGACAAGATGAAGTAGAACAAGTTCAGGATTATATATATCTGGGTCAAACTATAAAACGTAACAAAGAAAACCAAACAGCAGAGATAAAAAGACGAGTTAGACTGGCATGGGCGGCATTTGGCAAACTAAGCTACATTCTTAAAAACAAAGGATATCCACAGCATCTTAAGACTAAAGTATACAATCAATGCGTACTCCCTGTTCTAACTTATGGTTCTCAAACGTGGACATTTACAAAAGCAAACATGGACATAACCATAAAAACCCGAAGAGCAATGGAAAGACAAATGTTGCACATAAGACTAATGGATAAAAAGAGAAACGAGTGGATAAGAGAGAAAACAAAAGTGAGGGATGTTAGACAAGAAGTTGCAAAATTGAAATGGAGATTTGCCGGGCACAATATAAGACAAAAAGAAGACCGATGGAACAAAATTCTTATAAGTTGGAGACCGTGGGAATATAAACGAAGCAGAGGAAGGCCCCAAATGAGATGGGCAGATGATATCAAGAAGCACGTGGGCTCTAGGTGGATGACTATACCGACAGACAGAGAAGAATGGAAAAGGATTGGGAAGGCCTATGTCCAAAGATGGACCGAAAAAGGCTAATTAGATAGGGACAGATTCTCCCCGTGTGATCTTAGTATTTCCGTTGATTGAATAGTATAGGGTATCCAATATTTTAATTAACGGTATGTCAGAGTTTTATTAATTTTTATATATATTTGCAAAATGAAGAAGAAGGTTCAGTACAGGCAGTTAAACAGCTGATCTGTCAATTTAGAAGTAAGAGCAAGTACCAACTTGCTGAAAAGCATACCATACACAAAAGGGATAATAAAATGTACTGCACAAACTATAGCGATATAAGCTATATATAAGCTATATATCTATTAATTATTAGGATATACAATATTTTTTCTAATACACCTGGAACGATTAAGTGAATAATCAATTATTGACTATTAGGCAGTTAATTAGAAATGTTGGGAATACAAAAAACAAACATTAAACTAGTTATTTATAGATTTTAAACAAACACTGATATAATCATAAGAATAAAACTATGAAATACCATGGTAGAACTTACTGTCGACTTATTTTCAAATGTATTGCAAAGAGCTTTAAAAAATGTGAACGAATTATTAACAGCTGTTTTGAAAACTAAATATTATGAGACGAATTGGGGATATTATATTACACAAACTAAACCGCTTGCCTACAAAAATATTAGGAAAATATGATACGACGCGAATGACTAATGACTTTACAGCTAATTGCCACATAAGTATCAATGTAACTATAGCTCGCAAAATGGGTTCAATTACATTGCAATTTTTAAATTTTTCGTGATAAAATGAAGTGATTGATTGTTGTTTTGAAAAGGTAAGTTGTTTTTTATTTTTGTATTCCTATCATCTGATATTGTAATATCAACAACATTTTTCATAATATATTCTGAAATGCGCTTTCTCTTACTGATAACGAACAAAAGTTTTATAAACTTCTCGTTAATATAATTATGAAGGAATTTAGATTTTTATCTTGTTCTTACTATAGTTCTAAAGCACAAATGTAGTCATAGTCTACCGTATATTTTTCATAGTGGTCATAGTTTTTAATTGTAGTATAGCTTATGTGTTTATAATAACTAGCGCATAGAAAATAATAAAAATTTTTACCCTGTGCTTTATGTTTATTATCCTTTATTGTATTGGAACATCTAGAAGTATAGCAATACATTTTAATTGTTGAACAAAAGAGAAAATAAAAACACTTTTTGTGGTGTGCCACTTAACCATACACAAAATTGTACACAAATAGTCAAATGGTAGTAAAAGTTTCCGATATAGGCCGCCAGACGGCAGAGGCACCGCCGCGCTCTATGTCTATACTATGAGATGTTTTTCATACAGTTTTCGGATCAGATTTTTTCAAAACATCAAATTACATCTTCTTTTTGCCTTTCTTTATTTAGGCTAACCGCTACTGTTTTTTTCTTCAGCGTTACTTGTTAATCTACATTAATGTTTATATTTACAATTCTTTCTGGAACGAGCTATAATTTTTCTCAAATAACCATTTTGTGTGGTTTAGTCGCCTTAAGGTTTAGCATGCTTTATCAGATGCTCTTTAAAGTCCCTTTTAATATTAATATCGTTTGAGAAATTTTTCCCAGATACTTATATTTCGTTTTGATTTTCAATCTTCTTTTAATGTTAGTTTAAATGGTCCAGTAGTGTGTTCGTACAGTTCAGTTATAAGCAAAATTAGGTGTTGTTGTACACCTAATTCTTTTAGTATCAGTCATAAGTGTATCCATTTGACTCTGTCGAACGCTTTACGATAATCTATAAAAGAAATCCATAGTGGGATATTGAATTCCCTAGACTTTTATACTTTTTTTTGGACTATTAGAATAATAGCTTTAAAATTAAATGTTTAGTGAAAATCTCTACGCGACTTTAATGCATTAAATATTTTAATTAAAAATCGACATATCTATTGAAATTAGGCAGTAAAAAAGTATGTTATTAAAGATAGATTTATAAATTATTGTAGTTTAAATTCAACTACGCTATAAAACAAACATTGCATGTCTTAAACTGCAGGAATCCAAAAATTACAAAGATCTTCCTGTTGTTTGAGTTTTCTTTAATTATATTAATAGGAAAACAAGCATTATAGTCCTACCGAAGGGGCTTCTACTTTCATAAACTGTTACACGATTACTCTATCCGATGTACGTACATTTATGAACTAAATGTTTTAGTGACAATGCCTTTTAATAAAAAATACTAATTAATAAAAATGGAAACTTAACTTTTCCACGTTTATAATAGACACTTTCTTATGTTTAAAAATATATAAAACAAGTAATATAAATTACCGCCTTGTTTATTAAAACTAAAAAGTAAAATAAAGGTATATGTCGGTTAACAATTTATATTTAACTACATTAATTAGCCAAATAGTCCTCAAATTCCTCCATGATTAAATTAATGGATATTTAAATAAATTTCCAGTTCCAGAATGTACCTGCTGTAAAATTTGAAAATCTACTACTAATACAATTATTGGCAACATCGCAGGAGTTTAGAAGTATATGCAATATCGTAAATACGGATCCCACAAATGGTTTATCCTTTTGTGGAGTCCACTTAATCCTACGTGTTGGTCGGAGTCTACATAAAGCGCTACTCAGATAATAAAATACACGGTGTATATTCTACTGGAGTTAGTATAATACCGTTTTAGAACGGAGCTTACATTAACCGCTAGATGTATATATATATATATATATATATAAAAATTATATATATATATATATATATATATATATATATATATATATATATATATATATATATATATATATATATATATAAATTATATATAGTTTTTTTTTTTTTTTTTTTTTTTTTTTTTTTTTTTTTTTGTGTCATTGCTAAATTCCAGTAATAGCCTAAAAAGGTATGCGTATTGGACGTATAGCTGACAGACGATGGGGGAAATCTTTCAGCCACGGAACAAGACACCCAGACGCCCTACGGGCGTCTGTGTAGTGCCGGATTAACCGCATTCCGGCTAAAACCTACCACCGTTACTTAGATAGAAATCTAATTTTTTGTGCCCATCCTAACCTAACCCAACCACACCACATTTAACTTAACCTAAATAATACTATTTAAAAAGAAAATATATTAGTGGGTGTCTTTCTCCTACGGAGAAAGAGAAACCGACGCCCTACGGGCGTAGATAGGTCATCTCATGGTCCAGGAAGGGAACCAAACCAAAGCTAACTTAACGCAACCTAAACCTAACCTAACTCATATCAACCTAAACTAACCCAACCCAACCTAAATAAAAAAAACTAATTAACATAAAATATATTAGTGGGTATACTGCTCCTACGGAGCATGGCTAATCAAGGATCTATGGGAGTCACTAGGATATATAGCGGCTCATGAAGGAAAATTTACAAAACTAAAGAACTAACTAAATCAATCTAACCTACGCTAATCTAATTCAACCTAATCTAAAAAAACATACCATACTATACTTTAATATATATATATATATATATATATATATATATATATATATATATATATATATATATAAATTAGTTATATCTCTGTCTAATGCAATTTACTATGTTCTTAAACCTATCATGAGCATTGCGTCCATATAATGCATCCCACATAAATTGGTCGATGTATTCCGGTAGAAATGGAGAGCTCATCACTCCAAGTCGTCTTAGGTATTGTTTAAGACGAGACCAATACCCTTCTACCTGATTTGTACAGACCCCTGTTAGTGGATCTTTAAAAAATTTAGAGTGATTCACAGTTTTGTGAATATACCCTAAATTTTTTAAGTTGGAATATCCCTTCCACTGGTCTGTCCAAATTTCACTACCTTCCCGGACGTGTTTTTTAATAATCTCCACTAATACCTCTCCTTTCCTACTTTCTATATATGTTATGTACCCCCTTTTTAAAACTATATCGTACATTCCCAAAACCCATTGTTCTTTAATTATTCTACCACGGTTATATTTTCGTTTTGTTACAACACTTTCATCAATTTGAACTGTGTGTCCTTCTCCACCTGCAATAATAAGAATGTGAAAAGTAACTAAATGTTAATATTTTGTATTGTTATTTTACCCAATAAAAATGGTTCTTCCTCTTGTAAAAGTTTCCAAGAAACCACATCTCTCAAATACCGATATATCTGTATAACAGATCGTTTTTCCAAATTAATTATTTCTGCGGCACTTTTAACTGGCGCCTGACTTGCCCAAAGCCACATTACATAAAATAGAGTCCTGACTGGTACTCTCAATCCTTCAAAAAATGTACCTGTACATACGGAATACATTTTTTTGCATTTGCCGCACCAAAAACCATGGTTTAATTTATACCCATTTTTCTGTTTCACTACACATGGACGTCGACATTGTCTAACTTTACATTTAAATTGTTCTTTAAGTAATCCAATATTTTGTAAATATTGAATTAATTCAGTATCGCTTTTTTGTGTTATATTATTTATGTCAACAATAGAATTCACTTCCATTTTTCAGGAATAAAACCAAACATAAATTAAACTTGTTTTGACAATTTATAAATTTCATCCAGAGATATTTTGATTTGTTTAAATAAATATCATTTAAAATATTTAAAAACTGAAACAAACCTATCACAAAAATTGGCAACCTCGCACAGTCGCTGTCAAACTTCAATCCAAAAAGCCATAATAAATCAAACAGGTTATATGAGCAAAATTTATTATTTTGTTGATATCAACAAATATTTCATTATAATCCAATGTTCTAATAAAAATTACTAAATATTACACACTAATATGATATAATTAAAAGGTTAGTAGTAATATATAAGTTTGTTTTATAAAAATATGTCTCAAATTAGGGTCGCTAATAAATGTGCTGGCACCATACCGGTACCTATTCCAGAATATATTTAAATAAATTATTATTTGTAGGGACCCCTCTTGTTTAGTTCTAGGTAATATATTTGGTTTTATTTTAAATATACCAAGTGAATACAAATTAGGCTTTATTACTTTACCTGTTTGGAGGCGGCATTGGATAACTATTAAGCAAATAAACTGTGGTTACTATAATTTGGACTCAAAACTGGATGCTCCACAATTAATTGGCGGGGTAAGTAAATACTGTTTTTGTAATCTGCTCAAAAATACTTCTTACATTCGGAATAAATTCTCGATATAAGTTATTTACATATACTAATGAAAATCCTGCATAAACAACATGTTATTCATTAAGTGTTCGGTATAGGCCTCCCATAATTTCTTCTGTTTTTCTCTGTTTCTTGCTATATTGATCGATTTTGGGCCTCAAATTTTATCCCCTATATTCTGTTCCCTTTTTTCATCTTCTGATATTTTCTCTAAATATTAGAAATTGGTATTTTATCTTTTTGGACATTGTGAGTTAATTTCACAAGTTAGCAATTATTGTTTCTAGTTCTCTACCAATTTTTTGTGATTTTCGAAATTCATCTCATTATGGCAATCTCCTCTAAAACTCTCAGTTTAATCTCAACAGTAAACATATTTGTAATAATTCTACTTAATATATCTTTATCTGATTTATCTAAGTAATATTTCTTTGGGTGGTAGAAAAGATGAACTTTTATCTGCAACTATTTCATGTTTCTCATTGACAATTCTTAAAATACTTCTTTCCGAAATACCAGTTGCAGCAATGCCTAGTTCATTACTACCTTAATACAGTGCTAATAGAGTGCAATAATCCATGTTTCATTCTGTGTACTGAACCTTCTCATATTAGAGGATCTCGAAAATTTATAAAGTACAAAATATTATTTACCATTGCAGGACCAGGAGGTTATAAATTATTTAAGAGACGAGGTAGAATCCAAAGACAAGGAGTTATTCTTAGTAGTCACAAATGAAGTTTCGAAGGACCAAAGTTGGATAGAAGATACAGAAATTCGACCATTAGCTAATGGCAGGGATGCAGATATTATTCAGCTGAGTGATGTTCATTGAAAACTGCCCTTTTAAACATATTTTTCTTATTGGTGATAATACAATATTTTTTTCTATAAAATGTTGATATATTTTAATAAGTTATTAACTTGTTTGTGAAGGAGTGCCATTCCTTTTTAAATATGTATGTAAATATAGTTTTACAATTTACAAATGTTGCATTTGGTGATAATATTTATGTTATTTGAATTATTAAATTTGTTCAAAGTTTGATTGCTGTTTTAATTTTTAAATTATATGCCTCTGGCTTTCAAATGAAATTCTATCTTCTGCTGAGTTAATTAAAATCGAGTTTGATGAAAAAGTAAGTCATTTACTTGGACAGATAGCGAAATATGACCAAAGGTAAACATGGAAAATATGAATGCAACAGGAGGAAGAGAATATCTATAAAGGAATAGATAAGGGTTGTCTTTTTAGTTTTGCTTATAGCCATAAAGACAAAAAATATATAGACTTAAAGTACTTTATTGCTTTTCAAAATATGTCTCACCAAGATCTATACACTTTTGCATACATTCAAACCAATTGGTAAAACAGTTATTCCAATCTTCAGTTGGCACCTTCAAACTCGCTGTTTTAAAGGCATCAATGATTTCTTCTGATGACTAGAATCAGTGGATCGATGTGTTTGAAATGCCCAAAGATGCCTCTATCTCCCGGTATGTTACATGGCGGTCATCCTTAATTAAGTGAACCGCATCAATGTTTTGCTGTGTGACTCTTTTGGGCGGATCTGGCCTGAATTCGTCGCTGAGACTGGAGTGACCATGTTGAAATTCGCAATACTAGTGGGAAGTAGTTGATGGTGTGATGCTTCATTCTCAAACACAGAAACCATTTCTGCGAGTTATTGGTTTTATCGCAATGAAACTCATCATCATCATATAACGAGGGTCCTACGGCGATTGCCGCTTCCCGCATTTCAGCCTCCATCTTTTCCTATCTCTCCAATCTCCCTCTTCTAAGCCTCTAGATTGCATTGTTTTTGTAATTTCTCTTCTCCAGGAATTTGTTGGTCTTCCCCTTTTCCTTCTTTCTGGCGGAACATACATTAAGGCTTTCTTTGGCCACCGCTCCTCCTCTATTCTCATCACGTGACCATACCATTGTAATTGCCTTCCTTGTATTCTATCTGAAAGAGTATCTAATTCCTGTACGGTTTCGTATTTCCTCATTCCTGATTCTTTCCATTCTCAATACTCGACATGACCTTCTAAGATAATCCATTTCCACAACGTCTACTTTATCTCGTTCGTTCTTTGTCATCGTCCAACATTCGGCACCATATGTGGTAATTGGTTCTACAATTGCTCTGTATACGCGAAGTTTGGAATGCATCTTTATTTTATTAGACCACAGTAATGAATTCAGTATTCGGATGCATTTTTTCCCTTGGGTTATTCGGTTTTGTACATCTATCTTAACTCTGCCATCTGCTGATATGATGCTTCCTAGATATTTATACTGGTTGCAGCCTTTTATGACTGCGTTTTCAAGCCTCAGATCTGTGGTATTTCCTCCAATTTTTAAATATTCTGTTTTGCTTATGTTTACAGTAAGCCCCCATTTGGCATATTCCTCAAATAATTTTCGATTCATATAATTTATATCTTCCTCATCGGTTGCAACCACCACCTGATCATCTGCAAACAACAATGTATACAGAGTTTCTTGTCCCACTTCGATGCCCATAAATCTACATTTATTTCTCCAATTCCTCAATGCTTCTTGGACGTATATTTTAAAGAGTGTCGGTGACAAACAGCATCCTTGCTTTAGGCCTTTAGTGACTTTAAATTCATTTGAGGTTCTGGTTCCAATTTTTACACAACTAACTGCATTTTCGTACAATTTATATATCGCTCGGATATACGTCGAATCCAATCCGGACCTTTTGAGGACCTCAAACATTTTCTTTAACGGGACACTATCATATGCTTTCTCAAGGTCTATAAATACCAAATGGGTCTCTCTACTTCTTTCGACACGCTTTTCAATTATTTGTCGTAGGATAAATATATTATCAAGGCAGGATCTCCCGGTACGAAAGCCGCTTTGTTCTTCAATATCTTGTATCTGTCTTTCAACTCTCTTCTTTAATATTCTGCCGTACAACCGGCCCACAGAGCTCGTCACACTAATACCTCTATAATTGGAACAGTCTCTTTTATTCCCTCTCTTATATATGGAGCTTATATAAGATTTATTCCAATCTTTAGGAATTTCCTGGTCTCCACACATACATTTATTGAAAAGGTCTACTATTAATTCTAAAAGTGCAGTCGGCCCATATTTAACCAGCTCTTTTACTCTAACTCTAACCTCTTTTAAGGTTTCCGTCAATTCAGATAATGTTATTACAGGGATTTCCTGTCTTTCATCTCTGTTGTCTATTAATTCCCTTATCTTTTCCCATCTGTACTCTACTCTATCCTCTTTCAGCAGTTTCGTATAATATTCTTCCCATTCATTTAACTTTATGAGAGAAATGTTGTCTTCATTTTTCTCATTTTTCCTAAACTGTTTTAATGTTTTCCAAGCTTGCGCCACTTTTGTTCCACCCATAAATCTGTCCAGTTCATCACACTTAGCCTCCCAGTTTATATTTTTCGCCTTATCCACGTCTTTTTTAACTTCTCTATTCCATTTAGCGTATATTTCTCTGTCTTGAGGATCTTTGGATTGAAGCCATATGTGATATGCTTGTTTTTTCTTGAGAACTTTCTCTTCTAGTTCCGTTGACAACCATTCAGGTTTTCCTTTTTTCCGATTTTCAACTTTTCCCAGTGCTTCATTTGCCGCTTCATGAATATATTTTTTAATTACCTCATACAGACTTTCAGGGTCTAAGTCCTTTGTTTCTATATTTTTTATTTTCTGAGCTATTCTAATTTTATATAAGAACTTTGTCGAATCTTGTTTAAAGCTTTCCAGGTTATATTTTATGTTTTCTATGGTTGTTCCTATGTCTGTTACTTCATCATTTTTGTGACTTGATTGTTCTCTCTTAAATGTCACCATTACTTTTGCAATAATCATATGGTGGTCACTTCCACATTCTGGCCCTCTAAACACCTTCACGTCCTTCGTTTTTAGTTTAGAATCTTTACGATGAATGAAATAGTCAATTATTGATTTTAAATTCCTGGTAGGCTGCGTCCATGTAAATTTATGTATATTCTTATGGGGGAAGAAACCATTTAATATTTTCAAAGAATGTGCCTCGCAAAAATCTATTAATCTTTGACCATTGTCGTTCAGAATGTCTTCTCCATATCTCCCTATTATTTCACTGTTAGAGCTCTTTCCGGTTCTTGCATTAAGATCACCTAAGATCCAAATTTCTTTCTTCTTATTAATTGTGGCTAGAACAGTTGTTAACTTGTTAAAGTACTCTTCCTTGCTGTCAACCCTTGAGTCATCCGTCGGTGCATATGTTCCAATTACCACTATTTCATGGCCATTTTTCTTAATTTCCATGAGGATAATTCTTTCATCTATTTCTTGCCATGATTTAATACATTTTTTCAGTTTCTGATGTATTGCTATAGACACTCCCCTTTTAGCTCGTTCGCTCTTTTCTACGCCACTATAGAAATGCAGGTATTCGTTTATCTTTTCATTTCCTCTTCTTTTTTTCTTTACTTCAGTTAATACACAGATGTCTAGTTTCATTTTACTCAGTTCACGGAAGACCTCCTCCTGTTATGTCCTTATTCCTTGTATGTTCCAAGCACCCAAATTCATAATCCATTTTCTTTGCGAATTTCGTTTATAGTTTAATCCGTCCGAATTCCAAGGCTTTTTGCTGAAATTTTTAACTTTGATCATTTTTTCCGAGTATCCAGGAGTTGGCCCGATGCCTCAACCCCCAACTTGGAGGACCAGGGTTTTAAATCAGAGTATCCTTCTCTTAGATAAGTTGCCTTCTCTACGGCTTAGGAGTCCTATCTACCCCACCTGTTGGTCCGCGGGTGGTATTTTATTTCCCACCTACCCGCCGGCCTAGCTGGCCTGTTTGCAATGAAACTCAATTTATGCAAACAAAAGATTGAAGTTACATTTGTATCGGAAGGTTTTACCTTCCGACTAATTAAATTTATGTTTTTTTGGCGTTATACACCGGTAATTAGTGTGACTTCATGGATTTTTAACTTACTTGGGTCTTTCTTTAAATCGTAATAAAAAGCCTCTATTACTTCGTCTGATTTGTCTGCTGTGGGTATATTTGGATTATGTTGGTTTCTACTGGGAATAAATCCACTTGGATAAATATGATTCTTTCAGATATTGGAACAAAATTCGTAGCATCATTTTTTATTTGTTTATTTAAAATTATTCCGACTTATGTTGACTTTTTGTATTTCAGTAGTAATATATTTGGTGCTCCTTTATATGACATTTTCCGACATGAGACTATCGCATTTCACTGATGCCCATTATGTTGATGTTCAGTCCCTACATTTCATCTATGGCATTATAAATTTCGCCTACTTTGTACATGGTCTTGACATTCCAGGTGCATATTTTAATAAACTTTAGATTTTCTGTGCGGGTCCTTTCATTTTACTTGGGGGCTACGCTTGCCAAAGACCTGGGAGTCCCCATGGTTTTGTTGTGTTATTCCTTCCCTGCCAGATCTCGCACTCCGATATTCATGATTAGTTGTCTTCACTCTCAAAGCTATAGCCATGACAGATGTACAAGATATATCGTCTGGTGAGAACAATAGTGGCGAAACTTCAAAATAAACATTTAGAGATAATCTAATTTGAAGTTTTGATGAAATTGCTGAATAGTATAACTGTCTAATAGGTAATCATTTTGTAGAATTTTTCTAATAATCTGTTTCTTGTTATTTAAACCGATTAGTAGAAGTAATTTTATTTGAAGAAAAGATGGACATTGTAATTTTTTTTATTTTTTTTTCTGCGTTTCGCCATTATTGCATGATCGAGGATATTTAATTGGCTGTTTCGCCACTATACACTACATTATACACTAGAAGTTTTCACTTCATTGTGTTTTTAGTTTAGTTTTTGTTTTAAATAATTAAAAAAAAACTTTTAAAAATAAATGAAACGCATTAAACAAAATATTTTATTGTATAAACCAAACAGTTATTCACAAAACGAAACTAAAGTACAATTGACATACATAGAAAAATAACAAAATAAGATCTTAAGTAATAATTAACATCATCTCTGTTAACAAGAAAACGTTATACATGTTAAAAAAATTTAAAGTAAGCAAAAGAACTAGTAAAATTTAATTTATCATTTCACTTATGTTTCATATTTCAAACTACTAAAGAACTGATTGTGGGCAGAAGGAATTGATTTATTTTGTAAGAGACTTTGCAAGTCATCAAACTTGGAAATGATTAGGAAATTAGAAATGGAAATTTGTTCTCGGTAGAGTGGAACCAAAGAATACTCATCCAAAGTGCATAGTTGCTTTCTTGTTTTGCTATTTCTAACTAAGACCGATTGAAACTGAGTTTCTGTATAAGAAGTTTTATAAAAAAAACGATCTAAATGCGGCCTTTCAACTTTAACCATTGCAATATCGTTAAAGTTAAATTTTTTACCTTCGCAATTCTCATTAAACGAAGAATTAACTAAGGTTTGAGTCAAATGTTTAATGTTCATAAAAATCTTGGTGTGCCATTTCGTGCACTTGAAATTTACTTCCTTTCTTTTTTGCAGAACTAATGATTGCCGAGTAATGTGCTGGTACGTAAATTGGTCCACTTTTAAGAAATTTCTTGACTGCCTTTTCAATAACCGAATGGCTAGCATCGCCCTCATTTTGACCATGTCCTACTACAAAAAATTTGTGAGTAATGCTCTTAATTTTATATTTTGCCACAGCAAATAAATATGCTGTTATAATGAATTTATTTTTTCCCTGGCCTCCATAATTGTCCGAATACAAAACAAGTTCTAAACCATCTGAATTAGCAAGATCTGATTGTTTTTTTAAATATTCTAAAAGGCATGTCCCAATTTCGGATGCTCCCCGTTTGGCCTCTCCCTCGTGCCTAAAAAAGCAGTCAACTGGTCCCAAGCCTTCTTGCTGCAGCTTACAAATTGTAAAGTTATAGGAATTTAACCGCGACTTATAATAAAAAGATGATACATCCCCTTTTGGAATAGGTAGAGCAGCCTGCAAATCAAAGCAGGCAACTTGAAATAAATGGCTAATCTTTGATTTGTCTTTACTTTTCTCATACTTCGATAATTCTTTTTCTATTATATGTGTTTTGTAGCTTTGCTCTCTTTGAAGTTTTTCGTCAGGATTCGAATTCTTGTATGTATTACATGTAAGGCACTGGTCCTTTTTTGGAATGTGAAAAGACATGTTGAATTCGTAGTCGAACAGATATCTATACATAGATATTTTGCCATAATTCTTGTTTTGTGCCTTACATAACTCTACATAATCATTATATAAATCACTCACTATCTTTCCACCCTCGATATATTTTGTTTGTGTGTTAGCCCTGGTATAGTGGCTTTCCACAGCTGGTATTGATGAAAGATGGTGTCTCATATCATTTTTAATTTGTTCCGAAATATTTTTGTGTTTACCTTTTCCACGCAAATCGGTTTCTAAATAACCCCCTTTATCTTTAGTTTTGACAGTTCTGATAAATCTTTCACTGGAGTTCCCCTAAAAAATAAGAAGCAAACTTGCTTGCGTTCATTATTTTTTTCAAAGTAGTAGCCTTTGTTTAATCCTCGCTCTTTCTTCCTTTCGATTAAAACGTGTCTGTATTTTGGTTGGATAGGTTGCATATGGTTTACAACAAAACTTCGCTGATTCTCTAAGTTTCCCAAATTCCAGAAACTATTACAAAGTATTTCCCTATCTTCCTGGGTGAACTCAATACTACATTTTAGCCTGCAAGCATTTTTGCACGATGACACGATGAACGCATTTTCCTTGCTGGAATTAACTTACCATTATGAGTTTAAAATTATACTAATTATACAAAATACCAAATTTGAGTTTAAAATAATTTAATTCGACATTACGGTTCTATCTTTTACATAAATGTAACTAGATTTATTTTTATATATTTAATATTACAGCGAAGTAATACTGATTTAAATTATTTTTAACAGTCCCTGTTATGCAATACCCGTGAAAGTAGTAATAATATTTTAATATGATACAAAACTGTAATACAATAAAGGCTAAAATCAAAATAAATATCCCACACATAAATAAAACTTTGACTTACCTACAACGTAATAGACGAAATTATAGGTTCGTCGTTCTTTTTTTTAATTTAATTTAGATTTTACACTCCGAATTCAGAACATGAATGACAAAAGTGCACATTCGCCACTATTACACTAATATTTTTAAAGATAATTGTTCTGCAATCACGGCGTAATTACAGATTCGCCAGTCTTGATGTGAAGTTTCGTTGCTTTCCCAACGAAGACAATTTAAGCACTGACCTTCGTCGTTAATGCATCAAAATATTTGACAAATTCACAATACCCTAAAGACACGTGGCTGCCCTCTAGTAGTAAGGAAATAAAATAATTGTTCGCCGATCTTGCACATGAAAGAGGGCATATTTAGATGTCGGTTGATGGACTTAACTCAAAATCCTTGATTTTCGAGTTTCGCCACTATTGTTCTCACTAGGCGATATATTCTTCTTCTTCTTCCTTCTTGTATGTAGGGTTTAAAGCCTGTCTATTCTTTAATATTAACCTCCCAAATTTTAGCAAGTGTGCTGGTATGCTGAATCCTATCCTGGCCTTGTACAGTGCGTTTCTTTCAACACTATCATAGGCACATCTAAAATCAACAAACAGGTGATGAGTATCAATGCCATACTCATATGTTTTTTCCAGAGCTTGCCTTAGAAGGAATATTTGATCGGTCGTTGATCTTTCTTTATGAAACCCACACTGGTATTTACCTGTTATGTCTTCACAATATCCCGATAGTCAGTCGTAAAGAATATATGCCAATATTTTGTATGTTACGTTTAGGAGGGTTATTCCTCTGTAGTTGTCACATATTGTTTGATCTCCTTTCTTGTGGATAGGTACAATTATACCTATATTCCAGTCTTCTGGCAACTTTATTTGCTTCCAGATCAGTTCTACCAGTCTACATAACAGTATGTCAGGTTTTTTGCCATGCTTTAAAAGTTCTGAAGGAATGCCATTTGCCCCAGGAGCTTTGTTTTCTTTCAATTTTTGTATAGCTTGGATGACTTCCACCTCTGTTGGGATGTTATCTTTCTCTCTTTCGTCGTCAATGTCCTCGAGTTGGATTTCTGATTCGTGGAGCCCTGTCTCACCTCTTATATTTAGCCTTTCCTAGAAGTTTTCTGTCCATCTTTCTAGTATCTGGTCCTGATCACCAATGATCTCCCTGGTTCTATTTCTAACGATTGATAATCTAGGTTTGAATTATTTCCTCTTCTGGTTAATCCTCTTGTAGAACTTTCGCGTTTCTGCTTGTGCCTTATAGTTTTCTAGTTCTTTTAGTTGACTCTCTATGTGCTCTTTCTTCTTTTTTTTAAGTATTCGTTTTTCTTCTCGTCTCAGCTGCCTATACTCTTCCTCTGTTTGTCTCGTTCTTCGCCCTTGGAGTCTTCTATATGCCTGATTTTTTCTTTGAGTTGCTTGTGCGCATTCCTCATAATTGTGCAGATCATTCCTTCAGTCACGTCTTTCTTTGGTCCTTCGAGCCAAATTTTCTAAGGATTTTTAGGAGTAAAATTAAAACACAAACTAAATATCATTACATGAGTTTATTGACACTTAATATACGTCGACATAATACCACCTCTAAATAGATACTGGCAAGAATGCCTTTATTTTTGTAAACATATGTATATTTATATAATATATTCATTTGTTATTGTCTACTTTAAACATTTATTGTCTTAATTAAAGTCAAACATTTAATATTGTCCCACACAGCTCTTTTTCATAAATATATCCAGCCCAAAATTTGAAATTTTCATCTTATAAGTTCTAAGTTTTGACACGGAATAAAATATACAGAGTGGCTCATAGAGTATGCATATTATTTTACCTCTAATTTGTAGTGGTAATATTAATTTTGTTGCTCAACAATTAGGAGTTAAATGTTATAGAGATACAGGCTGTTACAGTACAAAAATTGTTCCATAGTATTATTATATTTCAGTTGTTTTTAACAAATTAATAATTTAAAGTTAAAAAAATAATAGTACCTCACAAAAAACATGTTCTACATGGATATTTATCACGTCATTATAACGGTTTAGTTGCTTGAGCTGATTTTTTGTTAGTGAAATCGGTATATTGATATTCACATCACTATTAAAATTATTTAGAATTAATATGTATGTTTTACCTAATTTCATATCAAATAACCTAAGAAGAACATGTAAATCAGTTAAACATTATGAAACATGCAAATTTGATACAAGTATACTATACTTTTTAATACTGTTTAAGTAAAGGTGTGAATATGTAAAGATATAACAATTTCACTATTCAAGAGATTCATATGTGGTTACTAATCACTAGAAATTTTCTGCTATATAAAGGTGCAGTATTTTTTATGCGACTGTTGCTTGCATTTGACGCAAGCAGCAGTCGCAAGCGACTAACGCACTAGTTAGGCATTAGGCAGTCTCTCTTGTGCATTTAGACGTATATACGCGATAGAACAGTTGATATTGAACGGAACAGTAGGAATTTTATAATAATAGAGGCAGGTTTATCTTCATATATTAAGAGAACAAAAATTGAAGGAGAACATTTTAAAAATGATGCTAGACAACTTCAAAAAGAATAAATGAGGCCATTATTTGCAAAATTCGCTAATCGGCAAAAAATTCGAATTTCAATTTTAAATAGGAATGGAATGATATAATCAGAATTTCCCAAAACTCGTTCTTTAGCATACAAATGATGTCGAGAAAATTACAGTTGCTTGCAGAACTCGCTCTTTGCTTTGAATGTTTACCTGCAAAACTCGCTGTTTGTTCTACCACCAATGAAATTTGGTTGGTTCACGTGACGAACACGCTAATACAACAGCTGTGTTGAAGAAACAAATTTTCAGTAGTTTATAATTATTCAAGCGATTAAACAGTTGTATTTTGGCGAATTAGGAACAGTTTTTTTATTTTCATGGAGTTAGTAAGTGAAAATGGTTGTTTTGTTAAACCCAGTCCACAGGGAAAAGGATGCAAAAAAGTTCTTCAGTTCTTCAATCAGAAACACATAAAAGGAATGTGTATAAACTTGCTAGGTAAGTGCCTTATTAAAATTTACGATTTTAGTCTTCTGCGACAATCGTTTGATTTTTTTGTGCGGTTTCACTTGTTTTTCACATTTTAACGTTGGGTAGGGCTACAGAAAAGTTTATTAAAAGTGTTGTATTGTTACAGAAATACACCAAAAGTACTGCCAGCCCTTCCAACTTGTAGTTATAACGGACGACCCGGATTGCCGTATTATTGTACCACACTCACGATGTGAGTGTTTCGATAAAATACCATGTACGTTTGAGTGAGAATAAGATGATTAGAGTATGTGCCAAGTCTTTTGTAGGAATAACAAATTTAACAAGGACCGCATACAAAGAACTGTAAGACATTTTGTTATCACCTGGGAGCTATGAAGGGAATGTAGAGGTGGCAATAAAGTGGGTCCAAAAACTGATGAAAAAAAAACTGCATCAAAAAATGTATAGAATCCATAACATGTACAGAGTCTTATTACTATACAAGCAAGACAAGCGTGAGGGTCTACTTGCCATGTGACTTGAATTTTAAGAAACTTTTCGACCATTATCTTCGAAGAGTGCCTCAGTCTATGCATGTGAAGCTTAGTTATTTTCGAAAGCATGTGAATGTTAACTACAACATCGCTGACTGACCATGCTCCACTTGCTTGAGAACAAAGGAGCAGTTGAAAGTAACAACCTCTTTAGTTGTTCGGCAAAAGTTAGCCACTGAGCATCGTGTTCATATAATAATAGCAAAGGCTTTCTTCAAACTCCTTAAAAATTCAAAAACCAACACAACTTACTTTTCGTACCAGCAAATAAACTATAATAATTTTACAGTTGTTGCTGGAACTTCTACCGATAAACTAAGACCAAAAAATGTGTTTTTTTACGTGTGGCCAGAAACTGACCCTCGAAAAGATTCTAAAACAATAGCGTCAGCTTTGCAACATGCTCTAAAGAATTTTAATTTTGAAACAGTACGTTTGTTCGCTGATGATTGCGCAGGACAAAATAAAAATTAGAATATTATGGCAATGTTGGCTTATTGGCTTCTAGAAGAATCGCCGAATCATATTGACCAAATTGAATTAATTTTTCCGATCGTCGGTCATTCCTTTATTCCGCCTGATCGTATTTTCGGCCTTATAGAAAAACACATTAAAAACATGCCTGTTATCGTGGAAATGCGGCTTATTTTTTACAAAAAAGGCAACAATGTTCTAGTCCAAGGTGAACCCAATTGCCGAAATGACGTCGAAAAAGCTAAAAGCGTTTGTAAGAAATTTTTTTCTCTTTCTTCAATGGCTCCTAAGAAATTACAACTGGGAAAAGAATAAAAGGGGGATTCAGGGACTATTAATAGTCTCCTTTCCAAACACTATGGAGAAGTGGAGAAAATTGGAGAAGCTTTTCTGAACTAAATTTTTACAACGAACACTTAGAAGACAGATTCTACCTCACCAGAAGAAACCGTTGATTGAGACCTCTTTTGATTTTCTTTTCGTTTAAACATTTTTTTTATATGACTAAAAATCTTAAGTTTTATTTTCATGAATAAATCCCTTATGTTTTTTATTGAACTAAATACGGTTTATTATTATTTTATATATTTATTTGCAAAACTGGTTGTTTGCAATAAACATTTTTTTTCTTCTAAAAATATGTAAATATTTTAGGCTAGAAACTTTATTACTAAAAACTTTAAGCAACATTAATAAAATTCTTTACGTTGTGAGCTAAACACTACTCGGCCGTTAATCATTTTTTTCCATTTCTCAAAAAATGACTTTCGAGCAAAGAGCAAGTTTTGCAAATAACGGCCTCATCTCATAAAATTTATGTAAAGGGAGTAGAAGATTTACACTATATAGTTTATTTAAGATCTATAATCATTATGTGCTGGATTGTAGAGCTTTAACCTCTCAGAAATTATTTGTGAATTGGACGTATGCAGCCGCTGCACAGCACTGATATCATTGTATTCATGGTACAATGAACACCTACATATCATGGTACAGTGTTCATTGTTCCATGATATGTATTCGATGCAGCAGGCGCATGCGATTCCTTGCGGGGGCACATAATGCAGATCGCTTGTAAGTATAAGTAAAGGTACCATTTGACGAGTGCACAGCACGTCGCTTGCAACTGCTGCTTGCGTCGCATAGCACAAGAGAGACTGTAAGTAAAATCCAACACATTCTTTATGAAACACTCTGTATATCCAGCCCACATTTTAAATTTTCATCTTATAAGACCTACATTTTGATACGGAATAAAATATATAAATTGGCCTTAAACTAGTACTATAATTATTTAGCGCTTATATGTATGATGATGATATTCTTGATTGGAGTAATTGATCTCGGAGATTCAGACATCTACAAGAAATACAAAATTGCCATAGTTGCCAAAAGGAAAGACGCTAGTGATTCCCGTTGGCAAAGTTTTTTCGTATCTCATGCAATGGAAGTGATAGTTGATAGATATTTTTTGATATGATAGGGTTGTAGATATGTTTTTAGATAATTTCGTTAAAATTAATTTGATTTGAACTTATTTTTGAAGGTTTATCTCAAGATATTTGATATGTACGTATAATTTATAAAATAAGCTGACATATCTTGTATATAATTGCTACAAAATCGTCATAATTGCTGGATGGTCGTATTATGATAATATCTGAGGTAACAGTGTATCGTTAAAATTTATGATTTTAATATTATTATAGAAGTTTTAAAATGTACACTTACGTCAGTCGACACAGAAGAAAATATTGTAAATATATGGGTTAAAAACTTTGAAGAATTACTTTCCATCACAGCAGAAGATCAAAAAAGGCACCTAATAAGCAATACACTATTATTAGAACATTCTTCAATAAAGGCATACAAAATATAGTAAAGTAAAAACAAAAAGAATAAGTCTCCAGAAAGTGATGATATAACCACAGATTGTTTTTTATGTGATGATGGTCATAGTTCAAGCCAAACGCTAGTACTGTTTTTTCCAGTAGCTTCTAGGTAACGCTATCTAAAATTTTGTATGCCTGTATTTTGTTTTCTTTAATTTTTTAGTGTATCCTTCTGTTTTGTCGATGACTATTACTTGTAATGTATTATATCTACATTTGGTATTTGGTGTATTTTTCCTAAAAGTTTGTTCCATTCGTCTTTATTGTCATGGTTTTAAAGTTGTACGAATGTGTCGTCCTTTAAAACAAATTAAACATTCAACAAACCAAAATCATAACACAAATAATAATATCTACAAGCATCTACTACAATCACTATTACACTAATCACAAAAGAATAGTAAAATGAAAAAACTTGGGTGAATACCACAGAATAAAAGGCCATGGAATAATCAAGGTAAGAAGAAGAAGAAGAAGTCGTTTCAAGAGAGCAAATTAACTTGCGGTTTTTAACTACCTATTTTATATTTATATTCTCTTTTATTCAAAGTTTGTGTTCGAAATTTTGTCACATTTTATCAGTAGACTTACTAGTTTTTTTTAAATTTTATTTTGATTTTCTTCCTTGCACTGCTTTTTAAAATCAGTATCCTTATCAATTCAAAGATTTGAAAGACCATTCCTAAGTAAAATGAATATTCTTTAAAGTGTTTTATATTTTTCGTTTAGCAAGTTTTTAAGGAATTTACAAGGAGTCATAAAATCTGCTTGATTCTAAAAAGCATTATAATGAATTTTTGTGTACCTATATCTTAAATTATTGTTCTTCTTAGATAGTGATAATATCCGGTAATAAAATAAGTTCAAATCAAAAATGTAAGATAAAGACCGAGTGCCAGAATTAACAAAAAATTCTGGAAAATGGCGAACAAAAGTTAGGGGAGTTAATGACAATACCACGTGAGACTAGAAAAGGGATTGAATCCAAGCGCTTTTATTAGCAGTAGCAGTGGATTTAACAAAACAAAGTAATGTTACGCCATCGGATGATCCTATTTTGATGAATATCTTTCTTTAATTAGTGTTTATATTATTTCTTTCACTATTCTAAAGTTTCATTTATGGATGGACCTGAAAAAGTTTTACTTACTATGTGTGATCTTCACCTTACTTTAAAATTCTATTTTAAATTCATATGTGCTCTCGAAATGTTATTAATAGGTACTCAAAATTTATGTTTATCTTGAACAACAAAAAATACATTTTAAAAATTGTAACAGCATTTGGTATTGCTAAAGATTGTGTTTAGGCTATTAATATTAAAAATATTGAACATAACCAAACTGTACATCTAAGAGATCTTCCATTTTCCATCATATTTATTCTAGTACAACATAGATAGCGACGGGGAGAAGAGAAGACGGGGTAGACCAAAGCTGAGGTGGATGGACGGGGCAACACAAGATGCCGAGAATATCGGAGTCGGCAACTGGAAAATGCAAGAGAGGGACAGGATAGAATGGCGTAGAAAGCTTGAGAAGGTCGAGGCCCTCTAAGGGCTGTAGCACCAAGATGATGATGATGATGAACATAGATAGCGCTATACGAAATATTAAGATTAGTCAAAATGTTTAATATACATATAAGTTACATATAAGTACCTTTCAAACGAAGAGACTGGAGAAGACTGTATTCAGTAGGTCTCAAGGCCAACATTTGACGACAAAGTCGTCAAATGGAGCAACAAATGGAGAGTCACTCTCAGCCCAACCAAGACACAAGTCATCCTCTTCAGATATCCGGAAACCTCCCGATTCGAAGACAAGTGCAACCTGATAGAGCTCTACGGTTTTAGACTCCCGTTCTAGAGATCAGTCAACTACTTGGGCGTTCACTTTTAGAGAAACCTCAATTGAGAGACTAAACTTACTCACTCTATTATTATCTCACTTTAAACACAATGAGAAGAAGGGTAAATGTTGGAGAACACAGAGCAAGACTCTCCTCCACATCTACAAAAACTACATCAGACCAATTATTGAGTACAGGGCCGTTCTTTTTTCCTTACTGAACAACCGCCAAATGAATGCCATTATGGCCACTGAACGTAAGCTCTTGAGAAAGATCATGAGAAGGCGTGCTGATTTTCCGTAGGCACTTATCCACCAACTGGCGAACATACCAACTATTGAGAGCAGAATCCACTGAATTTCGGCAAGAGATACGTCCTTTGCACCATAGGGTGCTCCTCCAACATCAGAGCAAAGGAAGTTCTAAAAACTTCTTGCCACCGCTTAGGACACATACTCACCAGGCACCACATTAAGAAAGTTCTCTTCCTCCCGGCCAAACTCCTCAGCTTGGTTGGAAACGAACTTCCTGATGAATACTTCAACATCCTAGAAGCGACGCCAATAAGATATCGTAGATGGTAACAATTTACATGCCAAAATGCTCAATCGAAAAGATCCGTTCCTATAGTATAGCTGGTAACTCGCGAAAGGTACCACTCAAAACAACATGGCATGGCTATCAACTTTCCTCAACACCAACACCACCACCCACCACAAAACGTAACAAAACAATACACACACTGACTGACTACTGCTTTTTGGCAAGTCATTCGTCTATTCATCTCCCCACAACAAACGCAACTGCAATCGCAAACTGGCGTCTGCTCTTACTATCTAGGAAGCCCACACCTTAAAGAGACGCCGCGCATAAAAGAGGTATAAATAACGTTGTTCATTTAATAGAATGTTCGTCACCGGTGTCTGGTGTCTATCACCAGTGTTCAATTGCAGCAAAGCAAAGCAATGAAATTTTTTTTAAGGCTCAGCATTTTGCAGCACCAAGAAAGATTTAGTAAGAAGTAGAGCCTTACGGCGGCAAACCCACATAAAGAAAAGCATTAGCATCTGATATGTTAGTTTAATGGGTCTTATAGTAGACTAGAATCAGAGATGTTAACCAAAAGTTGTCTACTAAGGAATACATAGAGGTAAGATGAATGAACCATTGCGTTGAAAATGCGAAATGGTGGAAGAAAATGGCATACCATAGATATCTTCTATATATGTGCAATGACTAGTCACATGAAGCCGTCATACAGCGTTAAAACAAGGACAGGGCGTTAAAACTTAAGCAAGGAGAAATCTTTGTAAAAATCTATATGTAAGAAAACTACTGGTTTTTATTTATTTTAGCACAGTACAACTTGGCGGGATTTAATGAAAGCACAGGAAATTCCTGAACCAAAAAGCAGTAGGAGCAGAGAGACATGCATTTACTTTTCATTGAAGTAGTTGAGAAGAGACTAAGATTAACTAATTTTTCACAATGACATTGTGAGTGAATTTTCATGACTATTTTATTTAGACTATGAGGAGTGAGGAGTGTAATAAAGAAGTAAAAGGGCGCATAGCTCATAGCAAAACAACAATTTTTAAAATTTAGAATCTTCTCCTTCATAATCATTTACCATTAAGTACCAGAACATGTCTTCTCAAATGTTATGTGTAGCCTATTATGCTGTATGGAATCGAAACTTAGTCACTTAAAATAAAGACTTTGAATAGGATCAAAGTCTTCGAGCTGTAGACCTTTAGTCGGCCGAGGCGTATTCCGTGGACTGCTCACCTAATAAATGATGAAGTTTTGAGAAAAAAGACAATTGTTAAATACGGTAAAACATTGTAAAATATCTTACCTAGCACAAGAATGAGGACCTGATAGAAAAAAAAAACATTCTTGTCTAAGAAATATAAGGGATTGGTGTGATGGCTTTGTTCTTGGATTCTAATTTTAAGGGAAAAAGTCAAAGTCAACTGAAGTATTATAAAATCGACTACGGTAAAATTTTTAAGTTTTTCAAAATCAAAAATTTTTAAAACTTCGTTTTAATTACGTGTCATTTAATCGACAGATAAATCCGTTACTTAGGTAAACACCAATGAAAAAACAAAAATATCAAACAAAATACCAATCAGGTAATAACTTAAGATATTTTGTTAGCACTTATTTGACTCTTCTCTATGATAAGTCAAATAATTCGAATAAATATAAGGTTGAATGCTCGAATAAATGAACTTTGATCAGATAAAAGGCATATATCGAGCACAGTTTAATTAAATCTTGCCCAAGTACTTTCGATCCCTAGATCATCTTCAGGGGCATTTCGTCAATTGTGGCCTATCCGGCAAGAACAAGATGTCATAAACATATAAATGTACATTACACTACAATACAAATGGACAAACAAACACTTTAAAATAATTTAAGGAAGCCTACATTACTTGAAGAAGCCGGAGACGAAATTCCGTCTCCGGCTTCTTCAAGTAATGTAGGCTTCCTTAAATTATTTTAAAGTGTTTGTTTGTCCATTTGTATTGTAGTGTAATGTACATTTATATGTTTATGACATCTTGTTCTTGCCGGATAGGCCACAATTGACGAAATGCCCCTGAAGATGATCTAGGGATCGAAAGTACTTGGGCAAGATTTAATTAAACTGTGCTCGATATATGCCTTTTATCTGATCAAAGTTTAAATAATTCGAAGTTGAAGCTTTAGGATGTTTGGATGTTTGATGTTATAAATAAGAGTTACCGTTATTTTGACCTTGTAACTCCCGCGCATTATTTATTTTTGTATACACAAACTGTTGGAAGTACAAACTGAAAAGAAGACATTTTTAAAACACAATTATCACCATTCAGTGTAATTTTTATGAGTATCTATAAATAACCACTTACGAACTACATAGCTCTTGGATCCAAACCCCTTTTAGTGAAGATACTTGTTTAATACATTTTGGGATCACAATCCTTCAAAACTATCAAAAAACTTTTTAGTTTTACAAACAGTTTAGATGATTATGAAAGCCTGTTGTTACTGTATCTCTCAAATTTACTTAAATTCAAAATAATAACTTTTTCTCTGTCTATCAACTATTCACTTGGTGTTAAAATTGTTAGTATTTGGTCGTTAGAGGATGATAAAAAACTCTCCTAACAAAATTATTTTCACTTGGCGTTTGATAGATGATTCGTCTGTTGGATGCTAGTAGTAGCGACGGGTCTTCGGAGTTACTGTTGACTTCGGTTTCCCCATCTGAGGAAGTCTCCCTGAAAGATTTTCACAATTAACAAGCATATAACACATTAGTATTTGATAAAGTAGGTGGTAATACTAAAATCATTATCCCATTAACACAAATATAAGATTTATAGTAAATTAAAACGAGCCACGGAACAACATATCACATTTAAAGTTTTAAAGTTTCAGTGAAACACGTTTGATGGGTTTAACAATGTCTACCAAATCAGACAGGCATTCGGCATTCAGTACATTTAAAATTCTAAAACTCTAAAACTAAAAAAAGAGCGGGAATGTGTTAAACGTAAGGGGTGTGGGGAAGAAATATGTTTTAACAAGAAACAAAATCGGGGTAGAAAGTAGCTGTTGACAGAAGTAAGTGGAATAACGATCTATGCATCTATAGTTGCGACGTTTGATGTCTCCTTTTTTACAAGCTACCAGATGCCCGTGCCGAAGAACACCAGAAGCGTTTTAGTTGGGAAACAGTTCGTTAGTAGAGTGAAGAGTGTTGTTTGCTGTAATTTAATTATTTTAAAAAACGATGTGTCGTGCGGGGGAGAATGTGGTTGAAAATATTATGTACAATAACAACACTAATTTTGTAAAAAGTGTCAGTGTCGGTGTGAATGTAATTCCTGAAAAAAAAGTACCCGTAAAGAAGATTCGAATGCATCTAAATGCTGAAACACAGCAGGTATGTTTTAATGTGTATAAAAATCTACATAGGAAATTTGGGTTCGATTAAAAACTGTTGGTTCAAGCAACTTCTAATTTAACAGAAATTTCTCTTTCAACTGTATACAAAACAGTTACAAATGAACCTTATCATCGCAAGAAGCGTGTGACTACAAATGAACCGCCCGAAGTTGATCTAGATTATCATCAACAAAAATATACAGTGTGGCGCACCGAAAACGAAACAGAGGCATTTACTGGCAGATGATTCCTTTTTTGAAAAAACGCTCGGACTCGTCGATTTTGTTTTCGAGGGGGACACAAAATTAGCATAAAATCACTTTAACATTTGCAGCCCCTTAAGCGGGGGTGGCATCATCCCTAAAATCTTAAATGAAAAGGGGGGTCGAATGATCCATTATTTGAAAGGTCTTTCAACTCCCTTTATAATGATGTAAAATTCATGTATTCAATTCAGTAGTTTTGGAGATTTATTGATTTAAAGTTTAAAGTAGACTTTAATAGATACATCAAATTAGTTTGTACTTCTTTCAGAAGAAATTTGAGTAAAAGCATTTTCTTGATAAGTAAATGCTTTTATTTACTACGCCCATGGTTAATTATTAATAAAAATAGCAATTGAAGTGTCCTTTGTGACAAAAAAAGTTGTTTCTTGAAGAAAGATAAGTAGAGAATGCCACGTACTTATTTTAAATAGGAAATAGTACATTAGCTTGCGATTGATTTGACCAATCTTTGTTGTTAAAATATCATTTATTGCTTTATACATAAATTAACCATGGTATATTCCACGGCAGAAAGGGTTGAAATTATTGAAATATTTTTCGGAAATAATCAGTGCGCTAATAGAACAGCACAAATTTTTAATGAGCGACATGAGAACAATAATGTGCACCGAAAATATGTTCTAGAACTTGTAGCTAAATTTCGGGAAACTGGATCAGTCGCCAATAAAAAACGTAATATTGAAAATCCTATAAGGAACGAAGCAACAGAAGTGGGGGTTTTAGGGCAAGTTATTGTAGATCCTACATTAAGTACCCGCAAATTGCAAACTTCGTGTGGTGTTAGTCGACGTACTATCCAACGGATTCTAAAGGCCCATAATTTTCATCCGTATAAAATTCACCTTGTACAAGAACTTAATGAAGACGATTTTGATAAGCGATTAGAATTTTGTGAAGTTATGAGTGAACGAATTACAAACGATAAACAATTTTTATTTAACATTTGCTTTTCCGACGAATGTTCCTTTTTTTTAAATGGCGAAGTAAATCGTCATAAATGTCGATATTGGTCGGACTCTAATCTCAGAATTTACCATGAGGTACACACACAGCAGCCACAAAAGTTAAATGTTTGGGCTGGCATTTTTGGCGATCATTTGGTTGGTCCTTTTTTCTTACCTGGAAATTTGACTGGTGAAATGTATTTGGAATTACTGCAAAATGCCATAGATCCTGCGCTAACAGATATAATTGAAAATCAGAATGATGGTCGATACGTCGAGAATATGTTGATGTTCCAACAGGATGGTGTCCCACCACATTACGCATTAAGAGTTCGGCATTATTTAGATCAGACCTTTCCAGGTCAATGGATTGGTAGAAGACGTGCCGTTGAATGGCCCCCAAGATCGCCAGATTTATCACCTTTGGATTTCTTTTTGTGGGGTTACTTAAAAAGCAACATCTATGCTACTCAGCCAACATCCTTAGAAGATTTACGACAAAGAATTATGAATGAGTGCCATCAAATTACTCCTCAAATATTGCAAAATGTCCGGCAACGTTTTCAGCAAAATCTTTATTATTGCATGGAAAGTAATGGTGGTCATTTTCAACATTTACTCGGCTGACAGGTCAGTTCATTCTTTATTTTTTAACAACTTTGCTGCTATGTATTGATCTCCTCTTACGATGATGTATTTAAACTTTAAATCAATAAATCTCCAAAACTCCTGCATTGAAGTACATGAATTTTACATCATTGTAAAGGGAGTTGAAAGACCTTTTAAATGATGGATCATTCGACCCCCTTTCCATTTAAGATTTTAGGGATGGTGCCACCCCCGCTTAGGGGGCTGCAAATGTTAATGTGATTTTATGCCAATTTTGTTTCCCCCTCGATAACAAAATCGACGAGTTCAAGCGTTTTTTTTAAAAAGGAATCATCTGCCAGTAAATGCATCTGTTTCGTTTTCGGTGCGCCACCCTATATATTTGAATCAAATAAAATATATAAGAAACGAAAGGTAAGTTAATAGAGGAGATTAAGTTAGTAACAAACGTTAGCAAAAAGAAAGAAGTGGGTAAAGAAGACACCTAAATGCCAATCCTACGGTTATAAAACGTAAGAATATTATAAGAACTCAAAGAGCAAAATTATCATAATTTTGTTTTAAAATAATTTTTACTAATAATTTATTTTCTAAGCTGGGTATCTTATATGTTGCAACAATCTATTGATAGATCTACTAACAGTGATACATTCATAGTGCATAATTTACTTACACAAATCAAATATCCATCATTCATATAATCTACCCTACAATATCACCTAAATGCATGCAACAGTGAAAGACATATTGGCGTTTATTATTAATAATATTTAAATTAACTGAAAGGAGATAAAAGTAAGATAAACAGTTTTGCATTAGAATAATAGCATACATTTTTATTGGCTGTTTAAAATGTGTATTCAGAACGATAATGAAAAATCAGACACGATCTGAATACACTAGATAAAATAAATAAATTTCTTTTACACATTTACAATAAAGGTACACATTTAGACATCTTCTTCTTACAATAGCTTTATAGCCTAACTTAGGCTGACTCAATTACCTGAACTGAATTATCCAGTAAACGACGCAGGAGAGATTTAAAAAATCTTGCTTTATAACTTCTGCATTTTTAGACTTTCACATATTTTCCATAACATTAAACTTCTCCAATTCCTTTTTATACTTACTCAATCATAAAGCCTTGTTTACTCTTACGAACGTAATACATTTGAGGTTTTGGAGTAAAATCCTCTCCAAATGGCGCGATTCTTGGCAATAGACTCAGCTCCCTCAGCAGTTTCCTCGCCTCTTCAGCGCCTTTTCAATCTCGCTATTCCGCGTCCTTATTAGTCTGCTTTTTTCCATTTTTGTCCACTACTGCTTGCCACACTTGCTTCACTTTTATTTTATTATCCATATGGACTATTTGACCGAACTACGCAAGTTGTCTTTGTTCGACTTAGTCTAAGACCGATATAACATTACATTTTTCGCGTATAAAATCGTTTGCTTCTCGTCACTTCCAAAACCGCTCTTAGGCACTGCATTTCACACGCTTGTATCTTAATATTGTCTTGTCAGTTAAAGTCTCTGAGCAGTTTCTGAGCAGTATAAAGTTTCTGAGCAGTATAGTAGCACTTGCACGTATTACACTGTTAAATACTTTTATTTTGGTGCTAATACTGATCCCTTTTCTTCGAATAAACGCCTTGTTTAATGCAAAGTAAACTTTAGTCGCATTCGTACCTCCAACCCCTTGAAATCTCGGCCATCGCTCCAACTTACATTTCGTCTCGTCATCTGTTTTCTCTTCTGTAATTGATCGATTGGTATCTCATCTTTACCTGCTGCTTTTCTGTTCTTCAGGTTTTCAAGTATTTTCCGAACCTCCTGTACATTTATATTAATTTCTTCTTATCTTTTCTTCAAAAAATGAAATATCAATAGCAACTTTCTTTTCCAACGAAGATATTTTATCGCTAAGAGAAGAAATCTCAGAAATGACTTTATTTTCTTAAGAAAGCATGTTCGTAGATACTTTCGAAATATCAGAAGAAACTTTTAAAATATCACAAGAAACTTTGCTTTTTAGAGAAGAAATATCGTTTGAAACTTTATTTGCGGCCCGCGTGCCTGTGGTTGGACCACAGACCACATTCCACGTTTATTGGTAAAGTAAGGAAACATGTTAAATTGTTTAGTTTTTGGCACCAGATGTCTAATTATTATACTTATAATTAAAGTTTTCCCTTTAATATTTTTATTTAATACATTTACGGTGATAAAAATAATGAATGTAGCTCTGTTTCTCTAAGAACTTTAGAAAAGTTTAATTAAATGTAAATTATTCGTTGTAGCATACCTCGTTGTTTGTTAAACCTCCACATTCTCTTTTTTATGATATAATTAGCTCCACGAGTAGTTTTTAGTTGCACAAAATTTAAATTCCTAACGTTATGTGGCATTGTAAAGTTTAACATTCCGTTATACTGCACCTGCTTTAATTTCCGTCTGCTCAGGTATTTAAATTGAAATATATAATATTTTAGCTCCGTTGTTAATTACTTAAATAGCAAACATTTTCCCTAAAGGTAAGGTATTTATGAATAAATAATTATTGTGAGTAGATTATAGATCATGCTAAATTCGTATAGGATATTTAGTTACTTTGGACCCAGAACAAGATCTTTTTCATATTTATTTTAAATTTAAACTGTCGATAGGTCTAGCTAAGTTGGTCAGCAATGAATTTTTTACTTTGGAGAGTTTACTTATCTTAAAATTACGGAACCAAGCTCGACAACGATGAATGCAGCACCCCAACGAGGAAATTATACAAAACTACAGGGATTCCAGAGTACATGCTAAAAAGACCATAAAAGCTAAAATACACTCACCTTCAAAATTAACGGAACACCGGAACAATGGGTCATGTTAGATGTCTCTAATTTCCTAAACCTGTTGTCCGATTTGAGTCATTTTTTAGTATGTTATATATCTTATTTAAGAATATTGATGTAATAATATTGTTGCTAGACAGGTCAGTGTCATTTTATACCGGGTGTAACAATCATACTGTGTTTTTTCCTTAAAACTCGGAACACCCTGTGGAACATTCTGGCATATATAAAATGTTGAAATTAAAACTCAGGCTTTCTTAAAATTTTCTTTTTTGATTCATCTGATTGTGTTGAATAATAAAAAAGTTTTTTTTTTTGCTTAGTTTCACCGACATATTTAAAGGAACAACCATAAAATCTGAGTATTTTCTCTCTAGTCTATATATTGTTAATATTGTTTAGATATTATCATAATAAGAATGTTGGTGAAGTATTTTGAATTTATATTACAATGGTAATACAATGTGAAACCTGTTTAAGAAGAAATAAAACACAAAGATGTCAGACTCAAACAAAATACGGATTTTAAACACATTAACTTTATTGTACAGTTTGAACTTAAATTGGTGTTTTTATGCATTTTTTTTGGCTTTAAGAGCGTGTGTTTCCCCCACGAGCCCTTACAAATGCAGTTATTCGTCTTCTCATACTTCTGATAACGCTATCGATCAGTTGTTGAGGCAGTCTCTCCCATTCCTCAATCAAAGCAATTCTGACTTCATCTCTGTTTTGAATAGCAGGAACCCGTGCCCTAGTTTTCTGCCTAGCATGTCCCACAGATGCTCTATCGGGTTCAGGTCTGGGGAACAAGCTGGTCAATTCATCGTTGTTATACCCACTTGTAATAAGAAATTTCTTACACAGCCTGCGACGTGTGGGCGCGCATTATCCTGCATTAAAATAAAATTTTCGCCAATATATGGTGCAAAAGGTACCACATGGTCTTGGAGAATATCTCTGATATACCTATCTGCTGTTAATGCTCCATCATCAATCACCACTAACTCTGTTCTTGCTCCCAAACATATACCGCCCCACAACATAATTGAACCTCCACCAAAAGGTACGGTCGTAGTAAAACTGAAAGGGGCATTTCGTTCTTCTTGGCGTCGATACAATCTTTCTCTACCGTCGATGTAATTTACACAGAAACGGCTCTCGTCCGTAAAGAGAATTTGACTCCAGTGGTTATCATTCCAATTTTGATGTACTCGACCAAATTGTAGTCGTGCTAAACGATGGTGTCTCTGGAGTCTGGGAGCTTTTATTGGCATATATGACTTGAGACCGGCTTCTTTAAGTCTTCTTCTTACTGTGCGCTCACTTACGGTAGTTCCACGAACATTTTGCAACAGGTTTTTGGTTTGAACTGCCGTTTGACGTCTACTGCGTTATGTTTGCAACGTTATAAATCGATTATCTACAACCGTGGTTAAACGTTTTCTACCTTGTCCCCTTCTTCTTGCATACTCCTCGGTTTGTCTCCTACGACTTACACAACGATGTATGGTTGATGGTGATTTACCAAATATTCCAGTAACTTCCCTGTACGTTTGACCATTTTCGACCATTGTTACGGCCCTAGCAATATCAGTCGGTATTAAATCATCCATTTTTACTTCCTCTTTGCAATAAGAACACCACTGATAAGAACAAATCAAAAGAAAAATCACATCCAACAAACTCAAACAAATTAACTTATCAATTAAATACAAGTTTGTACTTGTTATCAACAGACAGAACGACTGCAAAATGTAAAACACAATACAAATAAACAAATTAATTTGACATTTTGACTTTTAAGATTTTCTTGTGACAAGGAGCATTCAAAGCTATGTAGATATTCGCTCCGTGCGTGACCATGGTAGGGGTACCTTGAAACGATGCCAGCGTGCGTAGCGGCGAAATATGACAAAATTGGAATCTTTTTACCCATAAATTTTATCAAAAATGTGTGCAAATACATGTTGCGTATTTAATTGTGCTAATAATAGCAAAAATAGTAAGTGTAGTTTTTATAGGTTCCCAAAGATTACATATAAATTAGAGAAAAGAAAAAGATGTATCGGTGCTATTAATATGAAAAAGTAAATATCACATAACCTCATTTTTATGCAATTGAAATAGGAAATATTTAGATAATTTACCTTAAATGATATTTTATAAGGCTTCAAGCTAACTGCAGAGTGCCTGATGACTTTAGCTTTTATATCATAACTTTTACTATTACTGTTTTTAATTATATGCTCTTTCACGTTAAAAACTTGATTTGCCAGTACTAGATTTTTACCTTTCTTTTCCGTTTGGGGTTAAAAAGATATATTATGATGAATTTTGAGAAACCCAGTTTTTAATACTACATTTATTTTGTACATAAACTGAAAACATATAATTATAAAGTTAATTATTAATAATTGTCAATTTCGCCTGTATTTAACAATGTCAAACATATGTCATATGTTTAACCTGAAAATTGGTAGGTCCAAAACTGTCAGATGAAGGCGGTAGGTGTCGCGTCAGTCACGCACGGAGCGAATAGTCTATAAAATACAAATATAAAGAAATATTGCACTAATAACTTGTTCCTTTAAATTTGCCGGTGTGTGTATTAAATTGTTAACGTCTCATAGCCTACTTTGCAGAAAACTAAGCAGAAAATGAGGATTTATTGAAGAAAAACATGGCTAGTTGTTAACGTAGCTAACTTTTTTATTATCAAACACAAGCAAATGAATAAAAAGAGAAAATATTAAGAAAGCCTGAGGCTATAACTAAGTTTTAATTTCAATATTTTATATATGCTAGAATATTCCACAGGGTGTTCCGAACTTTAAGGAAAAAACACAGTATGATAGTTACACCAGGTATAAAATGACATTGACCTGTCTAGCAACAATATTATTACATCGATATTCTTAAATAATATAACTATAACATACTAAATAAATCACTAAAATTGGACAACAGGTTTAGGAAATTCGAGACATCTAACATGGGTGTTCCATTAATTTTGCTGATGTGTGTAATTAGCACACAAAGAAAAGATTCTCGAAGAATTAGAAGTTATTAGAATGAACAACAAAGTACAGTACACCCTTGAAACTCCGACGTTTTGCAATCTGACACGCTCGGTAGTCCGACGCACCTCTCGTCAAGGTCGTCGCCGCCGTGTCTGCTTGTACTGAAACCTGTCGCGACATGAATCTCATTTTTATCAAATGCTTCATTTCGTGTGTTTTCCGTGAGCAGTTCGGTTCGATAGGGTTTTTAGATACAATAATGCGTAGTGCCAAACTTTTATTTTATTCGTTTAGAAAGTTCAGTTCAATGGCGAGCACAAGTTCAAAACGAAAGCACAAAACGCTGACTCTAAAAGATAAATTTGATATTATTAAGAGATGCGAGTGTGGTGAAACCCCGACTGTGATATCTAGATTCTATGATATTGGACGAGCTACAGTGTACGAAATTATGAAAAACAAAGACAAAATCGAAAAATTTATGAAATCTGTTGAGAATGATTATAAGGACCAAAAACCCTTAAAATGAATAAATTTTCTGATTTTAAAAAAGCTTTGCACACCTCATTTAAGAAACAACGAAGCAGTCAAGCTCGTATTTAGGACACTTTAAAAAATAAAGCTCAGTTTTTCACGAATCACGAATTAACAAAGAAAACTGATTTTTGTGCTAGTCAAGGTTGGTTCGAAAACTTTAACAAATGTACGGTATATGATTTTTTCAGATGAGTGGATTGAAGTTGAGTGCAGAGTTTGAGATATCTGGATTTATTTAGAATTTGAGCAAAAGATCACCTAATTAGAACTAATTCCTGAACGACTTTATAACGCTGATGAAACCGGTCTAAACTGGTAGCAACTTTCAATAAAGACATCTGTCACCCAAGACGAAAAAAAGTTTTTGGTAAAAAACGTCAGAAAGAACGTCTCAATCTCATGCTATGCGCGAATGTATCAGGATCCCACAAATTCAAATTGCTAATTGTGGGTAAGTCCAAAAAACCTCGTGCTTTCAAAATTGAGAAGCTACCAATTACGTACATGTGGAAAAGCCGGACCTGGATGACAAAAGAAGTTTTTCTGAATTGGTATAAGCACAGCTTTATCCCACAAGTTAAAAATGAGTTAAGAAAAAAGAAACTGCCAGTGAAAGCCCTCCTCTTGTTAGACAATCCTCCAGGACATCCTGATAAGGACGAATTAAAAATCGAAACTGCCGATGGATATATCGAGTTAATGTACTTACCGAAAAATACTACTGCATTGATTCAGACCATAGATCAAAACGTTATTAAAACTCTCAAGGCACACTACAAGAAACAACTCCTTGTGGATATTGTACGTCAATATAATGCTGATATCACTTCAATTTTGAAAAAGTTTAACATCAAAGATGCGACTATCAATGCTACGTTTGCCTGGCAGCAAGTCAAGCCTACTACATTGATTAAATCGTGGAAGAATATTTTGCCCAACAACCCATTTCTTCCAATGGAAGTTAACAAAGAATCCAATGACCAGCCTATGCAAGTTGTATTAGATAAGGTTCTTCAAATTTGCAACGATATGACTAATTGATCAGAACCAAGAGAAACTTAACAAGAGTGGATTTTAGAAGACAATCTTAATGTTGACTTTAACAGATGAAGAAATAATTAAAGAAATGACAGAATCTGATGAACACATAACACAGGAAGCACATAATGAAACATTTTTCACAGTCAAAATTTGCGAGGAGAGAGCAAATGACTTTAAAAACATTTTGATTTTAAAGGAGATACAAGAATAAGCAATGTCAGACTGTCTAAACAAGAAAAAGCAAAAGACAATCAAAGATTTCTTTAAAGTTTGAGCATAGTACATATGTATTTATACGTCCTAAATAATCTACCTTAGTTGCGGCATTTAGTTATTAGTACTTTAAATGTTTATAAGTTATTATTTACACACTGTATGTACATTAAATTTATTAGCTTCCATATTTCTTTCAATAAACATGTTTTAGTTAGCCAAAATGGGTGTTTAATTTGAATACTAATCTGGGTAGCACTTTTCTCATAAAATTTAAGAATATTGTAGGCTACTGCTAGCAAAACAATGCCTAATATATACTTGATCACTTTCGGTAATCCGGACACTTTTGGTAATTCGACACCCCTTTGATCCCATACCTGTCGGATTATAAAGAGACAACTGTATTTGTTTTGGTAAGTAAAAAATATAAAAAATAGCCTAAAACCAAGAGTTGAAATTATCATAAAGAATGAGACAGGTTACCTCAATACGGGTTACCGTAGAGCGATAGAGACCTAGAAATAATACTTTGACGAGCTGCTAAATGTGCAAGTAAATAAAGCCAAAAAGGAATATATGTATCTTACGGCGGAACTCATAGTAAAATATTCTTCAGTGAAGTATCAAGAGCTAACTGGAAATTAAAAAACAACAAAGCCCCATGGAACGGAGAGAATCCGGAAGGAGATTAATCGCTGGCGAACCAAGGATGTGATGAAGAGATAATATTGCAGCAGATTTACGTGCTATAAATATTGAACAAGCAAAGGAACTAATGATGGGCCATTGGCACGTGGAGACATATTTTTAAATCAGCAAAATTCCTCCCCGGATTTAGTGCAGTGAGAAGAACAACAACTCTGCTATCGTTTACTACAAAGTGGGGATCCTCGTTAAATTAGCAGAAAACCAAAATGGAAAAATAATTTTCTAATAAAGTTCTTAGACATATAAAGAAATTAGAAATAAATAAAACATTCATTCGAAGATAAATTTATATAATTATTTAAAAAGTTACAATATGAAATGGAAATTACAATGCAATATGGAAAACTTTGGACAATAGTTAAGAAAATAAAAAATAAAGGTAATGTTAACAAATATAGTAGAAGGACTTAAAAGGATATAAAAGGATGATATAAGAAGAAAGGACAATATTAAAAGAACTGAGAACATCCAATTCCAAGATAAAAAAACATTAAACTAATATCAAAACATTTTCTAATATATACTTTTATGATAAAATGATTTGTTTTTAAACTATTTTAAAACTACTACGAACTACTAACATCTACTACTATTTTACAACATACTATAACTACTATACAACAAGCATTTCAATATAAAAACCTGCAAGTATCGTCTGATGACGTAGATCGTCCGGATCTGTTAAACCTTCTAATATGACGAAAAGACGGAAGCCAACCTAACCGTGCTAAAGCACCTATGTGTCGTTTTTCGGGAGTCATGTATTTTGAGCTTATCGATGACGATGGACGAAACCATCCGGATTTTGCTACCGACCCTAATAAAAAAATTGTTAAATTTTCGGAAGAATTATTACCAAAACCTTTTTTATTATAAATAATTTTAATCTAATAAATAACTTACGTAATAACTTTATACTTAAGGGTTACATATAGCTTATGATGGCAATATAACTTAAAACTAAACACACGATATGAAATCTTATACTGGTACATGCATCCACAGTAGAAAAGGACAAAATTAAATAGAAGGATTTTATTTTGTAATACTAACTATTACAACAAGAATCACCACATCAATCTTATACAAGTATTGTTGATGTCAGTAAGTATGTCTTTTTTATTTTTTTTTGAATAAACAAATAAAAATATTTTTTAAGTTTATTATTTTTTTCATTTTATTTTATTGACGATATAACTTTTTTGAATTATATAGGTAAGCATGTCAATTTTATTATTTTTGGTTATGTAATGATTTTTTACGTTTTATGATGAATTTAGATCCTTTATAAATCTCGAGTTAAGATTAATTGACGTCCACATTTTGAAGTTTAGCTGTATTCAGTATTGAATGTACAGTAGAGAATATGTCATCATCATCATCACTGGCTCGACAACCCTTTTTGGGTCTTGGCCTGTTCTAGGATTCTTCTCCATTCCGATCTGTTTCGTGCTTTTTTTCTCCAGTTTTTTATTTTTAAGGTTGTTATATCATTTTCTATTTGTTCTAAGTATCTCAGTTTCGGTCTTCCTCTTGTTCTTTTTCCTACTGGCATCTGTTTGAATATTTTGTTTGGTATTTCGCCTTCTTCCATTCTTTCTACATGTCCTATCCAACGCAGCCGTCCTATTTTGATGAATGTTATAATATCCGGATCCTGGTATATTTTGTATAGTTCAGAGTTGTATCATCTTCGCCATATTCCGTTTTCTTTTGTGCCCTTATATATGTGTCGCAAGATTTTTCTTTCGAAGGTGGCTAACAACGTTTCCTCTCTTTTAGTAAGTGTCCAGGTTTCTGAGCCATATGTGAGTACCGGTCTTATTAGGGTTTTACATATTTGGCATTTTGTCTTTCTTGCGACGTTATCTGATCTTAGGTGTCTAATTAGGCCATGGTAACATTTATTTGCAATAAATATTCGCCTCTTCACTTCCTCCGTAACGTTATTATCAGACGTGACTAGGGATCCCAAGTATATAAAGTTTTTTACCTCCTCTATGTTGTATTCTCCTATTGTTATATTTTGTGGCTGCCTTATTTCTGCGTTTTTTCTTACCTGCATATATTTTGTTTTGGTCTGATTGATTTTAAGACCACTATTTTGTGCAGCTCGTTCTATTTGGTTGTATGCCTCTATCATTTCTCTTCTTGATCTTGCGATTATGTCAACATCATCTGCAAATGCTAGTATTTGCACGCTTTTATTAATGATTGTTCCTCGTGTATTGACTGTTGTGTCCCTCAGTATTTTCTCGAGCACGATGTTGAATAAGATGCACGATAGAGCGTCTCCCTGGCGTAGTCCCTTTTTCACATCTATTGTTTCCGTTAATTCATTTTGTATCCGGATTCTACTTTCTACTTTTAGAGATTCTTTTATCAGTTCTATTAGTTGTGTTG
Source organism: Diabrotica undecimpunctata (assembly GCF_040954645.1). Taxonomy (NCBI): domain Eukaryota; kingdom Metazoa; phylum Arthropoda; class Insecta; order Coleoptera; family Chrysomelidae; genus Diabrotica; species Diabrotica undecimpunctata. The sequence goes on along the minus strand of NC_092808.1, from coordinate 10,272,414 downwards.
GTATATTAAATTCTTTCATTGCTTTTATTAAGAATTCTCGGTTTATATTGTCATATGCGCTTTCAAAGTCTATGAAGAGATGATGGGTGTCGATCTTATATTCACTTGTTTTTTCGAGGATCTGTCGCAGAACAAATATCTGGTCTATTGTTGACTTCTGTCTACAGAAGCCACTTTGGTATTTGCCAACTATTTTTTCAGCGTGTGGTCTAAGTCTTTCATAAATGACATTGGACATTATTTTGTATGCTGCATTCAGCAGCGTGATTCCACGGTAGTTTCCACATTCTAACTGATTTCCTTTTTTATGTAGTGGTACAATAATACCGCTATTCCACTCCGTTGGTAGCTGTTTATTCGACCATATCTTTGTTATCAATTCATGTATTGTTTTTTGTAGTGCGTCTCCTCCTTCCTTTAGTAACTCCGATGCTATTTGATCCGATCCCGGTGCTTTATTGTTCTTTAATTTTTCTACTGCTGCTCTAATCTCGGCTATTGTTGGTGGAGTCTTTTCTCTGTTGTCTGCTTGGTCTAATGATATGTCAGGGGTCGTCTCTCTCCGATCTCCTTCAAACTTTTCCGTAAAATGTTCTGTCCATCTACTTAGTATCTCTTGCTGTTCTGTCAATATATTACCTTCCTTATCTCTACACATCGTTGTTCTCGGTTTGAAGTCTTTTCTGCTTTTGTTTAGTCTCTGATAAAATTTTCTTGTCTCTGTTGATTTACTTAGTTCTTGTAGTTCTTGAAGTTCTTTGTTCATATATTCTCTCTTTTTTCTTCGGTGAGTTTTTTTTTCTTCTTTGCGTAGTCGTTTATATTCTTCCTCTGCTTGTCGGGTTCTGTGCCCCTGTTGCATCAGTAAATATGCTCTGTTTTTTTTTGTCTGTGGTGATCTGACATTCTTCGTCAAACCAGTCATTCGTTCTTGTTTTTCTTTCTCTACCTTTTATGCCTAGTACTTCTTTAGCTGCCTCTTTTATGATGTCTCTGCATTCTTCCCACTCTTTATTTAGGTTTTCATGTGTTATTCTGTTTTCTAGTTTGTTGTTTATCTTTTCTTTATACTCTTTATTTTTGTTTGTTTCTTTGAGTCTTTCTACCTTGTATCGTTCATGTTTAGAGCCTCTTTCCTTTTTGATGTTTGAAATTCTAGCCCTTACCCTACTTTCGACCAGGTAGTGATCAGAATCCGCATTTGCCCCTCTTCTGGTGCGGACGTTTATTATATTCGATTGGTGTCTCGAGTCTACAATAACATGTGAGAGAATATGTATCCTGAGATTAAAAGGAATTTTGTAAATTATAGCTTTCTAAATTTACGTGCTCCTGCGAAAAAAAAGGACGACAATGTCAAGAAACGTTTTATGAAGAATTCGAAACTGCATATCATACATGCTCAAAGAATGATATCAAAATTATTTATGTTGACCAGAGTGCCAAAATGAAACAACAGAAAAAGAACAGCAATGCCTACTAACCATAGGAAATCACAGTCTTCATAAAATATCTAAAAATAATAGCATTAGATTAATAGACCTAGCAACTTCTCTAAATATACGGTTATTATAAAAATGCTTCCAGCGAAAAAACATCCATAAGGGAACATGGACATCTCTGGATGGGAACACAGTGAACCATAACAGAACATGTTATTATTGACTCTAATCCTTCTTTATAATTTTAAAATTTAAATATACCGAATAACAAAAAAAAAAGAAGTTTCTTGCGTCCTTTTTAATTTTGTCTGAAATAAGTTTTCAAAAATGGCGAAGGCTCCACTTTCTTCCACCAAAAATAACCAAAGATTCATTCTTTTTCCATTCTTGTCTCATGTCATTTCTCACATTTGATTACCGTAATTTTCATATATTACTGGTGGCAAATAAGATCATTTTTAACAAATTGCGTATAAAGAAATCGCGTTTTTACGACTTTCTGAGAGAGCTGCAGAAATTTTACAGATGGTGTAAATAACGGCAAATGAGCGTCCACCAAAATCCACAATCATCATCATTCTGGCTTTACAACCCTCCTCACGATTTTCTCTGCAGTCGTCCCTATCCATCTCCTTTCTCCACCAAGCACGTATTTCCATATTTCTCATGTCTTTATCGAGGAACCTTGTTGTGGGTCTTCCTCTTCTTCTCTGACCAATGGGTCTATCAAGGAGCGTTTTTCTAGCTGGGACATTTTGTTCATCGTTTCTTTACTTACTTGGTAAGACGAAACGCGTGCGTCGTTCGCTCACATGGCGGCGACTGGCACGGTATTCTTGAGCCAACGGCATGGAGTGACGTTCCGTTGCGTTGTGCCGTTCGTCGGTTTCGTGGTTCCGATGAGGCTTGCCTTTCGGATACCCGGCTAACGTTCGTGTGCTTCATTTCGAGCGTCAACTTACCTCCAGCCTGATTCAATTTGAGGACACTGCCAGGCGGGGAGTTTGATTGGGGCGATACATCTGTAAAAGAATAACGCAGGTGTCCTAAGGCCAGCTCAGCGAGGACAGAAACCTCGCGTGGAGCAAAAGGGCAAAAGCTGGCTTGATCCTGATGTTCAGAATGCATAGGGACTGCGAAAGCACGGCCTATCGATCCTTTTGGCTTGAAGAGTTTTCAGTAAGAGAAAACATCCTAACATGTTTTCATTATTTTCAAAGTCTCTGAACAATATGTTAGGACTGGGCGTATTATTGTTTTATAGAGTTTTATTTTTTTATTTCTTGATATATTTGTGGATTTAAGGAGATTAAGCCCTAAATAAAATCTGTTGGCTGTGAAATTCTGCGGTTTTTCTCTGCAGTAGCATCATTTTCAGTGTTAAGGAGCGCTCTCAGGTATACAAATTCGTTCACTGCTTCGATGACTATAACAAGTGGTCGTAGGATTTGTGGTTGCGTGCTTATTTTCATATACATCGTTTTGTTGGTGTTTACTATTAAACCCATTTTTGTAGTTGATTCCTTTAATGCTACATACGCCTCTCGTATAATAGCGTTTACGTTCTCCCAATCATATTGATATCATCAGCATAGGCCAGGATTTGCAAAAGTAGGAAATTCTTCTAGTACTCCTGCTTTATAGCCACGCCCTGTCTCGGAAAGCGGCAACCTTACGTTTAACCAATAAATAATACCATCCTTGAAGAGGCACAGAGCCTAAACAAGATAAAAACGGATCGATTATCTATTCCAGGTGATTTGTTTTTTTAACTGCATATTTTTTAACTTCAAGAATCGGCGGTGGTTCCTCTTCGCACTCGCCTGTTTTCCTTACCTCATCTCTTTTGTTTTCCAGGTTCTCTTCTTATTTCTCTATATTAAGTGCCTGGTTAAAGTATTCCACCCATCTATTCTATACATTTTTCCTTCTTGTTCTACAATACTACCAAGAAATATTACATTTTCATTCCGAAATATGCTAAAGTGTGAAAATTAGATCCATTTTATATTTCTTATTCATTGTGACTTTTATGAGAATTACATTTTTTATTTTCTTTGTGACGTTTTCAAAAAATTCTGAACAAGATTTTTAGGTTAGAGACAAGTTTTTTCAGTATTTTTGATATATTATATATCAGATTGTATATAGTGTTATATTATCAGATTTTATTTCAGTATTTTTAAAAACTATTTCCGAATTTTAGATCGAATCTTCAAAAATAAATTTAAAAATGTAATTTTTAGGATCTGGTGTACAGCGTACGAGTATATGGCAAAGAAGTTTTTTTATGACATACATAAACAAGGAGTTTGTTGTATTGTATATGATTTATTGTATGGAAATAAAGTGAATGTAGTCTGGTCAGCATATCTTGAGTTTTAAACAAGGTATCTCATACCTCTCGCAAATTTTCACCTCTAAAAGCCTCACCCTACCTCTCAAAATTCGACTTCTGAAATGTTATGTATTCCCGGTTTTGTTATATGGAATGGAGGCGTGGACAATGACCGCAACATTGATGAAAAAAGTAGAGGCCTTCGAAATGTGGGCTTACCAACGTGACCAACGAAGAGGTACTACGCCGGATAGGTAAAGAGAGAGAGGTAGAAATAAGTATAAAGAAAAGAAAGTTGGAATACTTGGGTCACGTTATGAGACATAATAAATATAGAGTACTACAACTGATCGTTCAAGGGAAAATAGACAGCAGAAGGGGTCCAGGGAGGAGAAGACATTCGTGGCTCCAAAACTTGCGGCAATGGTTCGGATTGTCATCTGCTGAACTATTCAGATCTGCCGTAAACAAAGTCAGAATAGCCATGTTGATTGCCAACGTTCGGAACGGACAAGGCACATAAAGAAGAAGAAGATCTCATACCTACGTTAGATAATTTATTCCGCAGTAAAATTAATCCTGAAATTTTTGAAAAACATTATGTTTCCAATATAATATTGTTACTATAAATTATACTACAGCTCTTCGTCGATAAATTTCTAATATTTTTAATCTAAAAGAATAAATTTGCTTCATACTTTTCGACGTAATGCATATTATAATGCTTTTTAATAACCTTTGGACCAATAGTTTACAGCTACATAAGTTTTATTATTATTCGTGTTAATATACGCAATGCAGATAATATTTTACAGCCTCATAATATTTTTAAATCTTTTATCTGTAGGATTACATGCACGCTTTTGTAATTTTTATCTCATAGTAAATAAATTCGGACGTGCTTTGTAGAGCTAAAATTCACAAAGGATTTTTGACGGATGAGGTGGCTTTAAACGTTATGTAAATAGGATATGTTTAGGATTCTTGAATTACTGACTTTTTTGTAAAATAAATAGTCTTTTATAAAAAATATAGGATGTGAAGAGGAAAATTAGGATATTTTTTATTAGCAAACTATAATTTTTTAAACGAATGTTCTGTTTAAAAGCGAATTCTAGTTTTTAGAAAAAAGGTTTTGAAAGAAAATCGAGAAAAGGATATAAAGTGACGTATTTCCTGAATTTATATTATACACTCAAAATAAATGAGGCCCACGTACCTTATTAAATTTTTGCAAAAAATGTAGCTGAAACAGTTTTTTTTTAATTGTAAATATTTAGATAGTCAAAATAATTTTTCTTAGGACTAGGCAACTACCCAGAGGATATCGTAAAGAGTGTGTCCCAATCATCATCATCATCATCATCCAGCCCCATTTTCACATCCATTGTTGGATATAGGCCTCCTCCAAACGTCTCCAGTTCTCTCTATCTCTAGCTGCTGCAATCCAGTTTGTTTCTATTCTCCTTAGGTCGTCGGTCCATCGGGTGGGTGGTCTGCCTCGACTTCGCTTGTCGGCTCTTGGTCTCCACTCCAATAATCTCTTCGTCCATCTTCCGTCTTCCATTCTAGCAACATGTCCAGCTCACCTCCACTTTTGTTTATTGATTCGCAGTATAATATCGTCTACGCCAGTTCGTCGGCGTATCTCCGCATTTCTCACGCGATATTTCAAGGTCAGGCCCAGCATTGATCTCTCCATTCGCCTTTGTGTTACCCTCAGTTTTTCGGCAGTAGCTTTCGTTAAAGTTAGGGTCTCTGCGCCGTAGGTCAAGACTGGAAAGATGCATTGGTTAAATGCCTTCCTTTTCAGGTGAATTGGGGTATTTGTTTTAAAAATGTCTCTCATCCTTCCATATGCTGCCCATCCCAACGTGATTCGTCTATTTAGCTCGCAGGTTTGGTTGTCTCTGGTTATTCTAATTTCATGACCCAAGTATGTGTATTTATCGATTAATTCTACCTTGTTGTTATTGATCTGTATCTCTTCGCTGGGAACCATATTGGTCATCATTTTGGTTTTCTCGAAATTTATCTCCAGCCCAGTTTCTTGTAGTATGTCATTCAGTTCTTGGAGCATGTCTTTGATCTCTCCCAGATTATTTGACAGAAGCACGATATCGTCCTCAAAACGTAGATGGTTTAATCTTTCTCCATCGATGGATATTCCTTTCTGTTGCCATGTTAGTTTTTTAGATGCATACTCAAGAACGGTAATGAACAGCTTTGGTGACATGGTATCACCTTGCCTGACTCCCCTTTTTATCTTTATTTTATTTATTTTATTAGTTGCTGAATGTAGACTTATGATTGTTGTGGCATTTTCATATATATTTTTAACTGTATTATAATATCTGTGGTCGACCCTGCAATCTTGTAGTGCTCTTAAGATGGACGGTAGTTCCACTGTATCAAACGCCTTTTTAAAGTCTACAAATATCAATGCCAAGGGACGGTTATATTCGTTAGTTTTTTCTATCAGAGTTTTAGGCACTGCAGGTGATCGTTTGTGCCGTAATTAGGGCGGAAACCGGCTTGTTCCCGAGGTTGGTAAAAATCCAGCTTTGTCTCTAATCCGTTCGTTATTATTAGGGTGTATAATTTATAAAGATGGTTAAGGTGTCCCAATATGGAATGAAAAATGTAGGAAATTGTATCAAGAATACAACGAAAGCCAAGACCGAGAAATTACGGACGAACTACTACACAGTTTGGATGCAGCCAGACGACAAAAATGTATGGAAACTGTTAAAAATTAGACTTTGGTAAATGAAGCGGAAAAGCATGGTTTTTACTTAAAAAACTTAATAGTAGCAGACTCCCAACTAGAGACAAAGTACCAGTAGCTCTCAATAGACTGGCCTCCCGCATTGTAGCAATCTCAAGAGCACCTAGAGACCGTGACCATACCACCAAAATAAAACAAGAACTAAAAATACTAAAGTCTGCATGCCCGCCTACATGCAAATACTCTGACAAGTTTACTTCAGAAGAAATTATTTCAGCAACATCAGTAATTAAGTCTGGAAAGGTACCCGGCTCCAATAAAATCCATCCAGAATTTTTACTCCGTTGTGACAAATATGCTAGGAAGTGGCTGGCTGATTTCTATATAGTTCATCATGTGCTATCAAGTTCTTTTTCTTCATGTGCTATAACCATTGCAGTGGTTGGTAATCACCACAGCCACTATAAATTTGTAAAAAACTGCTCTAAAGGTTTGTTTTAAGCTACAACAGTATGATTTTTTAGGTTTATAAGTCATTGTATTTCTTGTTTTTCTACACTCGTTCTACACTTTTTTTGCCTTCGAACATTAGCTGTAAGTTGTCGTATCTTTCTCGACACATGATATATCTAAGATATTGCAATTTTCTTTCACTTATTGTCCTTTCAACTTATTTTTGTTAATTAATTCTTAACAATCTAACGTACTTTAGACATGGAAAGAAGGATAGATAATATCGAACAAGAAAGGGAGAAAACAAGACCCTAATAATAACAGAGAAATACCAAATTCACGATAGACAACAATTTTTGTATAATCCGAGTAAAAGAAAAAAGGCTTTCAAGAGCATAAGAATCAAGACGTCCAGTTGGTAGGTGTCTAAAACGTTGGTATGTCAGTCAGGTTACAAGATAGCAGATGACAAAAATGACAGGGCCTCGTTCTATTTCAAGAATAACAAGAAGAAATTATAGGCAATTGAGAAACAAGACATTCTTTATTATATAGATGTGAATATAATACTGAATTCAACGTTGGATAATTTTGGTTTTTTGAAAAACCATTTTCTACCTTCATATACAGGGTAGCAAAGAGGAAAGCAAAGCGCGCTGTAGCTACCGCTAAGGAAAGATCATCTGCACAGCTGTATGAAGACTTGGAAACACTTGAGGAGATGAAACGGTTATACAGCATTGCTAAAGCAAGGGACAAGTTATCAAAGGACTTGAAATACGTGCTACAGATTAAGAGTGTGAATGAAAGAGTGTTAAGAACCGATGTTAAAATAAAGCAAAAATGGTATAAGTACTTTAAAAAGTTGCTAAAGAAAGAACACCAGAGGAGAGACAGAGGATGCGGGATCCCAAATGAGAATATAATACCGGGGATAGAGAGAGATTAAGTTTTCAAGGCGTTAAATAGGATTAAGGATATAAATAGGATGAAGGCGTTAAATAGGAAGTAAGGCAGTAGGACCTGATAAAATACTTGTGGAGGTTTATATAAAGATAAAGAGAGCATTGAGAACTGTAAGAACTATAGAGGGATAAAGTTAATGATTGATATTGATAGGAGAAGGACAGTGTGGATTATGTCAGAAGAGTAAGGGAGGGGGCTCATTGATCAAAGCTCTTTGCTGATGATATCGTGTCGGTACAGAAGAGCACATAATTATTTGAGGAGAAGTTGGAGGGTTAGAGAAGGAAGGAATGGTTGGGGACATATAAAACTAGAACAAGTAGGAGAATTTAAACACCTTGACTCCTATATAACGAAAAATAGGACACGAGATCCAAAAATTACCCAAAGGATAGAGGCTGGTAGGTTTAACTGAAAGCAAATGAGCGAGATACTCTGTGGTGGATCAATCTGGGAAGGGTTGAAAGGAAAAATATACGAGAATGTGGTACGACCTGCGTTGGTGTACAGCGATGAAGTGTGGGCTGTAAAGAAGATTCAGGAAACGAAGATGAAGTTAACTGAAATAAAAATGTTATGGTGGATGTTGGGTAAAATTAGAAGGGCCAGTATCATGAACGACTTGATCAGGAAAAGAGCTGCGGCCGAGAGTGCAATCTCAAAAAAAAATTCAAGAACAAAGATTTCAATGGTTTGGTCATGTCAAATGTAGAAATGAAAACTATGTGAAACGAAGGATAGAGCTGAAGAGAAAAAGGTTCAGACAAAGAAGACCCAAAGGACAGAAATGAGTGACGACGAAGATTAAGGAACAGCGAACGCTGTCAATATAAAAGCTGCAGAGAAGAAAAAGAAGGAAAGGAACAAGACGAAAAACTATTTTCTTGGTGGCGCTTCAGCAGGGTCATTGGCATTGCAAGTAAACCTCTTCTCGATAACAATAAAATGCTAACTTAACCAAGCTAAATTAAGTTTTAGGCGCTTTATTTATTGTTTAATAACTTATGTCATCTCAACCATGAATGTTCAATTTATGTGTAGAAATGAAATAAAGAATTTGTTAAATATATAGCGTAGAAAAAATTGGTTCAAACAAAAAAAGGGAGGTTAGGTATTTTTAAAGGTTATATGGATACTCGCTTCTAATAAAATATAAATATTTTTCAATATACATCCCACTTTACTGGAAGTATTCAGTTGCTACACAAAAAAATATTTCTAATTCTTAAAACAGCGAAACACATGCATAGTCACGTACCCAAAAACCGTTTTCCTACTTCTGGATAAGCGTCATGCAGATCCTGGATCAAGTCGTCATAATCGTACGTGTTTTGATAGACCGGTGAATAATTTTCGTTCCCATTTTCATAATAATAATCCGCTTCCCTCTTTCCTCTCTTCGATTCTCCCGATGCTCCTTTGTCTTCCGACAATGGCTGCTTGTAGCCGGTTAGATTGTCTGGAGATTGTTTACTAATTGTATTAGAGGCTCCAGCTTCTGCAATTTAATGAATAAGGACGTTATAAAAGATTCTCGTTAAGTTTCTTTATCGTGTTGTAAGATTTAAGGATTAAATAGGTGTTTGTTCTTTAGATATAGATAGACCGTTAATGTTATTTACGACAAATATTGCACAATGTGGAAAGTTTTAAAGCTGCTTGGGGAAGTTTACCTGTTAATCAGATTTGGTAGATTTAGTAGAAATAGTAAGGATGCACAGGATGTTTTGGAGCTTAAATGGCTAGTTCAAAAAGTCTCGTAGTTAATAACGAAAAGTTGATAGCCTGTTACAGAAAAATTCTTAGAAATGACTACAGCTTTTACAAGCGAACAAGCAAACCCTACTTTTACGTCTACGTCATGATCTCTAGGCAATGCATAGAATATAAGGGGTATGCTTAATGTATCTAAAGAAAAAGGGCGTAAACCGAGTCTTCGACAGCGTAAAACTGGAACAAATCGACTAAGAGAACAGAAAATTCCGGTTCTTTAAGTTGCGCTAAAAACCCTATTCAATAAAAAATACAATAGTGTTATCTACATATTCGATATTGTCCAATCAGTATCTGTTTAGTAGAATGCCTTTTTCAATTTCGAATAGCATCGCTAAATATTCTTTTAAAGTAGAGATTGAAGATTAGATGAGACAAAATATAGCCTTACCTGACTCCACGCATGATTTTTATGGTGTATTTTGTTAGAAGTCACCTAAATAGACAGTATTTTTTGGACAATGTTTTAAAATACGCAATGGTTTGTTTGTTTTTCAGCCGTGGGCCTACACACCTTCTTGAATATTAATAACAAATGAAATAAATAAATTATTATAAACAAAAAGTTTAGTTTGCTATAAAATGTAAATTTATCTCTGAATTTTTTGTAACATTTTTTACAATTGTTTAATATGAGATTACGAATTACTTACCAACTTTTTCCTGTGAGTTTGGGCTTCGTTTGTACTGCATATGCTTAAGAAGGTCTCCAGATTTGGCCAAACTGCTTAAGGACCTTTTACCGTTAAATGGTAAATCGTAGCTCCGAGCCAAACTACCAATATGTCTTTTATCGGAGAGGTTCTCCAGTAGGCCTTGGAGTTCCCTCCTTAAGCGTAAGTCTCCATTTCTGGCTAAAGACTCTATACCTGAAATTAACGGTGTTCGGTAAGTATCACAAATTTTAAGTAATGGCTTTATAAATAAATAAAATTTGGTTTTATTTTATCAAGGCAAATCCGCATAAATTACTAGGAGTGATTAACGGGATAAAAATAGTAAGCTACTGAAGTGTACAAATGAAGCTCAGCAATGGACTGCCGCACGGATCTCTTTTGTCACGCTTACTGTTTAATTTACACTGTTACGATAAATTATGAGTCATATTAAAAACCTGTAAACATTTTGTTTATTCTCACTTTTGTTCTAGTATTTTCGAGACAATTCAAAGGTCAACACAGCTGCGAGCCGCTATAAAATCAGTCTGGCTTCCACGGTATTCGAGAAGGGTCAACATCCATCTGCTTCGAAGGAATTCCAGAACTAACGGCTGTGGGATATATATATATATATATATATATATATATATATATATATATATATATATATATATATATATATATATATATATATATATATATATATATATATATATATATATAGCGGAACTTTCATTGTATGTTTTGGCATAGCGTTTGAGACAGTAAGACTTAAATATGTAATCCATCTTCTGTATAATAGAGAAGTTTACCTAAATATTATAAAAACTATCGAAAACATATATCAAAACAACAAAATGGAAGATCAGAATAGATGGACAACTTAGAGAACCTATAGAAATAGACAGCGGAATTAGACAATGAGATTCATTGAGCCCCATGCTCTTCAAATTGATTATGGATAAAATCATCAAAAGTTTTAACAAAGGAAGAGGATACAGAATGTAAAACAAAGAAATAAAAATACTCTGTTACACAGACGACGCAATATTGACAGCCCAAGATGAAGATAGTCTACAAAGACTGGTCCGCAGCTTTCAGATAAGAGCAAAAGAATTTAATACGATAATTTCATCTCAGAAAACTTAAACAATAGTAGTCAGCAAAGAACCAACCAGATGTAAAATAGAAATTGATGGATATAACTTAAAATTAAATATGTGAAAGATCATATAAATATCTCGATCATTAAAACTTTTATCAATTAATTGTTCAAATTTTTTTCTATCGTTGTCCACACAAAGATGTAATCTTTCGCGCGTAGACATAACAGCTGCTTCAATCTCAGCTGTTGATATAGTATTTATTGCGTTTATAATGCGATGTTTCATGTCGTCTTGCGTGGTTGGTCGAGTTTGGTACACTAAGTCCTTCAATCTTCCCCACAGATAAAAGTCCAGACATGTTAAGTCTGGAGATCTAGCTGGCCATGAAAATATACTTCCCCTTCCAATCTATTTATTGGATAACTTACATACAAATAATCTCGAACTCGTCTGGAAAAGTGCGCAGGACACCCGTCATATTGTAATATCATATCTCTTCCTGGTTGTAAGGAAATATCTTCCAATAAAACAGGCAACTGATTTTCCAGAAAATCCAAATATATTTTGCCATTTAAAGTTTTATCAAGAAAATATGGACTTACGATCTTTCCATCAACTATACCACAGCAAACATTAAGACTCCATCTACCTAGAACCTGCATCTCATGTATCCAGTGCGGATTTTCTTCAGCCCAATAATGCATATTATGCAGATTAACACCACTCGCACTATTAAACGTAGCCTCGTCTGTCCACAAAATCTTTGACATGATATGCGGTTGATCTTCTAGCAGACCTAACATCCAATTGCAGTAATCCAGCCTTGCATTAAAATCTCTCTCATGTAAAGCTTCGTGGAGAACTATATGATAAGGATGCAGTCTAAAAAACAGAACAATAAATATTGGTGAAAAATAAACCACTATATTTACTAAAACCCAAAAAATATTGAAAAATCCACAATTATTTCACAAGATAAATCGTGCATAAGTATTTTTAAGAAATGGATAAAAGGATAAAAGCGCCGTGTTGCCGTTTTTATCTGAATATTAAAATAACAGTTGAATCTAAAGTTTAAAGGAAATTCCAATTTGTAATGTTTTAAAATCCTTAGAATAGTAGTTTTAGGTATATTTAATTCTATAGACATTTGCCGACTACTTATAATGCAAGAACATTGATTGAATTATCTTCGGTCATACCTCTACTACGTCGTTTAAAACAAGGACGATGAAAGCTACCAGTTTCTCTTAATCTTCTTGCCTTTCTTTCAAATACTTCTTTGCCATAATGTCTCTTGTCAGGATATCTTACAGAATATATACGTGAGGCAATAGCGGCATTTTGGTGACATTCGAAATAAACTCCAATCATATCATACAATTCTGCATTTGATATACTCATCACGAATTATTAGTACTGATAATTAATTACTAATATTACCAATATTGATATCTATTGAAAAAAGTGCAATCTTCAATTCGAATTATAATATAACACTTCTTAACAATGTTTTGACTGCTGTCAATAAATAAACAATATTAACTCCCCGTCAAATTTGTTGTCGTAGCCTACTGAGTTTCGAAAACACTATTTTTAATCATATGAAATAACAATGGTCAAAATAGGTATCAACATTAAGATTCTTCTGCTATAATAAAAATTAAAAGTACCTACTGACTTATTTTTTAATTTAATTTATAATACAGGGTGAGTCAATACTATACTATTGCTTATGTTTATGCGTTTTTATTCATATCTGGAGTTCGACAAAAGATATTAACATGCGGTTTGCGCCATTTTGTTACGAATTTAATCCAGTTCCATTATAATTTACAATAAATAGGTGTTTCCATTAAACATATTGAAGAAAAATTTTAATTTTTTCTATTCGAAAGTACCCTCTACCTATGACAATTAAAACTAAATGCAATTATTTTATAGTAGATGTAAATTAATTCATCCACACTCTTTCTAATGACACTAATTTCGTTAAAATCGGTTGATCCAAACCAAAGTTATAGGTATTTATCCACAAATACTTTCCCACTCTCCCCCACCCTTTATTTGAAAAAATAAAAAATAAGTACTTGATCAACTTTGTGTAGAATTTAGGCCTCTTTCTAGTTTACTTATTTAACACTTGGGAATAATTGGACATATTTCCCAAAAAACTGGTTTTCAAAGTTTTCACAGGTTACGCTCCCTAGCGGTTAATCCAGAAACTTGAAAGTTATTTCCAGCGATTTCTCTTGGCCACTTTTACTAAGAAATTTTTTCTCCTAAAGTTATAACATGAATAGTTTCTGATATATAGCCGAGAGATCGGCTTATTGGACCACCCGGTACAAATCCGTTGCTAATAACCATGGACGTATAAACACAGATGGACTCAGTTATTTACATAAAAATGTGAAGCCAAAATTATTTGACTAGGTCACATTCTCAGCACCTTCAAATGTTGTCCCGTTTTTTTATTAAAATATCTTATTTACGTATCGCTAAAAATATTACTATATTTATTTTATACTCTACAGGTGCTATCAAACCAAAATAATAATTTATTACTTATATTAATATATTTAATTGTAATTAAAACATCAAGTGCATTTTATATGCAGAAGCACTGAAAACTATTTATTAATGGCAACGGTGTTTACATTTCTCTGTCTTATGGCTGTACGTCAAACTTCAAATGCTGTTCCATGTCATGTCCATGTTTGTTTACTTTTTACCCAAGATGAGGAAAAGTTGTTTTTCGATATTTTGGCTGTATTTTAAGTGATATTTGTAAATAGTGAAATAAACATATTATAATAATGGTGCTACAGTATTGCATTTGCAAAAAAACGAAATATTTACATCCCAATGTCTCATTTAATTTGTAAGTGCTGTTTGTTTACATTATTTAAGATGAGGAACTGAGGAAGCCTGTTTGTTTACATTTTAAAATATGTCTTTCATAGGCGTACCATTGGGTTTATTCATATTCATTAATGTATTGAACAAGATATTAGTTCATGAAATTAGTATAGACATTTTTAAATTGTAAGTAGACATCATCTGATTAAAAAGATCTGTTTAGTAGCGTTTTAATTTAATATTTCTCATGAATTCAAATAAATTAGTGAAATGAATAAAACTCATATATTTTTCGATGTAGGTTTCCAAATAATATTGATTAATGATGAAACTTACTCTAAACTTCAACAGAGAAAACAGTATAAAAACCTTTCAAAAGCATCCTTTTTGGTTATTAAAACATGTGAGGAAGCTGAAAAATATTTCAGATTTTTTAATAAAACTATAAATATCTACAACAGACGAGTTAAAAACCTTATGAATATTTTGATTAATAAAACCATACAAAATGTCCCAAAATAAATTTATGAGCATTTTGGTGACCATATGTATGATGAAGATGCAATCGATGGTCACTCTATGCAACTTTTAAAATTGGTTCTTGAGAAATATTTTAAAATTGGAATTCATCATGAAACGAGGACTACTTTAGATGCTAACACCGTGCGCATAAGAAGCGTTCTTACTAAGACTTTTATTTCGCAATCAATAAAAATTTATTTCTGTACCAACGTCTTCTATTATGTCTATTTACCATTTTTACTTTAATATTTCTGTTCGCTAAATAGCTTTCCAATAATTTATACATTTTCACGCCTACTTTTTAATAAAAAGGTATATTTGCAAATAATTTTATGTCAAATGTCAGCAAGAGCTTTGGAATGATCAATAAATATTTTTGTAGCAGAAACCCTTACTACGAGGAATCTATTCATATTGTATTAAAGCAAATTTGTCACAATTTGAAAAAATATGTTTTAATACATTATCAATAAATATAGGTATGTACTTAAATTTGACAAATGTATATTTTTTAATTGTTTTTTTTATCGTAGGATTATTTGATACCTATTAAAAAATTAACTTGAGCTCAACTATATTTTATTGTAATAATTTTAAAGCAAATAAAATTGTATTTTATTTTTTCTATAAAAACGTGTTTTTATACATTATTACTACTTCCAATTATTAACGTCTGAATAATTATCCCCGCGAGTAAAAATTCAAGCACGCTTATGCTCATTGAGGAAGTATCACAGTCTATCGATACCCGTTTTACTCCCCTTTACCCTCTTGTCCAGGAATATCGAAGCTTCAAAACAGTGTGTGTTTAAGGTATCTTATTGCTGTGTCCATCTATGTTTATACGACCATGCTAATAACCATCGTTACCAAATGTAAACATTTCAAAATAATAAGCTGAATGAGCCATGTTCTAAAAATCCCACTAAAAATAAATAATTGTCGAGTGTAACTTTATTTACATTTTAAATCGTCATTTTTTATGTGGTTCAGTGTAGTTTAAGCGGTTAACTGTAATAATTATATGGTAAATCCAAATTAAAATAGACTAAAATAAAATGAACTGTAGTTCAAATCTAAAAATAATTGTGACTTACTACATTACGAACATACATCATCTAAAGCAATTTCTAGAAACTGGTTTTTTAGTTATTTGAGCTTTCCCAGTGTATCGGTCTCACGCTTCATCAAGCGAAAATATATCTCCTGATTGATATTTCTGGACTAGAAAAGGCCCTAAGCTGTATTCTATACAATTTCCGAAACCTACTTCCGGTTTTCAACCTCATTTATCGAATTGGGTTTTAAAATAAAAGAAGACGGTATTAACTTCAGTTGTTTGAGATAAGTTGTGACGTTTGGTTAATCGGTTTGTGAGAGAAATCACTAAAAATCGGTCTGCAAAACGCCTACTTTCAGTCTGGTGCAATATTTATCTTTTGATTTTAAAGATTTATTTGGGAATTTATCGCATTAAATTTATATTGTACAGCATATCTATTACAAATTATAATTTTACACATTCCCTGCTGACTTTTTTCGAGAGGTGTTACCCAGGAGCGGCAATAACTATTTTGTAATTGATATTAAAATATATACTAATATTAAATTAATTAAATAAAGTGTATATTTATTTGAAGACACAAGTGCATAAAGGATCTAGGTAACATTTTTTAAAAAAATCAGTTTTTAGGCTCAGTAGGTCTGTTTTAACCCCTAAATTTGCTTCATAAGATTTATTTGGCTTAAAAACGTTTAGCAACGATTTATTTAGGGGATAAAGGATCTATGTACCAAGCAATATTTTATTACAAAAGTGCATAAAAGATCCATGTGCTCAATATTGTACATAGATCTTTTATGTCTGACCAAACGGATTGCTGTTGTCATGTCATGTTACATAGATCCCTAAAGTTAGGTTATGTTGTTCTTTACATCTAAAATCGTACTGTGTACTTTTATAGTGAAAATAGTGAAATAAGTTGCGAAAATGTCAGCAAGAAGTAGACTTTTACTTTTTCTGGGACAAAAACAGTATGAAGGTATGTTGAATTAATAATAAATCTTGTTTTTTACTGAAATATGCTTCTTAATATTAATTTGAGGTTAAGAGTTTACCGGAACGGTAACAAAATACCTGCATAAAACTTGTTTTGAGCAATGTTTTTATTATTTAAACATTGTAGAACAACTGGATCAGATAAAAAGAGATTAAGCATAACTTTATTGTCGTAGATATTGCCGAAACTTTACCTGAACAAGATAAAACTCCACCAAGAATCGAGAATATCCTGCATGAAAAGCAGATATCTTCACCGGAGTTGCAAGATACATTTAACGGTAAATATTCATTCTAAAATTAAATTGTTTAAATTGTTTTGGTCTACAGATAAAAATTATAAAGTAACCTACCTACCCTATATGTTTAAACAAAATTTTAAATTGTAGATTCTATATCTGAAGATGAAGTAATTTCTCCAGAATATACTTCAGACGACTACAATCCAGATAGTACTGATTCGAGCGAAAGTTTTGAAGATTCTCATTGTGAGGATGAAAGTCATCCCATATCAGTACCACATGTCATAGCAGAAGATTCAGTTTTACTTATAACTCAACATGAAAATACTGAAAATCTATTGGACAGGAAGGAAAGTGTTTTAATATCTAGACATAATGTTCAGAGAAAGGTATTCAATTTGCCAGAAAAAAAAACAAGAATAAGGAAACGCCGTCCTGAAACATGGAAGAAGAATAAGACTGCCTTAGCGAGACAGAGAGGTGAGACATACATGTCATTAAAAAGTAAAAAAGAGATGCCAAGCAAAAATCCCGAATTAGGATCTTTACGCAAAAAAGAAAATTGCAAAAAGAAATGTGATGAGCAATTTAACAAGTTTGATAGGGAAACAATATTTTGTAAGTTTTACGCATTAGATAGCTCATTACTTTTTAAATCTGTTTCGATTATGCCAGTTAATCGCCATAGAAAAAACATTAGTAAAAATAAATCATATACATTTGGTTACACAATAACGTGTCAGACACGTATCAAAACTGTCTGCAAGACTGCCTTTATCTCCCTTTACCAAATATCAAATAAAAAGGTGCAACTCATTCAGAATCAATTAAAATCAGGGACAACTCCTTCACCAGATAAAAGGGGGCATCATAATTCTAGACCAAATAAAATAGAAAAAGATGTGGTTGATGCTGTAAAAGGACACATTCTTTCTTTTCCTGCAGAACAGTCACACTATTCGCGAAACAAAAATGCCAATAAAATGTATTTGTCTCCCTTGTTAAATATAACAAATGCATGAATTGTATCAAGAATATGTTCAAGAAACTAAGATGGACAAATGGTTTTTGGTTTCAAAAAGTTTTTATACGCACATTTTCTCATCAGAATTTAATTTGTCTTTTGACCAGCCCAAAAGTGATAAATGCAGTATGTGCGATGCAAATTTAGGGGATGAGATCCACAAAGAAAAATTTAAATTTGCTTTTGAGCAACAAAAAGTCGATAGAGAACGGGCACATAATAATAAAGAAATATGCTATTTAACCATGGACCTACAACAGACCATGCCTTTACCACGCCTTACTACTTCTAAGGCATTTTATTTGAGGCAGATGTGGTTCTATAATTTTGGAATCCACTCAATAACGTCAGAGGGTGATAAAGCCTACTTTTTTAATTGGACCGAAGATGTAGCAACGAAGGGCAGTCTTGAAGTTGGCAGTAGCTTGCAGCCATTTGTTCAACTTTTAACAAGCAGAAAGAAAGAAATAAACCATCTTCTCATATGGTCTGACTCGTGTGCAGGGCAGAACAAAAATTTTAACCTAATATGCCTATATCAGTACTTAATTTTAAAGGAATACGTGAAGATAATAGACCATAAATTTCCAGAAGTAGGGCATTCCTTTTTAGATTCTGATAGAGATTTTGGAATAATTGAAAAGAAATTACGAAAAGTTGAGACCATATATGCCGCAGATCAATATAGAGATATTATAAGAGAATCAAGGAAAAAAGGTTCTGTTATTATAAATATGACCGACCATTTTAAAAATATAGCAGACATAGAAAATAAATTACACTTATTAAATAGAAAAAAAAATTGCTGTGGAGATAAAATAAATTTTAGAGATGATATCAAATGGATACGTGTGGATAGCTACGGTGAATATTACTACAAAAACTCCTTAGACCCAAACACGCCGTTCTTAAAAGTGGATATAATAAAAAATGTAAGGGCGAATTCAGGAGAAAGTTTTGTATTAGAAGTTATACCAAACAAAACAAATACTCTGTCCGTTGAAAAAATTAATAATTTAAAACAACAACTTTGTTTTATATAGGAAACTTATAGACATTTTTATACTCGTCTATGGGAAAATAAAGAAGGCACAGAAATCGAAAATGAAATAAATAAAAAAATAAAAAAAAGAAGAACGAATTAGAGATAACATTTGGTTTTACATCGTTTTATTGTTTCTTGTATCCTTTATGCATTTTGAATTAAAAATGTTTGCCTAAGTTACTTAGGGAATAAAGGATTTATGTACATTTATAATTAAATATTTTTCTTTAGTTGTGAATTATTATTGTTAAATTATCATTATTAAAAAGTGTACTTTAAGGTCTAAGTTTCTTCAAAATTGTATCATTCTATTAATAAAAAAGTTCTAATTAAAAAACTTTGAATTCATTTTACTTGAAAAGTTGTTTAGGTTACATAGATCCTTTATGCACTTGTGTCTTCATTTATAACATGTGATTTGAATTTTTGACTCCGATGGGAGTCATGCGCACCTGGCTAAGAATTTCTAGTCTATCGCTGACTGACTCCGATCGGCACAAGGTAAATTGGAACGTTTTTCTAGAAAAATAATTATATAACGGAATTTTAGAAGAAACAAGTTTATTTATTCTGTAAAATACAGAAAGGTTCACACATTGATTTGGTTTTGATTCACATTCAGCAATTTCAAAGTATTCAATACAAAATCCGGGTTGATCAGGGCATTTTTCGCATTGATATATTGTCTGATTTCTAAGTTTGTTTTCGGAGCATATTTTGCAACGCTTTCTCTTTGCTCGTCCCTTATTAACCATAGGAAATTTTGAAATACTATGTCTGAAGGCAGGAATACTTCTTGTTTTTCATAATTTGAAAAGCCCGGCATACTTTCCGCCATTTTGATTCACGAAACTACCACAGCAAAGAACTGATAAAATTTTTTGACACTTTAAGTCCTCATTCACACCCTGACAAATATTAAATAACGTCGGCGTCATACTTAGTAAAATATACCGTCTTAAAAATCAACGGGTTGCTGTCCCCGATCGGAGTCATGTACACCTAGCAAAGGACCACTTTGACTCCAATTGGAGTCATGCGCAGCATGAAGTGTTAAAAAAAATATATGGGGATTCTTTTTCTTCTCGTGCTTTCACCATTGTAGGGCTGTGTTTCTAAAAAATAAGAAATTTTCAGTTTTGACAAAAAAAAATTTTAATTTAAATAATTTTAAAAATGAGCAGTCCAATATGCGCTATAGATAAAGGGTTAAAAGACGAAGCGATTTGCCTCCCGATTTTACTATTTCAAAACTGAATTTGAGAATTGATTATTTATTCGAGTAATTTACTTGCTTAATAAATATTTATTTTGCAAAATTTTACTGTTTTCTTATTGTTATTAATAAAAAAGGTTATAAAATGATAGGTAACTTAAATATTTATTTATTATTAGTATAAATAATATCTTTTATCAATCAATTTTACAAAAAAAATGTTTTCAATTTAATTCAAGAGGCAACTTATCGACATGTGCCCCCTAAAACATCGAGGATTTTTGATTTTAAAGAAATGTTAAAAGAAATATCGCGTCGACGACGAAATCTTTCTTACCAAACATTTGATGCCCTAAAGTCAGTCAGTCCTAGGCATTGAGCAACTTCTAGGGCTTGTGATGTCACAAAATTCATTTGATTTGAACGAACTCAAAAGTTTGGGGGGATTTAGGGCTGCACACCCCCCTTAAAATTTTTCTGTGCGCTTAGATTTTGTTGTTTCTTTTGTATGAAAAATGCTTTCAGAACAAGAAAGTAACGTGTTTATTTTTATTACAAAATGTCAAGTAGTTTAAGAGATAATGCAAAACAACAATTTTTATTTTGTAACTTCAAAGAGCTGTAATTTTTTTGTGTACACTTTTGTACAAAGGTAAGTTGGATTCAATCAATGTATTTTTGTCCTCAGAATGTGAGATTTAATTTATGACTTACATTTTTGAAATACCCTGTATATGTCTGAATTGTCAATGTGAATGAGTCAGATAAAATTAAAACATTAGAAGAATTTTTACTACAACTAACAAAAAACAACATTTGTTTAATTTATTAATGTTTTGTATATTGATAACGATTTCCGAAGTAGAAATTGCAAAGGCAATAAACTTATTTTAAATTTAAATTGTAGTTTATTCCCAATTAAAATAGTAATTAAATTAACAGAAGTTGTGAGAAAAACAACTAAGTATTTTTCTCTTCTAATTTTACGATTCAAGTAACATAAGCGGCTTAACAAAAGAAAAATATCTTTTCTCTTCTTAATACGTATAATAAAGGTCTCAATATAATTTTTTTTCGAAAGAAAAGTTTATCTAAATTAATCCTCACAAACAAAATCTTTCTGTAGAACTGCAGGAATAATTTTAAACGCCCAATAAGTACAAAAGTAAGAAAAATAACTTTAATGAACTTTGGGTTGTAAACACAAATTTATATTTAGGTTTTAACTTGGTCAATTATCTGAAATGATACGTAAACGAAAAATACTAGTAGGGGAAATCAAAATCGATCATGGAAATATTACCATTGTTTAACATACATATTTTTAGTTGGGATTAAACCAGAACACACACAGAACACACACACACACACGCTCGTGCGCGTTCAACCCAGTACCATTGTAAAGTGGGATCCACATCTCCGAAGATCAAACCGACAAACTGGTCGTTACTTTTTGTGTCTTGGGTAGTGGAACACACTCTGTTTTTCTTTATTGTGGTTAGGCCACCTAACTCTAGAGGTAGTACAAAAACGGCTTTTCTCCCTAATTACTTTACTGAATTTACTTATATATATATATATATATATATATATATATATATATATACAAGGATTTCAACAGTTTTCACTGTATTCCTTCACTCAACCGTTTTCTCCAATTTTTCCTGTTTAGCCAGTCCCCTTCCTGTAGGTTTCTTCTACTCATTGCTTCGTCCACCTCATCTCTGAAAGATCTTCGGGGTCTGCCTCTCTTTCTTCTTCCTATCGGGCTCCACTCTGTTATTCTATTTATCCACCGATTTTGGTCTGCTCTTCTGACATGTCCGTACCAGGTTAACCTCTTCTGTTCGATGTAGTTATTATGTCGGAGTTCATTCCCATTCTCCTCTTAATCTCCATGTTATTTATTCTATCTCTTCTTGTTACTCTGCAGCTTCTCCTTAGGAATTCCATCTCTGTTGCTCTTATTTTGTTTTTGGTTTTCTTATTTATTGTCCAATTTTCACACCCATAAGTGAGGATACTTCTTGTCATGGTATTATATATTTTTTTCTTTGTTTTCATGCTGATGTTCTTATCCCATACTACCGGGTTCAATGTTCGTATGCAGTCTCTTGTTTGTCCTAGTCTATTTTTTATATCTTCCTCCGTTGTTCCTTTGTTTGATATTATGAAACCTAAATACTTATACTTGTCTGTTCCTTTGATTTGTTTACCTTCGTCTATTTCCAGCTGTTTTATTTCTGTATTCTCCGTTGTTAGGTATTCAGTTTTCTTTAGGTTTATTTCCATCCCATTCTTTGTATATTCCTGCTCCAGTTTTCTCATCATAAAACTGAGGTCATCCTCGTCTTGTGCGATCACTATTTGGTCGTCGGCAAAACTTAGCGTATATAGATATTCGTTCCTTACTGGTATACCCATTCCTTCGTACTTTCTTTTCCATGGTTTCAGGGTTTTTTCCAGGAATATTTTGAACAGGGTGGGGGATGTGGAGCAACCCTGTAGTAGTCCCTTTGTCGTCTTAAATGGACTGCATATTCTATTGCCCGTTTTGATAGCTACTTCGTTATTCTTGTAGAGTGCTTTTACCGCGTTTATTAATCTTCGTGGAACTTCGATGTCTTCCATTGCTTCTCATAGCTTGGTTCTAGGTATTGAGTCATATGCCTTCTTAAGATCAACAAAAGCCAGATAGACGGATCTATTTTTGGCCATTCTTTTTTCTATTAGTTGTTCGACCGTGTAAATGTGATCTAAGCATGCTTTCTCAGCTGTGAAACCCGCCTGGTCTTCTCCGATTTTATCTTGTATATATATTTCCAATTTTTCCTTTATGGTCTTTCCATACAGTCTGCCTATAGACGATATAATGCTGATTTCCCGATAGTTTTCGCAGTTTTTTCTATTTCCTTTCTTGTATATTGATGTCATATATGCTTGGATATACTGAATTTACTTCTGCTAAAAATATTATAACTACGGCCTCAAAAACAGTGTATGTTTCGAACAGAGAACCATAAATCTAAGTTGATGCCTCTCTGTCCGAAATATGTGTGTGTTCGGTTACTCAGACTCCGAATTGGCAAAATAAATTGTGTTCTCCTCGCAGACTGAGCACCCGAAAGGTCTGGCCATCTAGCCCATGTTTGTCACATGAACCTCGATGCTCAGTTTTCGCGATTAAGGTAATTTCGACCTGCCTTATTGGCCTATGCATAAGCGGCAGTATAAAAGGCCTGATGGGCCTTTTTTACCCATTATGTGTGTTTGCACATGTGAAAAAGAATCAGAAATCACTTGATTTATATATTGAGGGGCATGCTTGCCATAGTAGAAGCGTTTTATTTAGAATTTTTGCCGGTATTTTTGGCGAGCAATGCTTTTTTCTCCGGTCAGAATCACGTGTTCTGCTGCGCTCCTTTTTTATTTTGCTAAATTACGACTATTTGACTTACATCCCAGTGTCTTACTTACTGTAGATCTGATATTACTGTGTCGATCATACCTTACTCATTAATAAATTAGAAAATATTGGAATAAAAGATCTCTCTCTAAAATGGATAGAATCCTACCTATCAGAACGTCGTCAGTATGTCTTCTTAACAGATGTATCCCAACAATCAGTATATATTTGCAAATCAGATTACATTTACGTTCATATGGGTGTTCCACAAGGTTCTGTAATTGGCCCAATATTATTTCTTATTTACTTAAATGATATTGTCTCAATAAATTCTGATGTACAGTTTACACTTTATGCAGATGATACTTCGATACTTATATCAGATAAATCACATATACCTCTTGAAAATAAATGTAACGAACTCTTGTGTGATCTTAGTTATTGCTTTTCGTTAAATTACTTACATCTTAATATGGATAAAACGCATCCTATTCATTTCCACAATAGACTGAAACATCTGTTAGATACCGAACTATCAATATATTCTAAACAAATTTAAAAAGTTCAATGCCTAAAGTTTTTGGGTTTGTATGTTGATGATCGTCTCAATTGGAAAAGGCAATGTGATGATATTATTTCCAAAATAAACTCAGCATGCTACCGACTTCGAAACCTCAAAGATATACTTAGTGAAAAACAGCTAATTATGCTGTATTATGCTCAGGTGGAGTCTCGTTTGCGGTATGGCATAGTATTTTGGGGGTACGTCTTGTAAATTCATTGAAGTCTATCTATCTCAAAAGAGAATAGTCCGTTGTATTGCTGGTATTTCTCGAATAACTAGCTGTAAGAGTTATTTTACTAGATATAAACTTTTAATTGTGCCGTGCTTATTTTGTTTGTGTTTTTATTCATTCAAATCTTGAGAAATTTAAAACTAATAGTCAAATTCACAATATAAATACAAGGCATCCGTACAATATGTGCTATCTGCTATCTCTAAATATAAGAGTTGTAAATGAATGTTTGATGGAATTTATTTGCAAAAGTAAGCTTAATATTTAACTGTAATTAGAATCCTAACCTCTGTTTTACCCCATTTGTTATTACCTTTTATCCGTGACCCAATCTAGTTTGTCTTAAAAGCAATTTCTTGATGGGTCCCTAGACGAGAAACGAGTGTCCATGTTTTATCTCTATCCTATCCTTAATAATAATTTTAATGCTTAAAATTTGTAATGCTACTTAAGTTCGAAATTTATATTATCTTTTTATATTGTACTGCACAATCTTCTTTCTGGGTAGAATATTTTCATGCTGTGACTGGCTGTATGGCACTTGCCTATGCCATTTAAACAAAAAAAAAAAAAAAATACAAGGCAGAATCAAAAATTACATGTGCTTTTTTCTAAAGGAAATATGCATTTTTACATACCTGCAATAATATTTCAAAGAATATATAATAAGTTATCCGAGCCAATAAAAAAATGTAAGAATATGAAAATATTTAAATTAACTTTAAAATATTTTTTATTACAGAATACGTTTTATTCTGTTGATGAATATTTTAGCAGTTGACATTATTTTAAGTAGGTATATGCTAGTAATTTTACATTTTCTATTTGTGTTTGTCTTGTAATGTTAAAAGCGTAATTTTAGATTTACATTTAGATTTACTAGTTTTGTTTTCTAAACTGTGACTGATCCTATACAAATTGTATTTGTCAAAAAGGAAATAAAGTATTATTATTATTATTATTATATGATCCGTTTCGCCCAATTAGTCTATAACTCAGCAGTACACGTCCGCTTTGCAAACTATCCCGAATGCAAACTATCCCCCATGGACAAGCCACCCATTAACTATTGACTTAACACTAAAGTATCTCAAATCAACTACAATAATTAAACATCTATTCATGGAAGTTCTAGACCACTATCTTAATAATTTGCAAATCTTTACCGATACCTCTTCTAAAACTCCTAATGGTCACGCTGTTGCCTACTACTGTAAAGAAAATTCTTATAGCATATCGATACCAACAAACTGCAGTATACTCATAGGCGAGGCTACAGTGGAAGCCCTAATCTTCTTCAAAAAGAGTAGAACGATGAAGTACATTATTGTAACAGACTCATTAAATGCATTACTGAAATTGAAACAAATATACACCCAACAACCTTATTATACAGACTATAAAAAACGAACTAGAAACATTCCGATCATTAGGAAAGGAAGCGGCTTTAATTTGGATTTCTTCACATATAGGTATTTACGGAAATGAAAAGCAGATCAACTGGCAAACAAAAGTCGAATGAGCTCAAACCATACTGCAAAATTGAAAACATATCCGTACACCGATCTAAAGAACCTGCTTAAGATCCACTGTACTATTACATGGCAAAATCATTGGGACAAATTAGGTACAAAATTAAATGTAATTTGCCCAAAAATAAATACTTTCCTGGAGACTCCTTCAAACAGAAGAAACCAAGTTATTATTAACCGACTAAGAATTGGCCATACTGCCTTAATACACAAATACTTAATAACAAAAGAAACACTACCTGTCTGCTCCAGCTGCTCAAATTCACTAACCATCAAACATATCCTTCTTGATTGTCCTCATTTCATGGAAAAAATAAGATCCCACGGATTCACAGATGATGAGCTCAAAACAGTTCTCACCAAAAAATTTCAACAGTGTATCAACATTTCATATGTAGGAACAAATAAAAAAACTATTAAAATCTAGATCTGGTAAAAATAACAGATTGCATTAATTAAGATCATTTTGGTCGATGAGAAATTTAAGAATCTCCCTATTTGAACTGCTTGACAGCTCGGAGTTATCACATGGATGAATTTGACCAACAACTTGGTCAAAAGAGAAATAGCAAACGTCTGGTTTCGTGGAAAATCCATAAATAAACCCTGTGGATTACTTGGTTTGGCGATGCCTCAAAAGTTCCGTAAATGTCATCGTTTTCATCAATGGTTTTCAACACTTTTCCAATATAATACTTTAATTTTTCGTTTTTCCTAAAACTGGTTGAAAATGCAACTAGCAGCCAATCTGATAGTTGAATAGATTCTTTCGAAACGGAATAAACCTGTTTAAAAATTCTACCTTTGTAGGAAACACTAGGAACAGGAACACTTGTCTGTCCACGTTTTTGATTTTCAGCAATCTGGCTTAAAGGAATATTCATCTCCTAATCATCTGATTCGACTTCCCCTTCACTTCTGTTAAAGACCTCTTTATCTTCACTCGATTCATTCTCTTCTTTATTTTTATCATTATACTGATCTGAATCAATCTGTTTCTCTTTACTTTCTTCTTCTCTAAAGTCTGCTCCAGTTACACTTTTACCAGCTACTACGGCGACCTTCTTTCTCTTTCGTCGTTGTGTAGGAGTATCAGAATATCTCATGGATTTCAGCATATTAACCACTACATTGCTAACATGTTCTTCTACTTCTTGAACATTTACGGTGTTGGCACTAGGGAGTCGGTTTAGAACTTGATCACAGTCTAACGGGTAGACCGGGTAGATCACGGATTCACAGATCAAAACAGTCCTCACCAGAAAATTTCAACAGTGTATCAACATTTCTTGTATTTGTTATATCCACTAATAACCCTGCGCGGTTGATGTGGTTTTGTGTTTTAATAAAAAAAAAACATTTTTCAAATATAAAAAATTTCTATGAGGTCGGTTAAGGATATAACGCTGAACCAAAGCACTCAACTGCAAACATAATTTCAGATTCTTAGTCAGAGAGTTGAACACTTTGAACTTTTGGAGTGTGTGCTCGCCTATTATATGCACTTGTTGTACATTAACTATGTAGTTTGTTTAACAAAACCATATCGAGATTATCACCTATAGTTATAAAAAAGCTTTAAGAATTCAAAATTACGTTATGCATACATATATCTTGTATTTTCATGCCATAACAGTACACTTATCTTTTTTCGGATATTAATCATGTTCTATATCTTTTTTGACGCGAAAGCTATTGGAATTTATCGAAGCGTTATAAATTTAGAATAAAGACGCTTACATTAGAATTTCATGTTATTGGAATATCGTTCGGAATTATCGTGGGCCGTACAAGGATTTCAACCCTATTCATGTTCCCTAATGAAGTAATCATGTATATGCAAACATGTTGAGCTTGAACGATGATTTAATTGTTTTAGAGATGATCAGAGTAAGGTCCTGTTTTATTTGTATTTATAAAGAAAATTAAATGGATATTGATTGTAAAGTCTTAGATTTTCAATCGTCCAAGGAAATTAAAAAAGTTTATCAAATGCCTTGTTAGGACTCTTCATTTGTAATTTTAGTTTATAAGGTGAGTAATAAAAAAAATCTTACACAGGTTTTTAAAGATTCTACAAGGTATATGAGGAATGACTCTGCATTGACTGTATTGACAAACATTGACTGTATTGACATTGACTATTATGTCTTTCGACTTTTCCGTCCGATTGAGGATGGAGAGGCGTAATGCGAGTTGTTTTCTTAATACCCAAGATTTTTAATAATTCTTTTCATAATTCTGCTTCAAAATTTCGTCCTCGATCAGAATGTAACTCTAAAGGAACTCCTTGTCTTAAAATGACGTGTGTTATGAATGCTTCTGTTACTGTAGTCGCTTCTTCTACCATTGTGATAAATAATTTATTGCGACTCAAAGATAAGAAATTGGCTTGGCTTCGACAAATTTATAAATTAGAGGACATAGTAGTAACAAACAAAATTTACAAATTTAACCCTAGAAAGGTGGACTACCGTAAATTTAACGACGCTCCTCAGTTTTCGTCGCAGTTTGGGTGCAATCGCGTAATCTATGCCCATACACTCCCTAGTAGCTGATGTGTTTCTTTAGTCTTGATTTAACAGGAGGTGGGTGTGTTTCGTTACTACTATAATTATGTATTAGATGTTTTGAGGTCAATTTTACGAAAGTCCACTTTCTACGTTAGTTTTTTTTTTCTCGAGTTTATTTGGACGCCGGTGATGTTTTTGGTATAAAGATATAAGATATTTGTATTTTGAGAACGATTTCCGAAGTGGAAATTGAAACGTCAATAAACGTATTTTAACCTTTAATTGTGGCTTATTCCCATTTAAATATAAATTAATTTAAAATGCCACAAGAAAATAGCTTCAGAACAATATTAAGATGTTTTTGGTAACTCATTATCTAATTCTTTTTTATATTTGTAGTAAATATCATTTTATTTAATTGTAGCACTATGTCATCAAGAAAACCGTTAACGGCAAATGAAATAAACTATGAAATACAGCGTATAATTAATAGTGAAGATAGTGAGCAGGAACCTTTTGAAGAAACTTTAAGTGACTGGGAGTTAGAAGAAGATGCTCTGGAGTTTGAATTGACATGTAAAAGATGACTTTAAATATAGTGGCGATTTAGAAATTTTTTTACCATTCAGTGTGACCAGTTCAAATGTAAATTTAATGGATCCAGACATAAAAGCCAGATTGGTGGAAAAAATGGTGATGGCGAAAAATATACAGATGAAGTACCTGGAACATCAGGTGAGAACGCCACTGTTTCTCAGTTTATTGTAACTCCGGAAATGGCTCTAAAAGGTAAAAACGAACATAAGTGGTCAAACAAAATACCTTCGTTGTCAAAAAAAGAGCAGCAAGCTAAAAATATTATTCATTTTATAGCTAGTCCCAAAGGAAATGCCAAAAGCTATACAAAAGTTAACGAATATTTCTTACATTTTTTTTCAGATTATTATTATGTTGTACTCTGTTATACTCAAATACTGAAATTACAAGACAATCTAAAAAATATGCAAGTCGTGCTAATATTTCTAACATTAGTAAAAATGAGCTAAAAGCTTTATTGGCAATTTTGATAATGTCTGCAGCAAATAAAGACAGTCATCTATCCATGAAATATATGTTTGATAGTAGTCAGCGTCAGTGGTCAGCGTTTCAAATATCTCATAAACTGTCTTAGGTATGATGAAAAGAAAACACGAAAAGAAAGGCAGCAAGATGATCCTTTTGCGCATATATACGAAACATACCATCTGCAGAGAATCATATACACCTTCATCCTATCTGGCTATTGATGAACAGTTAGTAGGATTTCGGGGACGTTGCCCTTTTCGAATGTATTCACCTAATAAATATAATTCGTATGATCTCAAAATTGTTATGATATGGGACAGCTCTTTAAAACATGATCGATACTATTCCTTATTTAGGCCAGAAAACCAATACAAATGGTTTGCTGTTGGATACATATTACTATGAAAGGAACTTACAAAATCAGTTCATGGTAGTAATAGAAATATTACCATGGATAACTGGTTTACATTAGTTAGCTTAACAGAGGCGTTATTAAAAGATCAGTGCAACTACAATTATCGAAACTCTTCGCAAAAACAGAAGAGAAACTCAACAGGAATTGTTAAACGTAAAGAACAGAGTCCCCAATACATCTATATTTTGCATTGATAAAAGAAAGACATTGGTATCATATATGCCGAAGAAAAATAAAGTAATTTTAAACCCACTATAATAACTGATTATATTGGAACGAAAGGTGGAGACGATACATTTGACCAAATGAATTCAAATATGTTACGGGTCGTAAAACGGGGAGATAGCCTATATGTATTTTCTATATTATGATAAATATTGCAATTATTATCTCGTATGTTGTTTACACCACAAACACATTAAAAGGAAATAGAAAAGTTTTATCCCGATACGAATATATGGTTGAATTGGCTCGTCATCTCACCGAACCTTGGCTAAAAAAAGAAGTTGAAGTTGAAGAAGTTGAACGTCCGTTACCTGAAGAAAAGAAACGCAAGGCAAGTTTCCATTGTCCGAGTAAAAAGAGGCGCATATGTATAATATGTGCAAGGAGTAGTGCACATCGAATTTATTTATATTTGTATCAGTTATTAATACGTATATTTTTTCTAATTTTTTGTAACAAAAGGGTTAATAATTATATTTGTATTTTTTTCCAATTTTTTGTTAGATGTCGTAAAAATGAGGATAGTCCACCATAACTGCCAGTAAATTATAATCCACCTTTCTAGGGTTAAAATCGAAAATAGACGAAGAAGAAAAACTCAAAAATAGCTTATTTTGGATCCTGAGCAGATGATACAGAAAGACTCTACATGTAAGTACATACCCAAACAGGCAAGATTATAAGGTCAACTAAAATAGAAGAAGAGTTAGAGGTTTATTAGAATGATTACAGTTAAAACCTAAAACTAGATAAGAAGTTTTTTGCTAAATTTTAATTATATTATTACAAAAATACTTACCACGCTTTTGTTCGTCTGGGCGCTTTGGGAGCTGCCCGTTTTTTGCCAAATTAGCGATGCTTCTCTTGTAGTTCGAGTCAGGATCTTCTTCGTCTGGAAGAGTTTTAATGTAGCCGGCCCTTGCCAATGACTGCAAGTTTCTTTTTTGTTCCGGTATTGCGTTCCACCTGGAAATAATATAGAAATAAAAACTAATATAATATAAAGGCAACGAGAACGATGCTGATAAAGCTGCCATAATTTTCTTAAACAGGTTCATTGTTGAAACTCAGCTGTTATTAAAAGTTTTTGTAATTAACTAAACATTAATGAAAATAGTGAGATTGCTTCCCGAAACTCCTTTCTTACGAAATCGTAGTTTATATTGGACATTTTTTTGGATTTATATTGCTTTATTTTTTTATCATCTTGACTAATTTTTAAGGGTTATAAACAAACAGTAAGTCTATTAATAAAATATTTAGACACTGGAGTTGTAACTAGTTGGAGTCGACGCTACTTTCGATCCCTATTTGCTAAAAGCGACTATAATACACCACCAACACCAGAGGTGACGGCAAACGAGAAAATAAATATTGAGAAGGAAGAGGTAAAGGAAGCATTGAGAAAAAGACCAAACAACTACTAAAACTAATCTAAAAAATATTAGAATAACACATAATTTCTCAAGAATGAAGATCAAGCATCCTAATACCTCTCTTCAAAAAGGGAGACAAATCGGACCTGGAAATTTAGAGATGAAATAATTTATTAAACACAACACTAAAATTAACAACCAAAGTGATAACAAATAAAATGAATGAAATTATAATAGTAGCAGAAGAATAACAAGGTTTTAGGTCGAGAAGATCCTGTACCGATTTTATATTTATAATGAGGAAAGTACAAGTGAAATCATTAGAATACAACGAACCGTCATATCTATGTTTCGTGACCTTAAGAAGGCATTTGATCGGGTCAAATTAAAGAACGTTATCCACTTATTATACGCAAGAGAGTTACCTCTAGAAATAATCAAAACGATATAAAATATCTGCCAAAACAACACAATAAAAGTTAAAGTAGAAGAAGAACTAACTGTCCCTATTGAAGCCGGCAATGGGATAAGACAAGGAGATTTCCTGAGCCAGATTGTTCAACCTGATTATAGATGAAATAATAAAAAAAGTAAGAATTAAAAAAGGGTACCAAGTGGGAGAAAAACAACTTAAAAAATCTGCTATGCAGACGGCGCATTACTACTCTTTTAAAGTAAAGATGATTTACAACGTATGTGGCACCAATTTAATATAACCGCTAGAAAATTTGACTTGTTAATTTCCCCAAAAAACAGTTAATTTTTGAAGATCGCGCCGCGGTTAAAATGTAACACCAGTATTGTATAATTGTTCGTGTAAGATAAATTAGTAATAAAGACTTTAATAAATTTGTAAGTGTTATAAATAGAACCTTTAATAAATAAATAAAAACAATAAATTAGAAGACTAATAATAACATAACAATATAAACAAAATGAGTTGCTGGAACTGCTTAAATGAGTAGAATTTGGTTGGTTTGTAACCTTATTTCTTTTGTCTTTAGATTATGCCTCGTATCGACAGTGTTTAAGAGAATCTAAAAAAATTATAATAACTTTCTAGGTGTAGTAAACTCAGAATTTTACTACTTGGAATTGTGTTGTGTTCTGTTAAAAAAATTAAGCGAAATAGTTTTTATTAATTTCTCAAGAGCTTTGAAATACAGTAGAATCCCGATTATCCGGGCTACGGATTATCCGTGATACGACTTTCCATTATGCAATTGCATTTTTGAGGTTTTGCTCTCTTCACTCTGCTCTGCTTCTGAGCCACTCTCTGCTTCTGAGCCACTCTCTGCTCTCTGCCACTAGAGAAGACTCGCTACTCTGCTCTATTCTTAACACCTGCCTTTCAACTCGATGAAGAATTTTTGAACCGGTTTCTGCAGAAAAGATCGGAGGAGGTACCAGTCTCTGGGCCAATGTGGGCTAAGCAAGCGAAGACTTTTCACGAACACTTGAAAATTAATGAACCTTTTAATACATCCAGTGGTTTGTTACATTGATTTAAAAAAACGTCACAGGATTCGTGAACTTACCATTTAAGGCAAAGTTCTCAGTGTCAACGAAGAAGCAATAGGGGAATTTTGCAGTGAACTGGAGATCACAATAATTACGGAAAAAATCTACAACTTTCTCAAATTCATAACGACGAAAGATCGGATAACAGTATTTTGTTGTGCCAATGCGTCTGGCAGTCACAGACTGAAGCTGACTGTGATTGGTAAATCGAAAAATCCTAACCTTTTAACAACATAAAAAGCATAATCTCCTAGTTTACTGTGATAATCAGCAAGCTCTCTGGATACCATGTGACATATTTCAAGATTGGTTGCGTACAAGTTAATTCCTGAAGTAAAATCTTATTTAAAGAAGAAAGAGTTGCAACAAAATGTGCTTCTTCTGCTGAATACTGCTGGTGCTCATCCCACTGAGGCAATTAATTGCTCCACAAACAAATTAACGTATTATTGAGAGAAATAAACGCTTCCATCAATAAATAATAGATCAGGGCGTTATTGAGACAACGAAATACCTTTACCGAAGGGAATAACATTTTGAAAATCGTTTGCCATCAAAGATAGAGTTTTTAAAGTAGCAAATTCATGGAGTGGAGTGAAAAAGAAGACTTTCGAAAGAGCTTTTTACAATAAAATGACGATAGAGAAAGATAAAATATGATGGAATATGATCGTACAGATAAATAAGCTGCCATAGCTGAACTATGGTATTTATCTCAAAATGAGAGTCAAGGCAAAGAAAATGATGGGACGGTATCAATTAAAAGGGTAACTAACGAACTTATGGCTAAGGAAGCTGCTAATGTTCTACTGAACTTGTACATATATAAGAAATACATGTTCGGATTACGCGTGCTTTTAAATTATCCGTGCCATGTCTAGTCCCAAGGGACACGGATAAACGAGTTTCTACTGTAATAATAAAAGTTGTTTAATCAATTCAAATATTAAGTTTTGATTAATAGAACACGGTAACACATTACAGTTATTGTGGAAATTAAATTCCTCGGATGGCTATAATCGTTTAGCCGACGCACAAAATCGCGAGAATGGAAGAAAACAACTTTTTATTTTAATGGCCCTTTTTGCCCTTTCTGTCATTATTTAGATTTAATTTAATTTTAAATGGTTTTAGAGTCGCTATGAGTAAAATAATTAGATGAAATAGCTGTGCTGACCTTAATTACATTTTGCGGTAATTTGTCCTACGTAAATCAATTACTGTCTCTAAAAGTGACTGACAGTATGTATTTAATTAATACATATATGTTGTTCATATATACAATAAACTGATTTACAGGAGTTTCAGCAATTTGTTGTTTTCGTTTAAATTGGTAAATACAATTGATTTTTCCGTAACAATAGCGTGTTTTTTTCAAAATATCGTGTATTTGAATTTAATTTTTTTTATTTTTTATTGCGATTTACAACCTATTTAATAAATATATATGATAATTAGTAAACTATGTACAAGAAGAAGCTAGAAATTTGTATCAAGGAGTAAAAAAGATACGAGTGACACAAAATAAAAGTACAATGTTTTGCAGAAATAAAGATGGTATTTTACTACGTGACAATACAAAAAAATTAAACAGATGGGCAGAGTATTTAGATAAATTATTAAACGATAAAGGCCAAACAGGAACCGACAGAGCACGAGGTAATAAAAGTAATAGGAGACACTAGCGGACCAACTCAACATCGAGTTTTTTAAATGAAATTTTTATTTTGCGAGAAAAATATACAATATATACAATGACCGGAAGTAAAAATATTTTTATCAATAACTCAAAAACTATAAATGATAATTTCGTGAACTTACATTTTTGAACTCTACGTTGAATTCTCTATTGATTTGACTAATAAAAACGAAACCGGAAGTCGACCTTAAAACCGGAATGTAATTTTTAGTTCATCAAATATCGACATGGATATCATTTAGCAGTTAATTTTGCATGCTGATCACGAATCCGGTGTCAGATTTGCTCTATCTTGACGTTTTATGCGCGTTTCGGGTCACTTCCGGTGTCGGATCGCAACCGGAAGTACATATTTAGATTCGTCTCGACGAGACCTTTCGATCCATATATACATTGTGGGGTCTAAAACTTAAAGTAAATTTTAACTTCCGGTCATCTCAAAACCGGAAGTGAATTTTTGTACCAAAAGTATATCTTGACAATCACATACGTAATACTAATAATATTCCGAAAAAATATTTTAATTATCTAATATGGTTTTTGAGTAAAGTGGTGGACAAGAAAAGGGCTTAGCGTTTTAGTATATAAGATTGTAGCATAAACATTTCCTTATAACTATCGAATATTTAATGTATAAAAACTGAAGTTTTGTTTACCCAGGTATTTGGGCGAGACATGTAAGAAAATATTAACTGCGTAAATAACATTTGCGTTTTAATTAAATAAATTCCCACAATTTTGAAAGCCCAGCACTCTTAAGGTCCATTATCGAATAAAAAGCGCAATTAAAAAGAGTTCCGATTGGCTGGCAGCGAGAAAGTGGACAGGGGCTGAGAAGGAAAGGTCAGATGAATCGAGGAGAGACAGTTTGGGTTCGGAATAGATAAGATCTTGGCATGTAGTTTTCAAAACCGGCAATTTTTTTGCTTAATTTCATGAGTCAAGAGGTGAATTCAATCTTGCCAATGCTATTTGGCAGTCTTTGTTTAGTAAGTGAGTTAATCACCGTCTTGTTGGAAGCTGTAGTCCATGAGAAGGGTTTCCAAAGTCCTAAGAAGTCCACATGGTTTTAAGTGAGAATTAAGCAGTTGATTTTTAAAGAATACATTTTGTTATCATCCAGGATAATCTGATGCCCAATTCAATGTTTGACCTCCCCAAGATTTGTCCATTTTGTGTCTTCATGGGCTCATCCAGGTCATTTGCAGTTTTTGTGGGACAGTGTGTTTGATTTGTATCCAATTCCAAGGTAATAAACTTTCTTAATAATTAAAAAGGAAATACACAGCCAGTGAAGCAAGGTTTTGTTAAAATTTTTCTAAGTAAAATAAACATTTTTCATTAATATATTATAAAGATTTGCTTTAATTGTAGCATCTTTAGATTATATAGAATCCATTTTTATATAAAACATTTTAACAAAATTTAAATAAAAAGCAAAAAAATATGGCTTAACTATAAATCAAATCAAAGAAATAGATAAACGGTATTACAGAGGATGAATCGAACACTGGGTAAATACCTGTTTATAATTCTATCCGAACATCAAAGAGATTGGGGCCAGCACATTCATTTATTCCTAATGGCCTACCGCTCGGCTCCAACCAGCCTGATGTGGGCTCATGACGTTCATTTGCCCTGCGACCTAGAGTTTGGCTGTAGACCTTCCGAAGAACATGTTGCCCGACAATACATCCAGACATATTGATGTTAACTCAGTATATTGTAATTTAAACGTGTAGTTTTAAGTGACCATCATGCCTAGACGTAAGTTGGATATTGATGAGTTAATTTCAAATGTGCATAAATACTTTATCATGGAAAGAGACATTGGTGGACCTTTAAAGTCCACGTATGTATAAATCATCGCATTTGTGACGCACTCAGGATAAGTAAAAGCAAACTAAAAACTGAATTGAAGACTGTCAGAGATTCTGAAGGTGATCTTACTGTGACTGAGTATCACGAAGACAAGAAAACAACTCGTAAACATTCTAGGAGCATTGACTTACCTGATGGAGAAAAATTTGAAATTCGCAATATTTTGTATCGAATGCGTGAAAGCAATCAACATGTCAGTTTAGATACTTTACTGGTCAAAATAAGAGAAATACAAGTTTCTAAAATTAAGAGGACAAGCTTTTGGAAAGCGTTGAGAGATTTAGAATTTAAATTCAAAAAAGAAAATAATAGCTTACTTTTATGCGAAAGTAGTGTGGTTCACAAAAGAATTAAATTTTTGAGAGAATATACTAGACTTAAATCTGAAAATGCAACATTCGTATACTTAGATGACAGAAGAAGACGACAGCATAAAATAAATAAAATACACGGATAGCGAAGGCAAAAGACACATCATTCCTTATGGAGGAGGGAAAGAAAGCTTTATAGAAAACGCAGATTTGATTTTTTCTTCAAAATCAAAATCTCCTGATTACCATGAAAACATGAATGCAGATATGTTTCTTAAATGGCTTGAGGGGAAACTGTTACCTAGTCCAAGTGAACCATCAGTTATAGTTTTAGATAATGCACGTTACCATTTGGAGATTTTGGAGAAATAACCAAAACAGTCATGGAACGTACCGAAAATAAAAAATTGGTTATTTAAAAATAATATCAATTTCCCGCAATACGTCTCCAAATTAGAGTTACTGGAAATTTCGAAACGTAATGAAAAACCAACAGTTTATATAGTTGACCAAATTGTATTAAGTTATGGACATCAAGTACTACGGTCACCGCCGTATCAGTGCCAGTTTAATCCCATCGAACACATCTGGGGTATATGTAAAACGTATTATGATAATAACGTTGGATGCAGTGGATACAGTGACGATGCAGTTAGGGAAATGTGGCAAGAAGCTCTTAAAACTGCAACTTCAGAAATACAAAACTGTAGATAAATTTAAAAAATTAATAGAAGAGTGGTGGATCCGGGTAAATAAAATTATTTAATCAAAAAATATATAAACAACCAACAGATTTAGCAATGGGATCTGAATTATCACCTTTTCAAGCTGATATTTTTTTAGACAGCTTATAACAGAAATTTGTTAACAACAATAGCAAAATAGTTTTCTGGTCAAGATATGTTGATGATTGTATAGCTCTCATTCTCATACAGGGAACCCAAGATGACACTTTACAGATTTTGGATGATCTTAATAACCTCCATCCTAACATCTCTTTTACATTAGAACCAGAATCTGACAATAAGTTGAATTTCTTGGATATGACTATATCTCGTAATAAAGATTCTCTAGAGTACAATATTTACAGAAAACCTACCCAAACAGATCATGTTATACATAAAACATCTAATCACCCAATCCAGCATAAAATGGCTGCTTTCAATAGTTATATTCAGAGGTTACTCAAATTTCCACTTTCTAATGATAACTTTACAGGGTAAGACCGGTTGTCACTCGACACTAAGGAGTAGGCAGATTGAGACCTCAGTGCCGTTTGACGGTTCTTGTATTTATACAGAACACGATACTGGTATGTCATGAGTGAGGGGAGTAGGCAGATTGATACCTCGAACTCGAACGGAACCGTATCCTTCTTGAAAATGGCTCCAAAATGGGTGCCGAAACGTCGAGCTTTAAATTCTTAACGGGGTTCTTCCCGAGAACTCAGTAATTTTCATTTATCTGACCGCGGAAATTTATCCGAACATATATATATATATATATATATATATATATATATATATATATATATATATATATATATAATAAAATATGTGTATAAGATGGAAGCCAACCGTATATATGTATTTCTGACTATTGGTCGTCTTCAGTATGGTGCAGCTAAGTTAGAAAAGGAGCATGTTAACATGGAAAAGGATCACTACAGGAGCAATGCGACCAATTTGGGGCAATAATGTTAGAAGACTCTGAGGTTTCCAGCGCAACAACTAACACATCTAAGGAGGAAGCTAAGCTACCTGAGGAAAAGAATGCCAATTTTTTTTAGATTAGGATGAAAAAAAGAAGTATACATGATAAATGAAACGCATTTGTGTATTATCACATACTGAATAATTATTATTGTTTGGAATATTAGAGTTCACAGAATTATACGAATCATTACTATTCAATTATTTGAATTTATTTTATTTTAAAAAAGTATTATCACCAGTGGTCTGCTTTTGGCCGCCCCTATTGTTGGTCGCCCGTGTGCGATGCACACTTGGCACACATGGTAGCGGCGGCCCTGCAGTTCATCTCTTAATCTTATTAAACATACCAAATCACTTTACATTGTATATTGTTCAAAATAGTGCAATTAATCTAGGTTTTTGTAGTTTTATCTATTTTTTCTAATACTATATTTTTATTTTTTAATTCTCTGTAAGGTTGTGCATATATATATATATATATATATATATATATATATATATATATATATATATATATATATATATATATATATATATATATATATATATATATATATATATATATATAACAACATAAAAATGAACAGTTGAACCAATTTTCATAGAATAAATTGTATAAATCATATCTACAAGTTCTGCTTGAGATATATCCCCATCTCTACATTATTTCAATTTGTCCATCATATGCGACATACAAAGAAAGCATGTTTGTTGTGATTGCCTCGTACATATGCAGGTGTTGGTTGCTATACACTTATATAATGGACAATTAATTCTCCGGCACGCGATAAATGGAAGAAACAGGAAAACTCGATTAAGCTGTATACCACGTTACATTAAATGAGAGGTTTTCTCTTTTACATCTCTATTTCGCAAATTAAATATTGACGCGAAATATTTATGCAGTTTTCCTGATGTCCTTCTAAAAAGTCTTTTATTATTCATATATTCAACGCAGAGTTTCTTCTTAATACTTTTCAGGAGTGAAATATTAATTTTCGTAAAATAATTTTAGCAAACTCTTCAAATTTTACTTGGTGATACTTTCATAAAATCCTACATTGAGAAGGGAACTCTTTTAACTTTATCTTAATTAAATGCTTTCGCCTTAAGGATGCCAAAATCTTTCCTACGTTATCAATACAATATAAAATACGACGTTTTTTTTAGTTCTGATAGTGAAAGATAAAAATTTGTGTTTCAGTTAATGAATCCCACTTTATTTTTTTCTGTGGTGGAAGGTCAATGACGAATAAAAGAATATGGGAGAAAATGCAACCAGGATATAAACAGATTTGATGAAAATCGAGTAACTAAACAAATTCTTAATTACAAATCTAACATAAGAAGAAGAGTAGGAAGTGTAATGCATAATATAATGAAGAAAAAGGCATATTGTAAAGTTGATAGTGATAGAAGTTGTTTTTTTCACCCATTTGGGTGAGTGAAAAAATTGGTGAAAATTATTCTAGTTGCCTTTTCAATTATTATGTTTCTACATTTTGTCCACAGCTCCTCAACATTTTCCCTCGCCTTCAGACTCTTCATTCCCTCATCCATTATTCTCTTATAATAGTTTATCGGTTTAACGACTTCGATGTGCAAATTATCCACAATAATTTTGTTTTCTTTCACATATTTATCCTTCTTTGGGTTTGATATTTTCTCTCTGATTTTTGCCATTACAAGAAAGTGGTCAATATCTATGTTTGTATCTCTGTAGCTTCTGACGTCCATGAGACAGGAAAAAGGTCTTGCATCTGTCAGGAAGTGATCTATCTGGTTAACGGTTTAGTTTTCAAGGGATTTTGATATTTCTTTGGGTGTAACTTTATGAAGAAATCTTGTTTCATTTCTCTATAATGTTTTTTGAGCTTGCAAAGTTTTTAGTAACTCTTTCTCATTTAACTCTTCATGTAAGCTTTCTCATCCTATAGTTGGATGGAAAAATTGCTTTTTGCCAATTTTTGGATTAAGGGGTCCAGACAACATTTTCACGTCATTACCTAGTTATGGTGGTGGGATGTGTCGGGTGGTATGTCCGCTATAATATATAGTTGCCAATGGTTCTTTACCCGTGCTTCATATTACCTGGCGAGATAAAACACATACTTTTTATCTAGCATCATTGTTTTCCACACATAAAACTAAAGATAAACCAGCTACCGCCTGTTATTAAGTAAAGATACATGTTATTTTTATGAACGCTTTAGACTCAGTACGTCGAAAAGAGAGAGGTACAAAAAAGATGTTTGGAGACGTTTTCACATTTACAGTACAATTTGCGACGTTCTGGTGTGTTTACTTGTGGTTGTTGGTTGTCAGTCTGTTGGATTTTTTGCTGTATTTTTGTCCTGTTTTTGCATTATATTACACAAACAGTTGTTTTTACAACCAATTTTGGAACCGTATCAAAAGAATAACAGACAAAGTCATGTCCATATAAAAAGAAGAAGAAGAAGTTCACTATGACAGAAAAAATGTAGGTTTTTATTTAGGTCATCAAAGTTGCTATTACCTAAAATAAAAGCTCTTAATTTAAGAATTGACTCGGCATTTCTTTCTATGTCTCATTGTCTCATGTGTAGATACCTAGACTATTAATTGATGATCTGGAATTGGAAGGTGTAGACACCTTCGTCTACCTGGGCCCGCTGCTGACCAAAGACAACAATGTTAGAGAAGAAATTAAAAGAAGAATAGTGCTTCCCAAAACTACGCAGAAAAATTAAAGTTACCATATATAAAACACTAATAAGGCCAGTGTTAATATATGGGTCAGAAACGTGGTCACTTACACAGAATGAACAAGATATGCTTAAACTTTTCGAGAGAAAAATTCTAAGGAAAATATATGGAGAAGTCCAAGAACAGGGTTTGTGACGTAGGCGCTACAACTTTGAGTTATACATAAGTTTTGGGGAACCTGACATTCTAAAATGTATTAAATTAGCACTCCTTCGATGGATAGGACATGTAATTAGGCGAGATGAAGATGCAACGATCAGAAACATTTTCGACCGAAGAGGACCAGTGGGAAGACAAGCAAGAGAAAGACCAAAACTTTGATATCAAGATAACATAGAGGATGATCTAAAATCCATCGGAGTTAAAGCATGGAGAAGGGTTGCCTGAGACAGGGGCGAATGGAAGATTGTTCTGAAGAAGGCTTTGGCTCATAACGAGCTGTAATGCCACTGATGATGATGATGATTAATATGTAATTATTACAGTATTATTTATTAAACATATCGTTTCAAGAACAAAATATGATTGACTCATAGGTTGAAATGTCAGTAGTTCAGATTTCTTTGTTCAGATGGCGTTAGGATTTTAAATCTAAACTAACATAAATCTTTAAATTATTTTGTATTAAATTCTACTTTAAAAATGTTACTAAAATAATTATTAATTAAATTAATATGTAATTAATACAGTATTGCTAATTAAACGTATAGTTTCTATACAAAATATGATTGAAATGTCAAATGGTGGTAGTTCAGATTTCTTTCCTAGGTGGCGTCATTACCTTAGTGGACAAACGGTATGACCAGCCATCATAGCCTTTTATGTAGATACATTATATATTTTTATTTTCTAAAACCTTTTAAACTGAAAGTAAATCGACTATTATTACAGATTTGTAACCAGCTTCTTTAAAATACAACAAGGCTTTATATATCTCTAGACCTCTACACTGATATTTTTAGCGGATATCATATTTATTGTAAAAATATGGATAACATCTCTAGAATTTTCATCTTTTAATGGCAACAAAGATGCTAAAGTATGAATTTTTATTTTTTTGTTCCACGTTTACCTTTGAAAGCATTCAAAAATTTCTAATTAAAAACAGGCACAGCTGCTACGAAATTTATTTTCTCAATTGATTAAATTTTTGTCTGGAAATTATAGTAGTTACATAAGTCTAGTTGCAAAAAACACTTTTAACATTTTTTCTTTCATAAAATCCTCTGTGCATGGGCATTGAAATGCTAATTATGCAAAAAAACTCGTAGTATCGTGCCTTTTAATATTAAGATTTGATTAATAGAACGCAGCAGCACATTACAGTTATGGTGAAGATTAAATTCCTCGGATGGCTTAAACATATTAGCAAACACAAAGGGCTTTTGAACTCAAGAGTAAAATTCAAAGCAGTTTTTTATTTTGTCATTAATTAAAATTATTTGGGTTTAAATTATTTGCAACAACGTTTTAAATATACACTGTGTTCATTTGAAAAGGACCTATCCTCATAATTTCAGAAATGGTTGCCTGATCTAGTACAATACATATACTTGGTTTTCTGTGCGTTTATTTTTAATCCCATTCTCAGTGCAACGCAATAGCAGTAATGTATATGTCATCTGCATATCCGACCACTTGTACAGATTTATTAAAGATAGTGCCATTCGTATTAATATGGTACTCTCGAATTACTTTTTCTAGTGCAAGGTTAAATAAGAGACACGACAGTCTAACCCCCTCTCTCAGTCCATTTTTACAAAGGAAGGGTCTTGAAAAGTCGCTGTGGATTCTGACTACACTCTCCACGCCTGTGAGTGTAAGTTCCGTTAGTTGAACAAGATGAAGCGGCATTTGAAATTCCACCATAGCCTGTAGAAGTTTTTGTCTGTCGACTGAGTCATATACGGCTTTGAAATCCACGAATATGTGGTGGCGAACTCAAGCGTTTTCTCAAGAATTTGCCCGACTGTGAAGATTTGATCCGTTGTTGATTTATTGGGTCGGGAACCGCACTGGTAGTTCCCAACTATTTGTTTAGCATAGGGGATCAATCTTCTGTACAATACGTTGGACAATACTTTATATGCCACCATAAGTAGGGTGATGCCTCTATAATTATAACACACCATCATATCTCACTTTTTTGAAGAGGGTGCATTTCCACCTAA
Organism: Diabrotica undecimpunctata; assembly: GCF_040954645.1. Lineage (NCBI taxonomy): Eukaryota > Metazoa > Arthropoda > Insecta > Coleoptera > Chrysomelidae > Diabrotica > Diabrotica undecimpunctata. The sequence continues at coordinate 10,228,604 of NC_092808.1, read as the reverse complement.
TTTCCACTCCGTGGGCGTTTCCTTCCGTTGCCAGATTTCGGTTACTAATTTATGCATGTGTTTAAAAAGAGTGTCACCACCACTTTTATAGACTTCGGCAGGAAGATTGTCCAAACCGGTGGCTTTGTTATTTTTCAGTTTTGACATGGCTTCTCTAATTTCTTCTTCGTAGGGGGCGGCTCTTGAGCGTTTTCATCCATTTCAGGCAAAGTAATTTCTATTTGGTCTTGTTCACGACTGTCGCTAAGCAGTTCTTCAAAATGATTCGCCCACCTGGTTAGTATCTGTTCTTTGTCACTAATTATGGAACCATCTTTGTCTTTACATAAGTAAAATGTATAATGATCAGTGTGAAGAGGAGTTAAACTTTTTGGTAGTAGACCAATCCTCTCCAAAAATGTTTGAAGAGGACTAGTCTACTTTTGATCCACGCCTTGGTTGGTACAAGAAATTTATTTTTGATGAACTTACTACAGCACTTAGTAGGGAGTAGGAAGAAATGTGTGACTGCCTCGACGATGAGCGCTGTGACTTGCATATTTAAAAAACTGTTTGTTGCATTAACTACCTAATATGACAATGTTTATCACTTAGGTAAGGCCTATATTATTATTTTATAAAAATAAAAGTTTATTCAGAAAACTATTTAAACCTTTCATTTATTGCTATAATTATTTCATTTACATGTAAATCAGTTTATGTGCATAACATTTCACATGCAAAACGACTTATTTTCACTAAGTTGGCGCAAAAAGTTTTATTATCAAAACAAAATCAATTTTTTAAACTATTTTAGCTACCCTAATTGAAATGAGTACTTAAATGACATGTTTGGAACCAATACTACTGCATAACATTGATTAGAATTCATTATCGTTTTTCAGAGCAAAACCTCAAAGTTTTTCAGCCTCCCTGAAAATTACTTATTTGTGATTTAAGCTTGTTTGCATTTTACCTCCTCAATTATAAAATACATTCAAGAAATTTTCAAAACTTTCAATAAATCGTCTATATAATATATGGAATATTGATTTAGTGATTTAGTAGTCACCAATACTCTAGTATTGTAGCTATAGCCACTTTCTGTCACTTGCTGTTGCGTGGAATAAATTTCCGACTTATTTCGTATGTTTTAAATGATGACGCACGGGTAAAGAACCATCGACTCAACTTGTAAATATGGACAACTGTGTGAAATATTTCAGAGTTAATGATATATTTTCGCTGGTCAGTAGAGACAAACGATTTTAGTATCCGTAAGAGGGTGGGTTTTGGTCTAAAAATCATGAACAAAAAGTTATAAATTTTAAAAGATCCAAAAAAGAGAAAAATCAGACTCATAAATTAAAGAGAAGCCGTGATACTGGTTTCGGCAGCAAGGGAGTAATATAAACTATATTTACGGGCTGTAAAAACCTTTTTGATAGAAATAATATAGCCACGTATTTCTATATTTAATTTTAAAACAATAAATTACACCAGATAACAGCAATTTCGATGTCTTAATTATTTGACGTGTTTTCAGATATCTATTGGTCTCTGGATGTAAAAACAAACCGTAATTTTTATCAATCACGTCAATTGGTAGAAATAAACGAAAGATTTGTTTCACAAATTATGATGGTGATCTTAATACCCTTTAAGGAGTACTAAGTAATGTAATTCATTCCAATTCGAAGGACCACCCACTAAAGCGTGAAATAAGAACAAAATCATTAAACAATACGTAATTTAATGAATAACTTTGTTACTACAACTAAGTTAAGATCTAGCCAAAGTTTTTATATCTAAATCGCCGATCACTGTCCAATTGTCCAAAATTGTCACATGAACCAACGATGTTTCCTTCAGTATTAATATACTTGATTAATAATGAGAGTTTGTGAAACATGTATCCTGTAACTGACTAACATGCAAGAGTTAAAACCTCTAACTGAGACGCAACTAGCTAAGCTGGGATAAAACGTGACACTAACTAATATGCGGGAGTTGAAAACTCTAACCAAGACGCGACCAGCTAAGATGGGATACAATATGACACTTACTACGTGATTACTTTCAAATTATCACTGCCTCATCTATCAAGGGCCAGGGGAAATTTCTTTCAAATTTCTATTAGGTAGCTAAAACCCCCTTTTGAATGATTGCTAAGCGGGGATTTTCTAGGTATCAGTTTTCAATGGTTGAAAACAGCTTTTGAATGCTTTATTCCAGCGATTTCTCAGAGAAAGTTACCTCGGTAGATCTTATGAAATTAGAAATTGTTTGCTAATAGTAGCGTATTTATAGAAATGTATCCATTAATTTTTAAGCTACATGATACTCTCAAAAGTGTTACAAAGTATCCACAAAAAGAAAATAAAGTAAAAATTTACGAAAAACGCTGTTTATTACAAGTTAAATTGATATCATATAAATACTTCTTTAACAAATGGTAATTTCATATTAAGACAAAAATACTACTTACGGGATTTAAAGGGGAAGAGAGGTTTAAAGGGGTAGTGATGCACATCATAAGGTGTTGCTTCCAGATAACACCTCTAGCCTCTCCTACCAAATTTTTATCCCCACTAACAATACCTGAGCCACCTTATTAGAGATTGGGTAACCGATCCCAGTGAAAGGTAGAATTGGGCGGACAATGAAGGGAGAAATGGTCATCCAAAAATAGGGTTTTTTTTCTAAAAAAACTTACTTTTAGGTTGCTGACCTAAAAGTAAAAGACCTTCTAGTTATGAAAATTAACGAGATGCCTCGAAATGGAACGAATAGACGAAAAAAGAAAAATGTACGTGAAGTACGTGGATCTTTGAATGTGTTAAGCTGACACAGGCCTGCAGTAGCAACAAAAACAATCCAACAACTAGAAATTGGAATGGATATCTCATTGGTCCAGATAATCAGGTGGAATGGTACCGGAAACCAAGAAATAGACAAATCTATAGCATTTCAGAGTGATAGTCCCAACCATTTACATGAATTTGAAAGAGGTTTGGTTATAGGCTTTCATATGTTATAGATTATAGACATTCGCTTAAAAGTCTGTCTGAAAGAGCAGGCTTAAAGATTAACTTTGAAAAAACTAAACTTATGACAAATCTCGTAATGAGTGGAAATATAACTATAGATAATAATACCTGCCTGACATGGGCAGCATTTGGCAAATTAAGCCATATTATAAAAAGTTCAATTCCCATATGTTTCAAGCGAAAGGTTTATAACCAATGTGTTTTGCCTGTACCAACTTATGGAGCAGAGACTTTAACACTCACGCAAAAATCTGTGAATAATTTCAGAGTTACACAACGTGCCAGAGAACGTGCAATGCTGAACGTGAGCCTTCAAGACCACATAACAAACCAACAAATCAGGCAAAGATTGGGAGTTCAAGACGTCATCAAAAGAACCACGACGCTTAAGTGGAACTGGGCAGGGCACTTAGCCAGAACACAAGATGGACGGTGGACAACACGTATTATGGAATGGAGGCCCAGAAAATATAAAAGAAGCCGAGGACGACCACCGACTAGATGGGCCGATGATATAAAACGTATAGCGGGAAACTGGCTACAAGTGGCCCAGTGTAGAGAACACTGGAAAGAACTGAGGGAGGCCTATGTCCAGCAGTGGACGCGATTGGCTGATTGAGGATGATGATTGGTTATAGGAAATAGTATACTGGGTTTTAGTATAGAATTTAAGCACCTAATAAAAGAATAATACCCACAAAACCAAACAAATGATTGTCAGCAAGGAGAATATAAATGGGGCTCATCTATACATTAATGGGACGCAGATAGAGCGAGTAAAACAGTATTGCTACCTGGGAACTATTATAAACGAACAGTGAAGCAATGTACAGGAAATAAAGTGCCGCATAGGAAAGGCAAGAACGGTCTTTAACAAAATGAGCGCCATCTTCAAAAGTCACAACATATCCCTAGATATAAAAATGAGACATTTGAGATGCTATGTTTTCTCTGTGTTGTTGTACGGGGCGGAGGCATGGACGCTTACAGACACCACTATTAAAAAACTTGAAGCATTTGAGATGTGGCTTTATAGAAGAATGCTGAGAATATCATGGACAGCAAGGATCACGAACAAGGAAGTTCTAGAAAAAATGAAGAAGGAACCAGAGATTGTGTTTACGATCAAACGCATAAAATTGCAATATCTGGGACACGTTATGAGAAATCAGCACCGTTACTCCCTGCTGCAGTCTATATTGCAAGGTAAAGTCAAAGGTAAGCGAGGACCCGGTAGAAGGAGAATATCATGGCTGCGGAATTTAAGAACATGGTTTAAGAAAACCTCAACGGAGCTGTTTCGAGCCGCAGCGAGCAAGGTCATGATTGCCAATATGATTTCCAACATCCGAAACGGATAGGAACCAGAAGAAGAAGAATAAAAGAATTTGTTACACAGAAGAAAAGAACGTTGACTCGAAAAGATGCCTTTTGTGATCAATTGAAAACGTTTCTTATAGCTTTGTCAATCAGACTAGCGGATTTTGCTTAATCAAATAATGTTCTTATTAAATCAAAGATGTTTCATAAAATATTCACAAGCAGACTTGGGTTTCTAATGATGGGATAACAAGAAATCAGATTGATCAATTATACTCAAAATATTAAAATATTTAATTAATCATTTTTTGTTACATACAACAAAATTACATACGAGTATTGCTGATGTTGTGGAATGCATAGCGGAAATAAAATGGAATTGGGCAGACCATGTAGCGAGAATGCATGATTCACGATGGACGAGCAAAATTACACATTGGAGGCCTTCTTCTTCTTCTTCTTGTGCCACTCCTATCGGAGATTGGAAATCATCAAGGCTATCCTGACCTTGTTTACAGCTGACCTAAAGAGTTCATTAGTGGTACAGCCAAACCACTCTCTCAAATTACGCAGCCATGACATTCTTCTACGGCCTGGATTCCGTTTTCCTTCTATTTTTCCTTGCATTTGATCGTTGACAAAATTTCTGGGTCTTTTCCTATCCTTCGCATTACTTCAAAATTTGTAACTCTTTCAACCCAACTTATCTTCAGCATTCGACGGTAGCACCACATCTCGAAACTTTCAATATTTTTTATATTGTTCTGCTTGAGAGTCCAGGCCTCTACACCGTATAATAGCGTGTTAAATACGTAGCCCCTTAGCATTCTTAATCGGAGAGGGATGCTTATATCTCTGTTGCAGAAGAATTTCCTCATCTTTATGAAAGTGGCCCTGGCAATTTCGATACATTGGAGGCCAAGAGCAGACAAAAGTAGTAGAGAAAGAGCACCTACACATTGGGCTGACGATATCAGGCGTATCACGAAAAATTGGCACCAAAGATCACAAAATCGCAAAGAATTAAGAAGTTTAACGGAGGCTTATGTCCAGCAGTTGACGTGATAAATAAAGGCTGGATGATGATGAGTTGACTATTTACTGAATTAGTATTAACACATATTTCTATTGGTAAAAAATATAAATGAAATTATTCCACAGTAGTCATAAAATATTTATTTGCGAGATTTTTTTAACTGTTACCATTGGTAACAATTGTTACATGGACGCTTCGCCAGTGTCAAGTGGTTTATAAAGATCTGATCAGATATAGAAATAAGTTTTTTTTAAAGCACGATTACCCTGACAAATTTAATTTATGAAACTATAATTTAATTAAAGTAAAATTTGGTTACCATAATAATATATTATACCATGCGGTCCATATGTATGGAATAAATTCATTTTTAGCGATATTATGTACTATGTGAAAAAAACTTGAAACAGGTCGATTTTTATTTTTAAATTGACAATTTACAGTATAAAAATATTATCCCCCTCCAGCACCCCCTTTGAATTATAAGCACCCCCTCGAAAATTTTAAATATCAAAGGGGTTCGTATGGTACCTTTTTAGAAAGGGATTTTAGTCCTCTGTTCAGCAATTTTAAGTTTTTTAAGTTTGGTGCAATCATACCTGGGAAAATTAATTTTTAAGATGTAAAATTTTGATAAAAAAAAAGTAAAGTTCGTGTAACCTTCTGGCTAAGGTAACTAAGGGCTAAGGTAACCTTCTGGTTAAAATTTTGATAATGTCTCATCACAAAACTTTAGGGTAAATGAAGATAATAATGCCACATAATATTTAGAATGTACTTTTCAATGTACTTTATAATTAAATTAAATGTTCAAAATAACCACCATTCACTTCTTGACAATAATCGAGGCGATTTTGGAATTCTCGTACAACATTTTGTACGACCTCGGGGTTATTTTGTTAATTTCTTTCGTGATTCTAACTTTTAAATCAGCAATACTGTTTGGTCTATTAAAATATACTTTAGATTTTAAATATCTCCATAAAAAGTAATCAAGAGGAGTCGAATCGGGGGATCTAGCCGACCATTCGATCGTTCCACGTCTTCCAATCCACCTATTGTGAAAAACCTCGTTTAAATAATTTCTAACTATATGTGCAAAATACGGTGGAGCTTTGTCTTGTTGGTAGTAAATAGATCGATCTATCTCATTTGGATGAATAACATCAGGAAAAAATCTTCGTAATGTAGGCACTAAAAAGTTAATCAAAAAATCTAGATAAATCTCACCATAAACTGTGACCTCAAAAAAATAAGGACCAATAATTTTATTGTTAATAATACCAGCGCAAACATTAACTTTTTTAGGATATTGCGTGTGAGTCTCACACAGCCAGTGAGAATTTTCTGTACTCCAATATCTATAGTTCTGTTTGTTAACCGTTCCGTTTAAATGAAACGTCGCTTCTTTAGAAAAAAAAACTATTTTGTTTACGAACTGCAAATCTGCGTTCATTCTATCCATCATCATTTCACAGAATTCTGGCCTTCTATTAGGATCATCTTCATTTAACTCCTGAATCAACTGAACTTTGTAAGGGTGGTATTTTTCTTTATGCAAAACTCTCAAAATAGATGATTAACTTACATCATTGATGGCGGCAAGTTCTCGAGTTGTCTTATGCGGATTTTCCTCAATATCTAGAAGTACATCTAACTTTTTTTCATCAGTAAATTTATCATTTCTACCTGGTTTTTCAATATTTTTTACATGTCTGATTATACTGACGTCTTTTAGTAACTTTAAATATTTACCTAAATGACAGTAGCCTACTAGATTCATGTCAATTGTTTATTTGGCTTTTTGACTAATATTTTATTACCTTTAAAGTTTTTTCCCCAATGTTTAGCAGAGCAGATATAAAAATACCTGATTATTTTTAAAGTATATTTTAATAAACCAGGCAATATTTCTGATTTAAAAGATAGGATAACGGAATAAATTAACAAAATAAACCCCGAGGTCATACAAAATGTTGTACGAGAATTCCAAAATCGCCTCGGTTATTGTCAATAAGTGAATAATGGTAGTCAAGTTGAACATTTAATTTAATTATTGTAAAAATCCATTTTCTCAGTTATGATTGCACAAACTCAAAAAACTTTATATTGCTGAACACAGGACTAAAATCCCTTTCTATCAAGGTGTCGCACGACCCCTTTTGTTAGTTAAAATTTTCGAGAACGTGCTTGTAATTCAAAGGGGGTGCTGGAAGGGGATAATATTTTTATACTCTAAATTGTCAATTTAAAAAATCGACCTGTTTCAGGTTTTTTTCACATAGTACATAATAACGCTAAAAATGAATTTATTCCATACATATGGACCGCATGGTATATTCAATACAAAATCAAAACATTTGAGTGATACACTTTTCGAAATTAAAACCACTTTCCTTAAATCATTTCTGTAGTTATCTAAAGTATTTTCGAACCTGCACAAAGAGACCTCTTAGCTTTTTATATAGCTTCTATAAAAAGAAATGATCTTTGAGTATTTCAATAGCCTACAATAAGGGTAAATGGTATCTAAATGTAAATCTTTATAAAACAATTTTCCTTTATGGCACAAAAGTAAGACGTAGCAATCTCGTTGGATTAAATGGAATGCGGCCGGTCGGCGGTTAATTTCGTTTAAGCAAAAGGAAAGGGTTGCTTCACACGGCACTTTAGCACTCTAGAAGGATAGAAACTCTAAAATGGAGATAATTTCGAGTGTGTGGAGTGCACTGGCTTTAAATTTGCTAGGGGTAACTTCAATTCAAATTTTAATGAAGACATATTTAGTAGACATTTTAGGATATATGTACACAGAGGTTGTCCTCAAGAAAACATTTTTGTTAAAACGAATCGGTCGGTTCAGAAACAGCATAAGTAAGTTTTTAGGGAAATTCGTAGCATTTTAAAACACTAGTTCTAAATTTTATTCCCAGTTTACCATTGCATGATACTGCTTTTATCTTATTGAAAGCATTTCTGGCTATCTTAATGCCTCGTTTTATTTCAACGCTGCAGTCCTATTGTTTATTTAGATCACTGTATATATTCAGGGATTCTACAGTATTCACTGCCTTTCCTTGCTCAACCGTTTCCATCTCTCTCTGTTGTCCTATTCTCCACCGTTTAGACCTCTCTTACTCATAGTATCGTCTACTTCGTTCCTCCAGGATCTTCGGGGTCGTCCTCTTTCCCTCCTTCCTATGGGGCGGCTCCATTCGATTATTCTCTTTAACCATCTGCTGTTGCTAGTTCTTCTTACATGTCCATATCACTTTAGTCTTTTTTGTTCTATATACGTTAATACGTCTGTTTCTATTGAAGTTCTTTGCTTTATTTCGTCATTACTTCTCCTATCCATTCTTGTTACTCTGCAGTATCTTCGCAGGCATTCCATCTCTGTTGCTACTATCTTACTGCTGTTTTCTTGTTTATAATCCAGTTTTCAGCCCCATATGTCATAATACTTCGCACTAATGTTTTATAAATCTGTATTTTTGTCTTCATATTTAGGTGTCTATCTTACCATACTGAGTTAAGTTGTCGGATTACTGTTCTTGTTTGTTTTAATCTTTGCTTAATTTATTTCTCTGTGGTTGCCTTTTTCGAGATTATAAACCCCAAGTATTTGAATTTATCCTTTCCTTTGATAGGTACGTTGTCGTCAATCTGTAGATCTTTTATGTCTTCTTCACTTGTAGATAGGTACTCTGTTTTCGCGAAGTTAATATCTAGGCCAGCCTTGGTATATTCTTCTTGTAGTTTGTTCATCATGTAACTGAGGTCTTCTTGATTTTGTGCAATCACTACTTGATCGTCTGCAAAGCTTAACGTATATAGGTATTCCTTTCGTACCGGTACTCCCATGCCTTCGCATTTTCTTTTCCATGTAGTAAAGGCTTTCTTTAAGAAGTCTTTTTAAAAAAATCTAAAACACGGCGATTTTTAAATTTAATGTTCTACATTCTACAATAAAATTTCATTACACGAGGTGATACACATTACAGTGATGACGTCATCGGCTCTTTTTTAAATATAACACCCTGTATTTTGGGACATTTTTAGATCGATAAAAATGAGCTGATTCCAAAAAAGTATAATACTGTGAGTCTAACGGATATAATTTGAAAGATATGTGCTTAGAAATTAAATTATTTATTATCAATTGCAAAAAAGTAGTCTACTTCTAGTTTTTGGTAAACTGTAATTATTTTTAGTAACGTTCAATAACAATTAAGTAGTACAATAATTGTATTAATTCGTGAATGTTCTGTATTATCGCTTAGAATTAATTTTAAGTAGAAATGAATTTGAGTGTAAAGCAAAGAATTGAAATACTTATAATGATTGGATATGGAGACAAATCGCGAACTCAGGTGGAAGTGTGTAATTTATTTAATGATAAATATCCAGAAATACCCATCACGCAGTCAACAGTAAGTAAGATTGAAAAGAAATTTCGAGAGACTGGTACGGTTGAAAATGCACGCAAATCAGGTCGTCCCTCTGTAAATTATGTTACAACATTACATGTTCTACTTGCTTTTGAAGAAGATGCGCACACTTCTGTTCGTAAGGTTAGTAGTGATCTCGATATTTGCAAAACAAAGGTACACAAAGTACGTAAAAGTAAGTAAAGTAAGTAAAATGCACGTTCAAAATTTTCTAATAAAAACTTATGGCTTCTATCTGAATACATATATTTGTAAATAGAAAAACTTCTAATAAAAACTTATGGCTTCTATCTGAATACCTATATTTGTAAATAGAAAAACTTCTTTCGACACCAACTGATGTAACTGGGACATTTTTCAAATATACTATAATAGATGGTTCTAAATTAAGTGGTTCGGAAAATGTCCCAGCTAATACTTGAACCACTTCAGAAAGAACCTGGTAAGCACTATTTTTTTCCATGGTTACTTTGACAAAACGATAATTTGATTTTATAATGAAAGTTGCTGTTGGAGGATGCTATTTTGGAAGGCTTGCTTAGCTTCCAATAAAGATTGGCAACTATCATCCGTTAAAAGGTTAAATATTTTTTTTAAATCAACAAAATGATCAGCATAGAAATTAGATGCTTCCAACCATGTTCCCCAACGTGTTAAAATGGGTTGCAGTGGCAGTGGAACAGCAGGAAGCATATCTCTGTAACATTGTATTCTTACAGGCGATTTCAGGAATACCTTTTTGACGCTCGCTATTAAATTGTTAACTTGTGGAAATTTGTTTCTTACTTCCTCTGCAGCTCTGTTTATTCCACGCGCTAAACAAGTGACAAATGGCGAGGTCAACAGTCAGAATTGTAGATACTGGGCAAAAGAAAACTCCAACTGGATGCGGGAACATCATACACAATACCCCCAAAAGGTAAGCGTATGAGCTGGAATTGTAAGAAATAATATCATTGGACCCTATTATTTCGAAGGTAATTTAAACGGGCCAGCATACCTTCAGTTTAGCCTACTTTAGTTAATTTATTCCCCAGTACAATTAATCTTGGAGGTTTTGATAAAAGTTTATGGTTTCAACAGGATGGTGCGCCTGCGCATTATACTTTAGATGTTCGAAGGTACCTAAACGAAATTTTTCCGAACATATGGATTGGAAGACGTGAACATATTGAATGGCCAGCGAGGTCGCCAGATCTCAATCCTTTGGATTATTTTAAGTGGGGTCATTTAAAGAATGTTGTTTATAAAACGAAACCTGTAAATATTGGAGACTTAAACAAGACTTCGTAAAGAAATAAACAATATTTCTGAAGAAAGCATAAACAAAGTTCTACAAGAATTTCTACAACGTTTGGGGCTACAACAAGGGCTACAATTTCAACATTTATGATTAAGTCATGTATTAATTACTGGATTACTTTCAAGTTTTTATTATAATTTATTTATAATTTATTAATATTATAAATCAATAAAAATTAATTTTCTAAGCGCATATCTTTCAAATTATATCCTTTAGACCCCCAGTATTATACTTTTTTGGAATCAGCTCATTTTTATCGATTTAAAAATGTCCTAAAATACAGGGTGTTACCTTTAAACAAAGAGCCGATGATGTCATCACTGTAATGTGTATCATCTTGTATAATGAAATTTTATTGTAAAATGTAGAACATTAAATTTAAAAATCGACGTGTTTTAGATTTTTTTAAAAAGGCTTTTCATTTAGGAAATATCAAATTTATTCCATACTTTACGGACACACTGTGTATTCTTGTAATGTAATGTAATACATTTGTACCTGTGTCAGTGACCTACAGTGACGAGAAACGTAAAGCTAAATAAAAAAAACTCCAGTAGATAATCGAAAGATAGAATTTGTCCATCAATGCATTATCTTCACATAATAAAGATCAGATTAAAAGTCACATTAACATTTTTCTCTATTTTAATAAAAACAAGTAAGCCAGAAATGGCTATTTACGGTTATAATTATTAATGTATAATATAGAAATGTAACCATAAGCTCCCATACTAACAACCGTTAAAAGTTGAACTACAGTGTAATGCAAGCAATTGCAAAGTCAGCATCCCCAACAATTCCGGACAATAAACCCATTTTTTATTTTGTTAACATTCATTCCATTATCATTATTTAACCAATTCGTTTCATTTTTGTAATTAGGATTTTAATAAAGTAATATTGTATTTTTTAAAGAAGAAAACTTAATTTTATAATTTTGGAAATAAATAATTTTTTTTAAAGTTATATCGAAAGTGCATAAATTTATCTGGCGCTGCGAAAAGGATTCAGCTCGTACAAGAAGCATAAACAGTTTCCTTGGTCAACTCAGTTGTTAAACGAGACGTCCACCGAACTTTGGAAAAGAAAAGATTATGTGCAGGACATCCTAACAGATCATCCTACTGTAAGTACATTATCCTTTCATTCCTATTTTGATTTATGAGCACTTTTATTGATAGAGACTCTGTGAATAATTTAAACTCTTTACTTGAAAACCTTACATTTAATTCTCAAATTAATTCTAACACTCGTATCAACGCCGATTTCCCTCAACAAATTCCTACCATTTTAATCAAAGAATTTGAAATGCCATTTTCCAATGCCGATATCACTAGCTTATGTGCTACGTTACCAGAATTCTCCACCGGAGATAACTTATCTACCTTTCTAAAATCAGTTGATAATTTAATTACCTTCCTGGTAGGTCAGCAGTTAACACCTTCTCAGGAATTTATTTTAAATTCAAACATCATCTCTCGTATCAAAAGCGAACCACGGGACTTCCTTAATTATTATTCAAACAAAACAGCTTGGGCTGAAGTACGTCCAGCTCTTTTAGCTAAATACGGAGACAGACGCTCGGAAGATATTCTAGTTACCCAGCTTTCAACAACTGTCGAAAGAAATCACGAATCATATGATCAATATCACCAAAGAATTACAAAAAATTTAAATGATTTATTACAGAATACGACATTAAATGACAACGTTGAAACTGTTAATTTTAAGACTCCTTATTTTAAAAATATAGCGTTAAAAACATTTTGCACAGGCATTAATGAGCCTTATGGCAAATATTTGTCACATTTTTCAATAAATTCACTTGAAGAGGCGCTCCAAAAATGTATAATATATGACAATCACAAATCTCAACAGAAATATATGAATTAAAAGTCACAGCAAAATAATAAACCATTCTTACCAAAACAAAAGCCTGCTAATACAAATCAGATATTTTATAATAACAACACAAATCCCACTAGAAACGTTTTTCAACCAAACTCTAACTCTTATTCGAGTTAACCAAACTTCAACTCTTATTCGAGACAAAACTTTTCCCAAACCAATTCAAACCTAGTAAGAAACAACCCCCATCAAAACACAAATTTTACTACTAGGCCCAACGCCAATGTAACCCATCAATCGAATTTCAATTCTTCTAGACATAACCCACAAAATAATAACTTTAATAATCAAAATTCCTATCCTCTACGAACAATCCCACAACACATTTAAAATTTATCCTATCCCAAATGCAGACCATATTATGATTCTTCCACCAACATATTATAATACCAATAATAAATGATTCGAGATCTGCACGAGACAAGCTGAGAACATCATATGCACGAAACCAGTAAGGTCCCAATGTACGATACCAAATGTCAAGAATTGCACTAAAAGTATAGCTAAAGAAAATTTCTTTTAAGAAACCAACAATACGATATTATTGGGAATAGTAGAACCAATAAATATTAGAGAACAAACGATCAAATCCAGCAGCATCCTTACCACAAATGAATCCATTACCATAGATGGCATCAAATTTAACAAAAAGTCAAATCAAGAAATCCACGTACCAGATATCATACCCATGGAACATATAGCATAGCAAGCCACGAAATAAACTGACAATCTCAGAGACGCATGGACACGTCCAACCTATCGAGATGACTGCTAATTTACCACAACTTTCTACTAGATTCAGCATCACTTCACTGATAATCATCTTATTTGTGTCAGTAATACTAACAATATTCCTACTGAAGAAAAGAAAACGTATTTCCAAAATCCTTTTCGGACCCAAGCTAGACACGGCACAAATTCAAATTTTGGAAGAACTACTAGCCGAAACATTAAAAACTTCGAGGACGAAGTTACATCCAGAGGAGGGAGAAGAAATGTAACCATAAGGTCCCATACTAACAACCATTGAACGTTGAACTACAGTGTAATGCAAGCAATTGCAAAGTCAGCATCTCCAACAATTCAGGACAATAAACCCATTTTTATTTTTATAACATTCATTCGATTATCATTATTTGATCAATTCGTTTCATTTTTGTAATTAAGATTTTATTAAAGTAATATTGTATTTTTTGAAGTAGAAAACTTAGCTGTATAATTTTGAAAATAAATAATTCCTTTTTAAAAGTTGTATCGAAAGTGCATAAATTTATCTATATAAATAGTGGTAATATTCGTTGCTGTATCAAATGTTTGAAATTTTTATTAACAATATTTGTAGATACCCTGTATAAGAGCGTTTCAAGAACAAATTTAAAAATATGTTAAAAATTTACCTTGATAGAGCCTCATTAGCCCTTTGATACTCTTCTTCATCCTCAAGCCGTTCTAAAGCTTCCTGAACCTTTTTCAACAATTCCCGGCGCAATGCTCTGATTTGTATTGACTGACTTTCTTGAGGATTTAGCAGTTCTTCCAACATTTGACTATCATCTAGGTCTATTGATAACACCTAAAAATAATATTTATGTATTTTTATTACATAAAAACTAAATCCTTGGCCTATTTTAAATTTTAATATAAGTATTAGATATTTTAAAAGACCGATGCTGAGATTGGAAAAAAAGATCTATCGCACGTGAAGGCGGAAGGATTTAAATATCTTATCTCAAATTCAATCACCGCATTTATTATATTATATTATAGTCCACTCACTCACTTCAACTGACAATCTCTTGTAGTGTGATGCAGAGGAGTATTTAAAGTTTTACATAATATTACAGTAAATAGGAAATTATAATTAAATAATATAAAATATGATTTAATACTTTTTGGGTCAAGATTGTACATTATACTAAACTTTACTAGATGCAATAAATAGTGAATGCATTCAAAGGGACTTGACATCAATTATACATTGACCGAAGATCACCCATTATCAGCAATACGGGATAGTTTGAGCTATGTATCACCAATCATTATATAAAAATTCTTGTACTGGCATCATTTAATTTACTTTGTACTGTTTGACCTAAAGATGCTTTGCAAATTTTAGAAAGCGAAACCGGTCGTTTTGGGTAGTAAAATTAAATTGTGAGTAAGTCTAATTTATTTCTTTTACCTATTTATTCTAAAGGACTTTCGGCCCTCGATAATAATGTAACCTTTCATTCTACGTTTAAATTTTTCAAAAATACTTATTAGTTTTCTCAGGATTCGAAAAAAATGATTGCATTTAAAAAGCATTGGCCCGAAATTGCGCGCCTACGCTCTTAAGCCGCGTTTACACGATGACAATTGGCGAGACAATTCTCAGAAGACATTTGACTGGCATGAAATTATTGTCTTCGTCTAAACACTTCAGGCCAATTGCCTTGCCAACTGCCCTCGCAATTGGCCCAAAATTCAGTTGTCTCCGGGAGTAGACTGAGGACAATGAGCTGCGCCTAGTGAGCCCCCCACCACCCCAAAATCTCAATTGTCGCGACAATTGGCGCTGTGTGAACGGTGTAGGCCAGTAGTGCTGTCTTGTTTTTTGCCAGTTCCCTCACCGGACACAACAGATGACGAGCAGTCGGCCATGTTTTAGCTGTCTACTGCCATGGCAATAGTTGGCCCCGTATAAACATCTTCTCGTTCAACTGGACTGGCCTCCGACAATCCGCAACCAAGTGATGACAATTGTCCAATGTCAATTGTCATCGTGTAAATGCAGCTTTAAGCACAATTTATACATATCCGTGCCGTCTCCGTTCAGTGGCGAGTCCGGGTATTTTTAACGTTATATTTACATATAACCGCGTTGTGGCAGTGTGCGTACCGGCCGAATAGAGAGAAAAACGTTATTATATAGTTCTGCGTAAAAGATAGTTGAAACTATGGCGGCTTGGATAGAAGATCTCACCGTGTTGGCATTATTACTTGATGAAAAGGAAGAGCATGAGCAAAAATTGCGGAAACAAAGAAGATGGACTGTGCATCCTATGTGGAAAAAAAGACAAACCGAAGGAGAATTCAAAATGTACAGAGAATTATTAGACAATGAAACAAAATTTCACGAATATTTTAAAATGTTGCAGTACTCTTTTTTCTTTAATACATGTAAAAATCCATAACATACTAACCGCACAACATTTCCTGTCTGTCTGTTTACTAACACTCGCGTTCACAAAGCAATAAAATCGTGTTTATACAAGTCCGTGCGGTCCGTGTAATTTCCGTGCATCGCCAGTGCCGAAAACAAAAATTATCGTTTGGGATTAATTTCAGGCCGGATACGGACAAGTTCCGTCCAGAAAACGCCAATGTATAAATATACTAATGACAGTACCTACATCGTTTTTTTCTGTCGGGCACTGTCATAACACGCAACGGACACGGCACGGATATGTATAAATCGACCTTAAAGCCGCGTTTACACGATAACAATTGGCTTGACAATTGTCATCACGTGATTGCGGATTGTCGGAGGCCAGTCCAGTTCAACGAGAAGATGTTTATACGTGGTCAACTATTGCCATGGCAGTAGACAGTTAAAACATGGCCGACTGCTCGTCATCTGTGGTGTCCGGTGAGGAAACTGGCAAAAAACAAGACAGCACTACTGGCCTACACCGTTCACATGGCGCCAATTGAGAGTTCGAGTGGTGGGGGGCTCACTGGGCGCAGCTCATTGTCCTCAGTCTACTCATGGAGACAATTGAATTTTGGGCCAATTGTGAGGGCAGTTGGCAAGGCAATTGGCCTGAAGTGTTAGACGAAGACAATAATTTCATGCCAGTCAGTTGTCTTCTGACAATTGTCTCGCCAATTGTCATTGTGTAATTGCGGCTTAAGCGATAAAGCAGCCAGCGTCGAAGTACGTTCTAAAAATAACGTCCAAACCTTTCAACACCGAGCGTAAACAAGAAAGGCCTTCAGATAAACAAGGTATTTTAATTTCACTGCTTGTTCTACTATTTTGTTTTCGATAATTAGTTAGGTGATATTAATGTGTAATACCTTCAATTTGCAAGTTCTCTAAAGTTTTTGCATACGAATATTTGCCTGATTATTATTGAATATATGTATAATGGATTAAATCAGACTGAAATGCTTCACTACCCATAGATATAGTTTGCAATTCGCGTAGGTGATCGTAATGTATTAGTGCTTAAAATGTCAGTTGTATATTATTGAGCTGAATACATTATTCAAATATATTAATTAAAACTTCTATCAACAAAAGGTATTATGAAAATAATCCCCTCTATTATATAAGTTGTTATACCATATTATTATAGCCTTATTATATTCTGTCGGGTTGATCATGCATAATTCAATAAATTAATTTTAGTTAAATTTTATTTGCAAGTATTTATATTTAATTGAACAAAACTTTTGGTTTTTCGAAAATAACGTCCGATAGTCAAGTCGCAGTTTTAACATCGGAACTAAAAAAGCTAAAACAGCAGGAACTAATTGAAATAATGATTTTTAAGTTACCAGTGTCCGGTTTTAATCCTCATGTAACAGTCGTTACTTTTACTACTATTTATATTAAAGTAATTTCAGAGATGTAGTATGGGTTGCCTAACTTTAAGTGTTCATTTGCTCATTAAGTGTGTATTTTTAATAATTTAAGTTGTCACTCTGATCTAAATTTGGTACCATTGCGAACCAGAGAGATGACAGGAGATTAGGGGGGAGTGGAAACTGGCTCTTGGTTAACAAACTGTGAATTAAAATTCACTTTTGATCGAGAGTTTGAAGTGGTACAAAGGTGGTAGTTAGCGAAAGAAAATCCAATTATTGCATAGAATTTCCTTCACTTCAAGAAGTTAAATGTTTTAAGTATAACCGTAACCATTTAATTGACGGTGTTTTCGGAAACTCAGGAGGCTGAAGTGAAATTTCTAGCACGGAATTGAGTAGCTATCTGGTAACTATTTTTTTTTATATTATAAAAACTAATTTTTTGTTCCCACATCCCACATCCTTAAGGTATTCAGAATGACCTTGGGTCACGAATTCAAGCATAGTATGGCCGCTTACAATCATTCTGGCATGAATCTGATTAAAATTCTAAATTTTCCGTAAATCTCTAACATCTATTACAATTTCCACAGATATTTTGATCCATATCCTATTATTCAGATTCATTATTTCATATTTTAATATAGTATTTTGTTCAAGGCCATTATATTTTTACTCTATGTGAAGCAAGGTCACGCTACATCCGATTGGATGTGTTTTTTTTTCATCTACTATAATTATCTTTTTGCTCCGGTTTCTTATGCTGAAAGAAACTTTCCTCACTTCTTCTTTGATTTCTTTTTATCAATGTTGAGACTAGAAGTAACGGGGAATTATTTTCAGCCACCTCCCATGGAATTATAAACTTCCCTCAGAACATCCGAGGGAGAGTACCACTTCAACTCTATAAGAATCAGGGTCATTGGGACAAGCCAGGGGGTATTGTCTACTCCACCCTCATTTTTTCTCCAGCCTGCACCTAGAGGTAGGGCAGGACAGTAACCATCGGAACTGAGCCAATTAGCACCAGCTCCGTGCTAATTTCGGACCTCAAGGAGGACTTCGCTGGGACACCGAAGCCATTCGGGAGTATCCTTCCAGACAACTGTTTCACCTAGGAGGACAGGTCGGTTGGTTTTTGCTTCAGAACTATATATATATATATATATATATATATATATATATATATATATATATATATATATATATATATATATATATATATATATATATATATATATATATATATATATATGTACACTCTATATCAGAGTTATTCTGTGTAGTTTTCAACTTTTTGTTATAGTTGTTTTCAACATTTCTGTTAAAATATTATATTGTGAAATTTTCATATACTTTTTGGTAACTTAGAGATTGTCAAAATCTAAGAAGTTATATTTAATAAACTTGAATTTGTTTTGCATATAATTTTTTATTAATATTTCCTTACCTTTTTACATTTACAACATTTTTGTTTATTACATCAACTTTAATTAATATTAGCAGTATACGATACCTGGAAGAGTGACCGTTACTCTTTTTAGAGTAGTATCCCTCTTCTGGAGCCCTCAATTTGTTTTCTTTGTTAATTTTCATTATATCTATTCATTTTTCATATATTCTTTTCTATCCATCATACATATTTTCCTGATTTACTGTCTTTAAAAGGCATGCAAATTGGCCGTATCCATCCTTGAGTTTCTAGTGGTCATTCTCTTGCCTACATTGCTAGCCTAGCCACATTCCGTTCAATATTTTTTTCATACTTCTTTACTTAATTGTTATCTATTTTACTTCTATCAATTTTATCCCATATATATAGACCACTCTTCTTATACATCTCTCCTCCTACACACCCCAGTTTATTTTTGCTACACTCAGTTATCGGAGTACGTTAATAGATTAACACAAACACTGCAAAAAGATATTAAAGCATTCAATGTCGAACATAACCTAGACGTTATTGTGTGTGATCAGTGTATAAAGACAAACAAAGAACTAAGTAAAATGAAAAATGAACATGCAGGAGTAAATAAACTATCATTCCATTTAGAAAAACGTACGGAGGAGCAACTAGATTTAATTTCTTTATTAAAGGATAAATATAATCAAAATTCAGCCATACCCATACTAAACTAACGGCATCTAGCGAAAAAACTGTAAATAAAGCAGGCTCAACCAACTCAGGTTCTACCAGTCAAGATCCCATTAAATTGTTATTAAACAAAAACACAAGTCGACCTCATTCATACATGAATGATAAAATTATGCCTTTGGTTTTTTATCTTGATAGTTTTATATTGATTGTATTAAAAGCTAATAGTTTTATTTTAAATGCGTGATCAACATTATCGCAAAAAGACAGATATTGCTTTTCACTTAAATACAAATCTTTAACGTATTTACAATTGAAATAGCTTATGGTTTGCGGTCTCACCTAACGACTGCCAGCACAATGTTCTAAATTAATTGTCGATTGAAAACAAAATGCTTTTAAATATACCTTCTCCAAGGTCTATTTACAGTAACAATAAAATGAAATAAAATACATGTTTAATAATTATTTGTTCTAATATACCGTCCTCGGTATAGACCTAATTTCAATATAAAACGCAAGTAAGTAAATTTAAAAGTCTAATAAGAATTATTAAATAACTTAAGGGCTTGTTTACCTTATATTACAACATGACTGAGAGACCTTATTTTGAACATTATGTGTAAAAATAACAACAGGTGCAACAGCGAGTGCACGATATTAAAAAGATCTACCAGATATTAACATAAGCAGTTACTTTGGATTTGGTCATACGAAAAATCCATAAGTCCAAAGAGACATTCTTTGCACTTTTTACTTTAATTTGCGTCTTATTTCAACATACGAAGAGCACTTTGACCAAATAGCTACTATCTTGGGTGACTGCTGGGAACAAAATGACAGACCTAAATCACCTAATCAACCATACTTTTTGGCGTTCACAGCTACCGCTGCTACATTTCTGTAGACTAATGCTACACTGAGAAAGGTGTTTGTTTCGATTTTAATGATTGCTGCTTGGATTTTTTTCATAATATAAGGTTGAACTGCACTGTGTTTAATTTTTGCGTGCTCCTTTTTATAAACAGTGATACTTCTAGTATATGGTTTGAAACACCGTTAGCATTCCACTACGCAATTCGTAATAACTTGAAAGCTATTTTGTTATTGACTAGTTAACATGGTTAAAATCATGCTATTTTGGTTTAAGAGTTTGGGAGAACATTTTTTTGAATGTGTTTAGGAAATTTGATAGTTTATCTGCAATGGAGACATATGATTTCAAAAAAAACTACTTGCTTTAACTCTTAATTACTATAAATAAATTAAATACATAAGTGATGGATTCGACCGGTACTTGATATAAATTCATTTTATCTAACAATAAAACACTGAAAATGTTGTTAATACTTACACAAAATTTATTATAATTTATTATCACTGCAGCTGTTTCGGCAGAGTGCCTTTCTCAAGTAATCTATTTTTGGTATGCGTTTACACTTTATAATCTTCAACTGAATAAGTTGAGGAGAGGAGAACTGTTTGTCTCAAGTTGGTCATTCAGAATTATGTCTGTATTTTTTAATTTGTTAATTTCCATAATTCTAATAAAGATTGCTAAAAGCCTTTATTTTAAATGTCAAGAATTTGAAATTGGTCATTCAAAGAATGATTATAGTCTAGAAGGTGAAGTGCGTACGTAAAATTTATTTTCTTATTATTAAAAGCTCTTTGTGTTCTGCTATACGTTTACTAAAAGCTATATCTCTTTGACCGATGTAAGTTTTTGGGCAGTCGCCACATTTAAGTTTGTATGTACCACAGTGTAAGTACTTTTTCTTTTGTCTCTTGTTTTTAATATATTTACCTAAGTTGTTGTGTTTTCTAAAAGTTTGTGGTATCCCGTTTGTTTTTATGTGTTTGGCTATTTTTGTTATTAAAATAAAACATTTTAAAATTTAGAAAATTAAATTTCGTTATTAAATTTCTTTATAATTTTATGCTATAACACAAGAGATGAATAAGCACCACATTTGTTGAAAATCATGGAGGATACTTATACCTCATTTTAATCATGGCGAAACAATATGCACTCGCAATACATACAACCTAATTATGTCTCTCAAAATATAAATGTATAACCCTCATTCGTACATTAAATGTGAGTCCCAGTTTCCTCCCTCATTGTGAGATTGGCTGATGTAACAATTTCACTGAATACATTTTATAATCGAAAAAGTTGCTGCCATCTGCTCCCCATTCATTCCACTAAATACATATCATGTCGGATACCTTATTTAACCATCGATTTGTTATTTGAATTTGTATAATCGATATTATTAATTATACTGAAAAATAAAATTTAGAGGTCTTCTTTCCATATCAACCAGTAATGGAATAAAAGTAATCAATTTATTTTTAATGGTTTTGTCAGTCAGTATTTTCTTACTTTCTTTTTAATATACACTTTTACTACTTTTCAAAAAAATTATTTCCAAAAAACATTAATATTTTTGTCAAAACCGCTTATAGTGCATTTGTTAATGGCTGCCATCGCCGTTGGCACATTATACTGGATGACGCATCGTTAACGAGATGCGATTTAATAACCGATTTATTTAAATCATTTTAATGCACAAACTGGCTTAAACAGATTTGATGTATCATGTAGTGTAATGTAAACATAGCAAGGAAATAAAGAAGGAAAAATTAAGAGGTAATTAGCCTAGAAAAGAGTAATAATTATTTTAGTAATTATTACATATTCCAAATTGATTAAAGAACAAATAAATTCATAGCTAGTAAGTAATATAGTTAATGTATATATTTTTACATTAAATAAAGATTGAAAACTCGACCCAGTTTAAATGTATTACACGAGTCTCAAATATCAGGTCACCACGGTTGCTTAAAAGAAAAAAAAATTACGTTTAAAAAACATAGACCTCCGCTAAAAAATAACACTGGGACTCAGTCAGCAAAAAAAAACAATAACTCGACCTTGGTACGATACGGGGCCATAGATCGGGAGAATACGCAGCCAGTGAGCGCGCTATTTAACTCGACGGGATAGTGTGACGTAGAAGTGCCGGTATCTGGAGATTCGAAAGTTCGTGATAGCGCATCGTGCTTCAACTGACTGGAATCCCTGTAGGACTGGAGGCGTATTCATTAGCTAGAGCCTAAATACGCGAAGGTAACTAAGATCTATATACTAACCCAAGGTATATTTAATAATACGGAATTGTCCGCCCTTTAATTCCTTGCTTTGTCTCTTCTCGTCTCCCTTCGCGCCTGATCGAGATATTATTGGTCATAACTTATATTTTGTTATCTTAATTGTTGAAATGAAATTTGTTTTTTTGTTCTTCCCGGCCGTTACAAACCAGTCAGTCCAGGCTAGTGGAACCAGTAAGCCTTGCCCCGCTCGCAGGGATAAGTACTCCCTAAGAATTGAAGATGCAATCCAAGGATATTGAGACAGGCGTCTTCTACAATGGTGACAGCATTTATTAGAGTGGTGACAGCGGTGGGATATGTGCTCTGTAGATTTCTTATAGATAAATATTAGATCCAGACTTATAATAGCTTGCGGTTTCGGCTGCAGAGAGCTTGGATCTATCAGATATCTGACATTATGTGGTTCGTGTTATGGACTCGAACGGTTGGTCGGTGCAATGTAGCTGCGGTAGATGTGAAAAGGCCAAAAAGTATGGTTGATTAGGTGTGCCATTTTGTTCCCAGCAGTCACCCTAGATAGTAGCTCGTTTGGTTAAAATGCTCTTCGTAGGTTGAAATAAAACGCAAATTAAAGTAAACAGTACAAAGAATATCTCTTTGGATTTATGGATATTTCGTGTGACCAGATCCAAGTTAACTGCTTATGTTAATATTTGGTAGATTTTTTTAATATTGTGCACCGGTTGTTTTGTACATCTTTTATTATTTTTAGACATAATGTTTAAAAGAAGGTCTCTCAGTCATACTGTAACATAAGGCAAACAAACCTTTAAGTTATTTAATAATTTTTATTAGAGTTTTAAATTTAATTACTTACGTTTTGGATTGAAATTAGGTCTATACCGAGAACAATATATTAGAAGAAATAATTATTAAACATGTATCTTATTTCATTTTATTGTTATTGTAAATAGACCTTGAAGAAGATATATTTAAAAGCATTCTGTTTTCAATCGACAATTAATTTAGAACATTGTGCTGGCAGTCGTTAGGTGAGGCCACAAACCATAAGCTATTTCAATTGAATATACGTTAATATTTTGTATTAAAGTGAAAAGAAATATCTGCCTTTTTTGTGATAATGTTGATCACGCATTAAAAAGAAAACTATTACCTTTTAATACAATCAATATAAAACTATCAAAAGAAAAAACTAAAGGCATAATAATCGAAACTTTCATATTTGTTCAGTTATACAAATACTTACAAATATAATTTTACTAAAATTAATTTATTGAATAATTCATTATATTTAATGAACCCGACAGAATATAATAAAGATATAATAATATGATATAACAACTTATATAATAGAGGTGCTTATTTCCATAATAGCTCTTGTTGATAGAAGTTTTAATATATTTTAATAATGCAATCAGCTGACTTTTTAACCACTAATAAATTACGATTTCTTCTTCTTCATGTGCCTTGTCCGTTCCGAACGTTGGCAATCAACATGGCTATTCTGACTTTGTTTACGGCAGATCTGAATAGTTCAGCAGATGACAATCCGAACTATTGCCGCAAGTTTTGGAGCCACGAGTGTCTTCTCCTCCCTGGACCCCTTCTGCTGTCTATTTTCCCTTGAACGATCAGTTGTAGTACTCTATATTTATTATGTCTCATAACGTGACCCAAGTATTCCAACTTTCTTTTCTTTATACTTATTCCTACCTCCCTCTCTTTACCTATCTGGCGTAGTACCTCTTCGTTGGTCACGTGCTCAGTCCAGGATATACGTAATATACGTCGGTAAGCCCACATTTCGAAGGCCTCTACTTTTTTCATCAATGTTGCGGTCATTGTCTACGCCTCCATTCCATATAACAAAACCGGGAATACATAACATTTCAGAAGTCGAATTTTGAGAGGTAGGGTGAGGCTTTTAGAGGTGAAAATTTGCTTCATGCTAGTGAACGATGCTCTTGACTTTTCTACTCTTATACGTATTTCCTTCGCTTGATCCCAATTTGAGTTAACTGTTGTTCCCAAGTAGATGTACGAATCCACGTGTTCAATTCTTTCATTGTCTAATATCAGTTGCTGTGGTGGTTGTTGGGTTTTGCTTACTAACATCCATTTGGTTTTTGTGATATTTAGTCTGAGTCCGTATTGTGCACTTGTTTTTTGTATCTTACTCATTAGGCAACTCAGTTCCTCCATGCTACTTGCTAGAATCACAGTGTCATCAGCATACCTTATGTTCTTAATTATTTCTCCATTTATCTTTATGCCTTCTGTGCTTTCCTCCAGCGCTGTCTTAAATACTTCTTCTGAGTATATATTAAAGACAATAGGAGACAAGATACAGCCCTGTCGTACCCCTTTTTTGATCTCAATTTTATTGGTCAATGTAGATCCTACTTTCACTTTAGCTGTTTGGCCTCAATAGAGACTTGCTATTGTTCGAATGTCTCTGTAGTCGACTCCGATCTTATGGAGAACTTCAATTATCTTTTCGTGCTTTACGTTATCGAATGCTTTTGCGTAGTCTATAAAGCATATGTACACGTTTTTGTTCATATCTCTGCAGCGCTGGATGAGTACCTGTAGACTAAAAAGTGCTTCTCTTGTCCCAAGAGAATTCCGAAACCCAAACTGCGAATCTCCAATGTTATCCTCGCATTTTTTGCTTATTCTGTTGTAAATAACCTTGTTGTATGCCTTCGAAATGTGGTTAATTAGACTTATCATCCGATGTTGATCACAAGACTTTGCTTTTGGTTTTTTCGGTATGGCAACAAAAGTTGACTCTAGCCAGTCTTCAGGAAACTCCCCGCTGTTATAAATATTGTTAAAGAGTCTGACGAGTGAGTCTAGAAATTGACTGTTTGTTTCGCACAGCATTTTCAATACTTCCCCGTATACGTTATCGTTGCCTGGTCTTTTGTTATTTTTAAGACCCTTTATAGCATTCTCCACTTCTGATTTTAGAATAGAAGGGCCAGTATCATCATTGCTCAGTGTATACCCACTAGGACGGTCATCAATAAACAGTTGTTCCACATAAGTTTCCCAGATTCTAACTATTTTGTCGGGGTCTAGTTGTAGATTTCCATTATCATCGCATAGCCCTTTCGATAAAATATTGTAGCTTTTCTTTGTTGTGAGTTCCTTATTAAGGGTAAATTACGATTATCTACGCAAATTGCAAACTATATCAAGTGAAACATTTCAGTTTAATCTATTCCAGATAGATTATCTATTATACATATTTCAGTAATAATCTGGCAAATATTCATATGCAAAAACTCTAGAAAACTTGCAAATTGAAATTATAACACTAATAACAACTACCTAATGATCTAAAACAAAATAGTAGAACAAGTAATGAAATTTAAATACTTCGTTCATCTTAAGGACTTTCTTGTTCACGCTCGGTGTTGGAAGGTTTGGCCGTTATTTTTATACCGTTACCTTGACGTCATATTTAACAACGCCAACAGAATGGCTAAAATCTAAGTTTATTGCACTTCCAAAAAAACCAGGAGCCAAAAATGCGAAGATTACCGTACTATAAGCCTCATGAGTCATCTCCTAAAATTGTTCCTAAAGATAATGCATAAGAGAATCTACAAGCTGTGTAAAAGTCAAATTTCCTCCAACCAGTTCGGGTTCACAAATGCTGTTGGTACTAGAGAGGCTTTGTTCTCAGTACAAGTCTTATTCCAGAGATGCAGAAACCTCAACTGCGACGTATACGCATGTCTGGTTGATTACGAGAAAGCGTTTGATCGAGTACAGCACGCCAAGATGATGCAAATACTAAAAGAAACAGGAATTAACAACCAAGATCTGAAAATAATTAGAAGTCTCTACTGAAATCAGAGAGCAAATCTCAGAGTTGAAGGTGAACACACTGACTATGTGAAAATCATGCGTGGAGTGAGGCAAGGCTGTATTTTATCTCCTCTAATCTTCAATTTGTACTCTGAAAGAATATTTATCGAAGCTTTGCACGAAACTGGAAAAGGTATTCTACTAAATGGTTGCCGGCTAAACAACATCAGATGTGCAGATGACACCATAGTATTTGCGGACAACTTAGAAGACCTACAAGTTCTTATGAACAAAATCACGTATTACAGTTAACAATATGGACTCAATATTAACGTTAAGAAGACAAAGCTTATGATAATTAGCAAGAAAAGAATAACAGAAGGTCAACTCTACGTCAACCAATCCCCTGTAGAAAGAGTGACGCACTACAACTACCTCGGCACCATAATAAATGAAGAATGGACCAACAACCAAGAGATTAGAGCACACATCGGAAAAGCTAGATCCACCTTCAATCGGATGGGGGCCTTCTTCAAGAGTCACAACCTCTCTCTTGATACAAAAGTAAGAATGCTGCGATGCTACGCCTTCTCTGTCCTTTTTCATGGTGTTGAATCATGGACCTTGAACGAAGATATGTGCAGAAAACTGGAAGCGTTTGAGATGTGGCTATATCTGAGAATGCTTAAGATCCCGTGGACTGACCGAGTCACAAATGAGGAGGTCCTCAGAAGAATGAATAAGAATCGAGAAGTACTGACCACCATCAAATCTCGAAAGTTGCAGTTCTTCGGACATATTATGCGAAATGAATCCAGATATACTCTCCTTCAAGCCATTCTGCAAGGAAAAATATTTGGAAAATGAAGTCCGGGAAGAAGAAGAACATCTTGGTTAAAGAACCTCAGAATCTGGTTCAATACAACATCTATGCAGCTTTTCCGCGCTGCTGTAGATAAGATAAAGATTGCCATGATGATCGTCAACATTCGTAACGGATAGGAACAACAAGAAGAAGAAGACCTAGACGTCGGCTGCTTTATGGCTTATGATGAATGGCAACGAAAGCAGTAGTCGGGGAGGCTCCTTCCGTGTTCTCTACTTCGAAACTCTGCTACTATAAATGGGGCAGTCAGCCAAACGTCCTCCTAACTACAGCCAAGACTATCAGCTTCTCCACGGGTAAGTATCTACGAAGATACTTCAAACAAAGACACAATGATCTGGACATCCCACCACTTAAGGACATATGTAATAAAGAATCACTCAATAATTAATAATAATAATTTATTCACCCAACCATTTGCCGAAAGAAGATTGAAGAGAGTATGACCAGAAGATCTACCGCAATAATACTTAGAGAACCGTCACTGGACGGTACCTAACTGACGTTAATTTACTTACAGACTATTTACTTATTACTCTGTGTGGCGAATTAAACAAACAATGAATTATTACGACAATCAATAATAATTAAATTAACACCAACTATATTTCCTTCGATAGCCCTGGCGAGATGAATGAACTTTAACTCATAGGTGCAAATAATTATCAAAATTTAAATGGTTGCAATAAACAATCAAAAACAATTTATAGGTTCAGGTAAAAACTTACCGCTTGGTCTAATTACCATGGTTTGCACTACTTTATAAAACAACGAACAAAATGAATTCAATATGAGTGCATTGGTTCACTGTCGGGTTGCGTCTTTTCCTCTTAACAGTATCATAAGTATTTATACATAAAAGTCGAAAAACATTTGTGCCTCACATTAAACATTAATTTAATTGAGTTATACAAGTCAGTTTTTAATGAAATTTTCACAAAGTGTTTATTATCACAAGATCCACAACCGTGAGTACCTATTTTTATTGGTCATCCTTTGTGAATCCCGATATATGCAACAATTGGTTATATTGCCGTTCATATCATCAAACAGGCAAAAAAACTGGTTTAATTTATCATTTGTCGAATATCGATTATCTACCTACAAAGTATAATTGCTATTTAATTGATTTGGTTTAAATTGAAAATTGGACGAAAAATAATTAATTATGCCTGTGTGTATAAACTGTAAGCAATCTACCATAAACACTCAAATTCTAAAATGTTCGGGATGTATGAATTCTTTGCATACTTCATGCATTGGCTTACAGGGCGAGGATGTCAGTCGGATTACACGAATGCGTAGTAAAAATATCAAAGTACTATGTAATACTTGTAGCAACGGAGAGGACAAGTTTGTTCAATTAAAGCAATTTTTGAAACAGGAGCTGGAAAGGAAAATAGCTATCCTACAATACAATCCGAACATTAGGAAGAGATAATCGAAGAAGCCATGGACCGTATTAATCGATCGCACAATATCATTTTGTATAACGTCCCAGAAACTAATTCTGCTATGGAAGATAACAATAAAGTAAATGATATTTTAACTACAATACAGGGTGGTAATGCAAATCCGATTTCTGCAAGATATGTACACAGAATTGGTAAAAGATCTAATAAGGCCCGTCTAATGAAAGTGACCTTTTCAACACCCGCGCAGGCTAAGTCTATTTTGCGTATCAAGAATAAATTAGCCACATCTACTTTCTCTGCTATTTCAATTTCTGATGATAAAACACCTCGACAGAGACAATACCTAAATGAACTCCGGACAGAACTGAAACGTCGAACAGACAATGGAGAACAAAATCTGATCATTAAGTATGTAAGGGGTAGACCTACCATAGTCAGTAAAACTGAGAGCTCTTTAAACTAAATGTGTCCAGCAATTCCAGATCAAGTAAATCCCAACACGTTGAAATTACATGTTATTACCAAAATGTACGCGGCCTTAATAGCAAAATTTCATTGTTTAATGCCAACATTAGTGATTGTGAATTCGACATCATAGCATTAAGTGAAACGTGGTTACGCAGTGATGTTTCGAGTATGGAACTCTTTCCGAATAATTATGTCGTATACAGAAAGAACCGAAAATTCCATGAGGTGGACAAGGTGAAGGGTGGTGGTGTAGTGCTCGCGTTAAAAGATTTCATAACATCTGAAATATTGGACATTACGGCTCTCGACGCACAATTTCCACTTATTGATCTTATTATTGTCAAGTGCCGGATTGGTTACAAATATTTTTATATAGTTGTTGTTTATGTACCTGATAGGTTAAGTTTGGTAGACTTTGAATATTTTCTCGATTGCTTAGGGCAATTTGATTACTTAAATAATGACTGCATAGTACTAGGCGATTTCAATGTTTCAAGGTTTATAGATAATGATATGTCTGATTTCAAAACTTCTGTAGTTTTAAGTTTTGCGGGCTCTACTGGCCTTAGACAATTTAACAATGTTGTTAATCACTTGGGTAGACTGCTAGATTTGGTCTTATCGCATTTCAGTTGTGAAGTGAAGCATGATGACTCACCTTTGGTCTATGAAGACTCTCATCACCCAGCTCTTCTAATAACATTTACGGATATATTTGTAAAAGAGCCTAAATTTAGGTATGGTTTGGAGCAATTAACTTACAACTTTAAAAAAGCAAATTTTCCTGCTTTATATCGAGAACTGTATGAAACGGATTGGAACTCTCTGGATACTTCTAATGACGTTAATGAAACTTTAAATAAGTTTTATGATAAGATTTTTTCTGTGTTCAATAAGTATATTCCAGTTTACAAAAACTTTAGCCATAAATACCCACCCTGGTTCGATGCTGATATCATTCACAACATCAAATTAAAAGCAAAGTTTAGAAAAAAGTTTAAACGATTCAAAAATCAGTGTGATTTGCTTGAGTTTCAACGGTTAAGACACCTTGTCAAATCAAAAATCAGTTTGGCCTACAATGTATATGTCGAGAATATCCAAATTGCTTTATCCATCAACCCCAAGAAGTTTTGGTCGTACGTAAATTCAAAAAATAATAGTTCAAGAATTCTCGGTGTGATGAAATATAATGACATTACTACCTCCGACCCACAAAATATTGTGAATATGTTTGCAGAATTTTTCAAGAGTGTTTTTCTGTCATCAGATATTAATTTCAAGGCTAACTCTTCCTCAATTAAGGCAGATTACTTAAATTTTTATCCTATTTTAGAGTCTGAGATAATTTTGGCTAGTAAGAAATTGAAAGACAAAATGACGTGTGGACCTGATAATATTCCATCCTTTTTGGTTAAGGATTGCATAGGTGCCTTAACTGTGCCACTATTAAAAATTTTTAATTTATGTCTTCTTAACAAGGAATATCCGAGTCTCTGGAAGGAGTCAAAAGTGTGCCCAATATTCAAAACTGGTGAAAAGGGTCAGGTAGAAAACTACAGACCAATTTCCATTATTTGCAATCTATCGAAAGTCTTTGAAATAGTTTTGTATAATCGTATTTACTCACGCACTCGTAATCAGCTGTCTCAATATCAACATGGTTTTGTCTCCAACCGGTCCACTGTGACAAACTTATTAATGGTCACACAATATATCTCAGCGGCCCTAGATAATAGAAGTCAAGTTGACGTCATATATACTGACTTTACGAAGGCGTTCGACAGAATTCACCACGGCGTATTACTTTCTAAATTGTGTCTCTTTGGTCTTTCTGAGGATGCCGTGACTTTTATGAGGTCTTACTTGTCAAATAGAACGCAGTTTGTTGCTTATAATGGTTACAAATCGGAAAAGTACCTAGCTTCTTCAGGGGTTCCACAAGGTTCTAACCTAGGTCCATTATTGTTCTTGTTATTTATTAACGATCTGTGTGAATCAATTTCTGCACCATGTTTATGTTATGCCGATGATTTAAAGATTTATTCATTGATAAGTGACCTTAATGATTGTCATTTTTTGCAGAGTGAACTGAATCGTGTACATGAATGGTGTAATGCAAATAATTTGAATCTTAATGCCAATAAGTGCAAAGTAGTTAGTTATTCTAGGAAACAGTCTAATTTATACCATCCTTATATTATCAATGGCAATGAACTTGAACGTTTAAATAAAATTAAAGACCTTGGAGTTACATTTGATTATAAACTCACCTTTGTTGAACATGTAAATTTTAAGGTTAAAGAAGCACTTAAATCTTATGGATTCATAATTAGGAATAGTCGAAATCTCACTAATATTAAGGCAATTAAATTACTTAATTACACTTTTGTACGCTGTAAACTGGAATATGCCTCTGTCATTTGGTCACCTTTTTATGATGTACATATCCAACTTATAGAGCAGGTGCAGCCTAAATTTTTAAAATTTTTGTCTTTCAAAATTAACGGCATATATCCCAAGAGGGGCATGAGCAATAGTGAGTTGTGTAGCGGTTTGGACGTAGTATCATTAGAATCTAGACGAATTAAAGCCTCCCTAATATTCCTGTACAAGCTACTACATAATCTCATTGACTGCCCTGATATTCTTCGACAAATAAATTTTAACGTTCCATCTTATCCAGTGAGAAATTCGATTACGTTCAGAAATACACAAGCTAGAACTAATCTTATGTTAAATTCTCCTCTATTTCTCATGTGCAACTATTATAATTCCTTAAGTGCTTACTGCGATATATTTCACTTACTAGGATGGCTGAGATTTACCTAGGTGATTGAGTAGTTTCTTTATGTTAAGGTAAAATACTCGAAAAATGTGTTATTTAGTTAGTACTTATGAATTATTAATACATCATTTAACTTTAGTATTGTATTTTGTCCTATAAATGGATTCTGTTGGACAATAAACGCTATTATTATAATATTAATTATAATAAATTATTATTATTATTATCCCAGATTATTATTATTATTATTATTAACGATTTAAGCTCTTGTGTTTTAGCGGGATGCATTCCTCGAGCCCGAGCGGTACTTATAGGGATCGTAGGAATATAGGAAGGACAAATTTATTGATTAATGTATACAACCATATTTGAATTTAAACACTCTGTGTATAGAGTAAATTGTAAACAGGCAATGTAAAAATAAAAAAATATATATGTCTTTATTACTAGTCTCATGATATAATAAGATCAAGGCCAAGTAAATCAACTGCAAAATTGTCAAAATTTTTGAACGCGATTTCCGGATTAGAAGCCGATACGTCAAATGTAATTCTTAATATTGTTCTGAAGCTATATTCTTGTGGCATCTTAATGCAGTTTACTATTTTTACTGAGAATTAACTACAATTTTAGTTTAAAACATGTGTAATTTGATGTATCGAAAATCAAAATGTCAAAATAAACACACTTTAAACTAAAATTGTAGTTAATTACCAGTACTTATATATGTTTAAAATATATAAGAACTTTTTTGTAATAAAAAGAATCTTCTTGTGCAGACTAACAGCTAATTTAGTTAGAAATCTAATAGCGTTTAGATTACGACGTCTCTGTTTGTTAAGCACTCGTAGCTTCCTTAATTTCACCCTGCCTCGCGGCTAATGTATCGAACTGCTTTATCAAACCCCCGTTCAGGGAAGTGTATATTGTCTATGCATTCACCTGAGAACCGATACTATTGAGCTCAAGGAGCTGGTAAATGTATTTCTCAAGTTTAATCGAATTGAAATACAGTACATTCGATGCACTTCCTATAAATATTTTATCTTTTCTCTATCCTCAAGGAAATCACACATATTGTTCTGGAACTGCTTCATTGGAGCATCTCACATTTTATTAAATATCACTCGAAAATAAATATCGAAGTAGGAACAATGAAGGGGAGATATAGTCTGCTCGGTTATGTCAGCTAAATAGAATCTTGATTATTTAATTGAAGGTGACACTGTGACCTCCGATTTAAACCACTTTAATACCATGAGTATGACCTCTAAAGTCCATACACGACAGCCTGCTGGGAAAGTTCTTATCCACGACACGGGATAATAGTGGACGTTCTATAGGTATATTGGACAATGCAACAGGTGTGAATATGCATTGCTACATCATAGTAAGATGGCTTCAACTGAACAGCTGTTTATATAAACAGGTTCGTTGTAGCTTTGATACAAACGTCAAATAATAGATTTATCAGGTAAATGCAAAGCGATTATGTATAACAAACTAGCTTAAATTCTGACAGCTTGTATAATAGTTAATGAAAAACGTAATTTAATTTAATTGGTTGCATTACTAGTAAAGCTGTTCTAACTATAACCACGGAAGTAGGAGAGAAGAAACTGATGGTAGCCTACTTTCCAGGTGATGAGGCTCTGTGTCCACCAAGCATTATAAGCGACATAGTTGCATATTGTCTAGGAAAAGGATTACAGCTCATTATAGCATGTGATGCCAACGCACACCACACCATATGGGGCAGCTCAAACATCAATGCAAGGGGTAAGTCTATTTTGAATTTCATCTTATCTGAAGATTTGGTTATATCCGATATAGGAAATAAGCCAACTTTTGTCACTCAGGCACGCAAAGAAGTGTTGAATACTCAGCACAAGCAAGATAAGTACTATATTACCAATTGGGTTTTTCTGACGAACTCTCATATTCGGATCACAGAAATATACGATTTGACCTTGATATTTTTCCATCGGAAATTAAATATATTAGATACAAACTGGATAGGAGATAGTGAGTCCCTCAGTAAAAATCTCGGGGAAAGTATGATCTTGTTTAAAGGCCCAGAGGTTATAGATTCGGCGGCAGAAACGGTAAGCGAAGCTATTATGGCGGCTTACCAGGAAAATTGTCCAGAAAAAACAAGGAAAAGTACGGGCAATAATACAGTCTGGTGGAACAAGGGCTTAAAGAGGATGAGGTCGGAAGTCCGAAGCCTATTTAACAAAGCCAAAAGTCCCCAAGACTGGGATACCTACAGGTATAAGCTAACGCTATACAATAAAGAAATACTGAAAACTAAAAGAAAATCATGGAGAGAGTTTTGCAAGGAAATTACAGATATCCTGGCATGTTCTCTAATCCATAAAGTCATGGAGAAGGATAGTGCTACAACGAGAGAAGTAGGTTTTCTAAAAGAAGCCAAAGAGAAAAGTCTTAGAGAACTAATAAACACGCACTTTCCGGGCTCAACAATTTTGGATGATGCAGATAGGCAAACCAACATAGACCAAAGGTTAACTAGGCCAAGGTCTACAGGTTGGGAAATAGCCACACCAATCACAAGATCAAACAGAATTAGATGGGAAAAAAAGTTTCAGCCATATAAGTCTCCAGAAACAGATAGCATATATCCAATACTGTTGCATATGGAATTAGAGCTATTGATACCACATCTATGCAAGCTCCTCAAAGCTAGTTTAGTATGGGGGGTCGTACCGGAAATATGGCAAAAGGTCAAAGTCATATACTTGCCTAAGGTAGGTACAGTATTAGACCTAACATCAAAGTCATATAGACCGATAAGCCTATCTTCTTTTTTATTAAAAACGCTGAAAACGCTTCTTGATAGGTACATCAGAGACGAAGTGCTAAAAGATAATCCTCTACGCAATCGTTAATATGCATACCCACCTGGTAAATC
Organism: Diabrotica undecimpunctata; assembly: GCF_040954645.1. Classification (NCBI taxonomy): domain Eukaryota; kingdom Metazoa; phylum Arthropoda; class Insecta; order Coleoptera; family Chrysomelidae; genus Diabrotica; species Diabrotica undecimpunctata. The sequence continues at coordinate 10,193,435 of NC_092808.1, read as the reverse complement.
TACGGAGTCTTCGTTGGATGATATAAATAGGCTTATCTTAAAGTCAATGGAAGACAAAGAGATAGCAATGGCCGCTTTTTAAGATATAAAAGGGGCATTTAATAATGTTACTACCAGCTCTTTGATAGGAGCTATGAGTAGATGAGCCGCACCTGCGGTAATATGCAGATGGATAAGGGAATCCCTGGAGAATAGGACAGTATGGGTAAAGCAACCATCAAAGCAAAAGTAGGTGGAGGATCCACAAGGATTAGTTCTGTCCCCTCTACTTTGGGCAACCTTGGTAGATGATCTCAGATATCTGTCCACAGAATGCTTTTATTGTCTAGGATATGCTGACGATAGAGAAATCGCTATCAGGGGCAAGTTTTCTCAGGTGGTGTCTGAGAGAATGCAAGCAGCCCTAAATATATTTTACGACTAGTGTAAACAAGAGAAACTGATAGTTAAAAAAACAGCACTTCAAGGCCTAAAACCACCGGTGCTGGGAGGAACAGAGATTTCATTTGCTAAAGAAACAAAATACTTTGGGACGTATTTTGATCACAGGCTTACACGGAATACTCACATTCTGATAATAATGAATAAAACCACACAGAAAGCTACTATGTCCCTGGGCAGATTTAGAAGAATGTGCGGTAAGAATTGAGGACAACCTCAAAATGACTCTATGGTTATACTCAAGGGATATTAGACCAATGATAACCTATGGCTCAGTGACGTAGTGGACAAAGACGCAGCAAGTGGAAGCAATAGGGCTGCTAGGTAATACAGGGCGAAGCCAGATCAGTGATGCACAGATTAATCCATAGTCAGCGACGTATAAGCCAGATGCATGGTGCTGACAACAGAAAGCTAATCGAGGAGCTAAAATGCGATATGGATGCAATAGCTACGAGATATAGCTTTAACAATAAGTTCACAATTAAGATACCAGGCAGAGAAGACTGGAATAAAGGTGTACCCAAACAAGCTGCTGCTACCTGGTACACGGACGGCTTAAAAACATCGGAGGGTGTGGGAGCTGGCACAGTAGGGACAAATCAAGGGATACATTTCCCGGTAAGTCTATCTAAGGATGTGAAAGTTTTCCAGGCAATCCATCACTGCGTGGAAGAAATAGAAAGGCAGGAAAGAACGTTCCGTTCAGTTGCCATCTTCACAGATAGTCAGGCAGCGCTTAAGGCACTCAATTCTATAGAGGTCAATTCTAAGCTAGTATGGGATTGTGTGTGTGACCTAAATAAACTAGGAGACCGTAGAGTAGCCTAGGTACCGGGGCACGAGGGTCATAAGGGCAATGAAAAAGCAGATGAGATGGCCAAACAAGGCTCATCAATGCCATTCATTGGAAAGGAACCCTTCTGCGGCGTTGCAAAAGACAGTAACAAGAACGGCTACAAGGAAGTGGGTAGCTCACAAATCTCTGGAATGGTGGAAAATTTGACCAGGATAAAGACAGGCGAAACAGTTCATTACAGAACATTTGCCAAAATTTACGGCAGACCTAATGAGCAAAGACAAGAAAACAGTAAAAACCATAGTAGATCTTCTAACAGGGCACTGTAAGCTGAATAGGCACTTGAAGCTAATGGGATTATCAGTTGATGACCTGTGCAGATTCTGTCATCTCGAAGAAGAAACAGCAGAGCACATTTTATGTCAGTGTAACAGTCTGGCAAATGTGCTGTTCTTTGCATTAGGAGAAGAAAATACACCGGCAAATAGCTACATGGTAGGTACAGTCTTGAAGCTATTATACTTTTTAAAAAGGGTTAGGCTAGAGAATATTATCTAGGACTAGAGGACCGCAATAAATCTAAAAAGGTTGCAGTGGAATCTCTCTTCTTCTTCTTAAAGTGCCCTCTCCTCAATGAAGGTTGGCTACTACAATTTTAAAATCTTCTCTATCTTCAGCTGTTCTTATTGACTGTTCAAAATTTAGCCCTGTCCATTGTCGGATGTTTCTGAGCCACGATAGTCTTTTCCTTCCTAGGCCTCTCTTTCCCTCGATTTTTCCTTTCACTATAAGTTGGGCATATCGGTACTTATTATTTCTCAGTATGTGGCCTAGGTATGATGTTTTTCTAACTTTTACTGTGTTAAAAAGTTCTCTTTCCTTGCCTATTCTATGCAGCACTTCTTCGTTTGAGGTATGCGATGTCCATGAAATTTTGAGCATTCTCCGGTAGATCCACATTTCAAAGGCCTCCAATTTATTTACGGTTGATGTTTTTAGGGTCCACGTTTCAACTGCATATAGAAGAGTCGATTAGACGTAGCATTTTGATAAACGTAGTCGAATTTCGAGTTTTATTCGAGAATCACAAAGCAGTTTTTTTATTTTTTCGAAAGATTTTCTGGCCTGTTCTATTCTCGATCTTATTTCTAGATCAGGATTTAGGCTGCTATCGATCCAACATCCCAGGTACTTAAATCTATTGACCTGTTCTAAAATGTGCCCATTTATTGTGCAAGGTTGAGGTACGTTTTGGTTTTTTCGGATTGACATCACTTTGGTTTTTTTAATGTTTATTTTCATACCAAATTGCTCACAGGTCGAGTTGGTCTTGTCGATGAGTCGTTGTAGACCTACGTCGGAATCCGCAATTAACACTGTATCATCGGCGTATCTGATACTGTTGATATTTACGCCATTCACCTTGACTCCATCCTTGGAATCCTCCAATGCTTCTTTAAATAGAAACTCGGAGTAAATATTAACCAGCAGAGGCGACAGAACACATCCTTGTCTAACTCCCCTCCTAATTTCTACTTCTGCGGATGTGGAACCTTCGATCCTAACTCTGGCGTTTTGGTTCCAGTACAAGTTTTTTAAGAATTTGATGTCTTTTCCATCTAAACCGACTTCTTGCAAACGTTCTAATAGTAGGTCGTGTCTTACACTATCAAATGCTTTTTCGAAGTCTATAAAGCATATAAATATATCTTTCTGTTGGTCGTAGCATTTTTGGGCGAGAACTAGTAAACTGAACAGGGCTTCTCTCGTTCCCATGCCTGCTCTGAATCCAAACTGATCGTCTCCGATGATTGTTTCGCACTTTCTATAGATACGATTATGTACGATTTTTAGTAGGACTTTTACTGCATGACTCATAAGGCTTATCAGAAGGAACTCATTGCAGTGTTGTGGGTTTGGCTTTTTTTGGTAGTGGGATGAATATTGACTCCAGCCAATCTTGGGGTATTTTACCTGTATCATAAATGCGATTGAATAAAAGGACAAATATTTCGATATTTTCTTCGCTGATTAATTTTAACGTTTCTGGGTATATTTCGTCTGGACCTGGGCTTTTATTTGTTTTAAGATGATTGATTGCATTTATGATTTCAGATTTCAGAATTGTTGGCCCTTCGTTGTTATTTTCCAATCTTGGTTCTTCTCGTATGTCGTGAAAAAGAATTTTAATATAGTTTTCCCATTCTTTCAGTTTGTCTTCCGTTGATTCTAGCAGTTTGCCATCCGTGTTCAGCATGGTGTGAAAAGTCGTTCTCTTGGTAGTCAATGTAAACTCTTTTACCTTTTTATGTAAATTAAAAAAATCGTGCCTTTGTTGTAGTTCTTCTATTTCCACGCATTTTGTTTCCAGCCATTTCTCTTTTGCTTCGGTTATTTTTTTTGAATTATTCTATTTAGTCTTTTGTATTCTCCGTCCTTGTCATTTTTTCCTTTGGATTCTCTTCGTTTGTTCATTAATTGTAAAATCTCTTCTGTCATCCATTCCTGTTTGTTATTTCTAGGTGTTACTTTTAGATGTTTTTCCGTTACATTGTTCATTTGTTCTTTAATAGTTTTCCACAGAACGTTTATGTCATCGTACTCGCTAATTCTATTGTGGTCGATATTTCCTAAATTTTTGTTTAATTCTTTATTTACTGTCTGATGTATGGTGTCGTTTTTCAATAATTGGATGTCTAATAGTTGGTGTTGAGGTTTTTGTTTCTTTACTAGTTTCCATCTTGCGCGAACTTTTGCAACAACACGATTATGATCGGAATTGATGTCAGTTCCAGGATATGTTTTTGCACTGATGATTGCATTGTGATATCTTTTGTTGACCAATATGTAATCTATTTGGTTACGGATTACTCTGTTTTCATTGTGTTGTGGTGAAGTCCAAGTGTACAATCTGCGAGGGTGTAATTTAAACCATGTATTTGTCGCTACCATGTTGTGTTGTTGGCAGAATTCTGTCATTCTCTCTCCCCTGTCGTTCCTTGCTCCAAGTCTCCAAGTCTCCAATCAATCCAGAAACTTTTCCGCTACCTAACTTAGCATTAAAGTCACCTAAGATAAATCTTAGGTCTCGTTTTTTGGTCATCTTTATAAGTTTTTCTACGTCAGCATACCACGCTTCTAGCTCTTCTATGGGTTTATCGGCCGTAGGGGCATAAGTTTGAATGATGTTAATATTTACTGGCTTTCCGGATAGTTAAATAAGAAGACACCGGTCCGAAAATGGCACAAAGTTTGTGACGGCATTGTTATATTTGTCTTCTAAAATTACTCCAACCCCGTTACGATGAACCGGATCATTATTACTCGAGTAATAGAAAGTTTTGTTCATGGTTTTAACTTTACCTGAACCTGGCCATCTAACTTCACTCAAACCCAATATCTGCAACCCTAAACGTTTAATTTCGTGGCATGTATTTGCTAGTTTTCCTGATTCGAACAGACTTCTAACGTTCCATGTTGCAATCTTAAAGTTTGTATTTAAAATATTTAGGCTATTCCTCCCGGGGATTCTTCGCACCCCTTGATCATCTAAGATCTGCCGGGGACTAGGGGCCATTTCTGTTTGTGCTTTCATTGTAGTTTTCTTGAGAAATATATACCAGAGTGGTTTCCCGTTGCCTTCTCTGGTTTGTATTTTAGCCGATCCTCTGGACACAGGAATCTCTCTAAATCCATCTATCTATCTGTTATCTACACAAAACACATTACTGAAAGTTTAGAAAAATTTTGTGATTTAGAATTTAGTAAGTCACCAGTAATTAGATTCAAGAAATACTAGAATTAACAAAGATATAAGGGAGATCATCAGAAACTAGTTACAAATAACACAAGATCGTGTTATTTGGATATATATTTAAGGAGGCCTATGTCCAGTAGTAAATTTAACAGGGGATATTATTGAACGATCACTATTAAACTTATTAGTTAATAATCTTCGTACGTAAAAGCGTCAGCTTGTGTTAATAAAACTTGAAAAACAATTAGTTTTTTAAAAATAATTTTCATTATTTATACCTTTTAAAACCTTTGTGTAAAACTAAAGTTTTATGTTTTCTAAATGCGTAGTAATTGACTTTTTAATAAAAGTTAATATTCTACATTTTACCGTAACGCTGATCAAAAGATAAAGAAAACCAGATTATTGTACACAAATGGGTAGCGTCGCCGAAGGTCCAAACAAAACTTTGACTACAAACAATGTTCGGTATGTGTGTGTGGTTGCTGGGTAATTAGCTTTGCTACGAACTATGCTAAAGTTGTATTCCAAAAGGAATGTAATTCCAAAACTTTAAACGAATTATTGCGAATGTAGTTAAAATGTGATTTAAAAATGCGCTATTTATAGCTGCATCCGTAAAATAGGTTGAAAACTTTATTTGATTAGAAAATGGAAGACCAAACATTACCAATTTAGGTACTTTACAAATTTAATTCCTAAATTTTATTTGTTTAAGTAACTAGCATTAGATTTGATTATTACGTGTCAAATTTTTGAAGTACATTTTTTAATATACACCACATTTACCAATTACATTGTTGCTGTTTAATATATACATATATATGAAAATTACCAAGTTCTCGGGAAGAACCGGGTTGAAAATTTAAAAATGTAATAATCGACGTTTTGGTACCCATTTTAGAGCCATTATCAAGAGGGAGACTTAGCAACAACAATCACAGATCATCCGAAATCAATTCAATAGGGCAAACACTCTTACAAAACGGCTACCACAAAACCCAAATCAATAGGAGCATTCAAAAACCCCATGCTATCCAAAAAAGAAACCTTGCCGCCTGATCTGAACCCAAAATCTCTCTACCTTTTATGAAAGGTATTACTGACAAGATCAGTAGAACTCTTCACCCTCCAAACATCAAAACCATCTTCACTACTCACTCCAAGTTGTCCAATCTCGTCAGATCCGTAAAAGACTAAATCCCCAATAAAGACCATGGTGTCTACGAGATACCTTGTTCCAGTTGCCCACATACATACATAGGGCAGACAAACCGACGAATCCATAACCGTATTTACAAAAATTCTATATCTGCAAAATATTCCGATACTACTTTAGCCCTAGCCCAACATAATATTCAGACAGGCCACAAAATAGATTTCGACAAAGCAAAAACCATCGCCTCCAGTCTCTCCTTAAAATCGAAAATCATTCGTAAAGCCATCAAAATTGAAAATCAGCTTAAACACGCGCGATGACGCTAAACGACTGCCAGGAACACGGCGACCGCTGCAGCGACCCTCCGCACCAGCCCATCTCGCTCAGACCGTTTCCGCGCATACCGTTCCCGTGCATGGTACACAGGGTAAGATTGGTCGTCACTCGACACTGAGGAGTAGGCAGAATGTATATATATATATATATATATATATATATATATATATATATATATATATATATATATATACAGATAACGACATTGTATTTTTGCCCTTAGTTCGACTAGGTTTGTGGCGCTTTCAAACTGATACCTATAAATGTTTTCTTTGAGAAAATCCCAAAAAAAGAAATTGTTAGGCGCTAAGTCACAGGATCTAGGCTCATTTGATTTAGGAAGTCAATAGTTGCTCTAGAGTTGTGAGCCGAACACCAATTCTGTTGGAAATCCTCTTGAAAATTAACGGGAAGGCGTCGAACTGCCGGAATGATCTCATTCTGTAAAAGTTGTAAATATTTGGGCCCGTTTAGGTTTCCACCGATAAAAAATGGACCGACAATATGGTCGCCTAACATCCCAGTCCAAACATTTAACTTTTGCTGATGCTGCGTTCGCACTGCAACACCGAGGTGCTTATTTTTTCGAGAATAATACCTTGCAACGGATGGATTGTGTTTTTTATCTAACGAAAATAAAGATTCGTCAAAAATTAAAATATTTTTTTAAAAAGTGTACATTTTCATTCTGTTTATCTAACATAATTTCACAAAACTGCTAAAGTTATCTTCTGGAAACAGTTCTTGTGTTGGTTGTATCTTAAAACAGTGATACCCATTCCTTTTGGGAATTCGCTGGACAGTTCAAACATTCACGTTAACTTCCTTAGCAATTTGTACACTATTGCAGGGTTCACTAGCTTTCACAAAAGCACAAATATCAATATTCCTGTTTTGACGCTCCTCATCGACAGGTCTAACACGAGGTTCATTACCTTCATGACACTTTTTACAACTGTTTACACATCCCGAAGTTTGAAAATGTTTTATGATATTTTTAACTGTTGTAACACTTGATGGGGGTCTATTTTAGAAGGCAACAATAAATAAATCAATTACTTTACGTATCGAATGACCCTGGAAGTACCATGTTAAAAGTTGCACTTTTTCTTGGACGGTATACAACGTAATAGGCATTTTATGAATTATTTGTTTATTATTTCAGAACTTGTGTTGTATGGTCAATAAAACAATGTCGTGATCTGTATATATATATATATATATATATATATATATATATATATATATATATATATATATATATATATATATATATATATATATATAATCTAATCCATTTTATTTCGAACGTGACTTTAACAAAAATGCATTTGTCGTTTAAAAGCTTTTCTTCTAAACGATATTTGAATGACATATTGCAAAGACTACTACAGATACAAATTGCACCACAAAACAAATTTCAGAGACAAACTGGTTTTAAATTCAGGCATTCTAACTATTTACATTTCTCTCGTTCACTATTTGAAACACTATGTCCTTTTCCGCAAAATATTCTACTATCGATTTAGGATATTGCATGAGCAAAAGCGAACTTTTATTCGGTTTTACGAACATTTCTTGAAGGTAAAAGGTCCCTTTTAATACATCGTATGAGTTCTCCCTTAAACCAAACCACATTTTGGGTTAATACATTGAGGTTTGGAGTAAGACGGATTATGTGAGGGATGCTAGTCTGACCGCTCGACAGGTGGTCTGGAAAAGTTGACAATATAGAAATGAAATCTTGTTATATGTGTTTAAAACCTTCTGGGAATTTATTAGTAATCCTTTAATTAGAAATATAGTAAAATTCTGTTGTTTTTTCAACATTTTATTATTTATAAACTTTGCCATTAAAATTAAACGAGGTTACATTCCCTAAGTACTTTTTTTTAAATTTCTTGTCTCGAGTAATATCAGTATTAATCCCATCGTACAAACCTATATTTTCTAAGTGTCTTCCAGGCGGTCTTCTTTGATTTTACTCTTCCACTATTTTCATGAACTTATAGCTCACCGATTCCTTTAGGCTTAATTTTTTTTCGGATTGGTACGCTAGCTAACAAACAAAATGACAGGTTTGATTCCATCCCCAAAACGGCTAGACTTTGTGTTGATGAACTGATGTGCTCTACAAAAACGAAACACCATTTGTTTGAAACACCATGTGTGAAATTGTTTGCTCTATGTGATTTACATGATTTTTCCTATATTTCTATACTTTGCTTCCTCTTTTGGTATATTTACGTGCAAAAGAAATTTATAGTTTAGACACAGTAAGAGGTAATTAAATTTTCCGTAGCTTCTATTATTCAAAATGATAAATGTTTTAATTTTTATTTGTAGCTAATCGTATACCAGCGTGTAAACTGCTGACTGATAGTGAAGTAAATAACGAAAGTAGAGGGTTTTCCATAGAATACATACCCCAAGTTATGGGATCGACATAAGCACTGTATTATGCAAGGATAACAGATGTGTCCGCCTGGCATCGACATATGTTTGCATTGAACCCTTAATAAGAACCACTCCAAATAAACAAAAAACAAAAGTACCTCAGTATGACAGGAATCAAAGAAGTTGATTGTTCACAAATTATACTTGAATTTCATGCTCATGTGGGTGGTTTCGATTTGATGGATGACCTTCTGGGTCGATATCACATTTGAGCTAAAAGCAGAAATAATATGATTCGGATATTCTATCATTTTGTTGACATGGCCGCCACAAACGCATTCATACTATATAAACGTATATGTGCTGAAAAGACAAATAATTTTAGTGACTGTTGCAAAGAGGAAAGGCTTCTATCTTTTGCAGAATTCCGTGAAGAGATAGCATCTGGCCTTGTTTCTTTCGAGGAAAAACGAAATGTAGGTCGACCATCATCAGCTCGAAATGGTAAACCTAGTTCTTCTAGTATTGCTTGTCAAATTTAACGTGATACTTGGCCGATTTGAAATTAGGCTCCACCCACGATGCGCATTCGACCACAACACCATTCATCCTTATTATTTCTTGGTACTTCGAAGTGCGAGGTACTTGTATAGTCTGCGACAAACTTTTTTTTATTTTACTTATGTTTAAAGTTACTGTGTGTTGAAGAAATATCGTATTACAATAGATTTGACTTTTTAAATAATAATTGTTAAGTATTTTAAATTATAAACATGGATTTTCATTCAAAATTAGAAGGCAAAGTCTTGTCTGGACAAAGGAAGGAGGTAATAGCAAATGTAATTATTTTTATGCAGAGAGAAGCGATGCAAAATCCGCATGTTAAAGATTTTAAAAAAGTTCAAGAGCGTGCTTCCTTAGCAACGGGAGTAAGTATAGTCACTATAAAACGGATCTCTCGTGAAATGAAAAATATAGCAGAAGGTGCTTCTACATCATTTTCGACGCCTAACAAAAGAATGAGATCTGCTATCCCAACGGAGCTGGTGTTATTCTATTGTAAAGAAATAAACAACAGATTAAAATATTTATGACTTACTAAAATGCTAAAATGCCGAAGATCCGAAAAATAAAAGTATATGACTATAATATAAAATATTACGACAACTCTAGTATAAAAATTACGTAATAAATGTTTCGTCGGTATGTTCCAGGTATAAGATTAACTACTGTTCTTTTATTCTTATACAGTTTGCTGTAACGCAAATGTAAAGCTTTCATCTCTGCCAATATTCCTCTTATAAAATTACAGAACGAGACATTTATAGAAGTGTTCGAAAAAACTGCCGCTTCAACATGACTGAATGGTCAATATTAATGAGTCAAATAAAATATAATTATTAGAAGAATTTTTTTACCAAGTAACAAAAACAAAATATTTTGTATTTTGAGAAAAATTTCCGAAGGAAAAATTGAAACGTCAAAATAACATACAATATAGACATATCATAGAAGCCATTAATAAATAAGGTCACTCTCTGCAAACTTGTAGTATGGAGTGTACCAACGAGGCGAAGAGACCGAGCGCATTATGTATCTCTTTTCCTTCGAATGCGTTCTCACTTAATTTTCTACGCAAGTGGACGAATTTGTCAAGTATCACCTTAAATTTGACAAGCTGTAAAACTAGTTCATCTGGTGTTTGGAAAAGAGTGGTTCATCAAGTCACTGATGTACGTTTTGATGGTGAAAACCATTTTCCAGTTTGGGTAAATAGAAAAGGCGAGAAGAGGTGTAAGCTGTGTAAAAAATCTGATATGCAGCTTGTCTGTTTCAAATGTGACCTCCACTTATACGGTACAGTCGATAAAAATTGTTTTTGGGATTACCACCATCAGAATTAACATGTTATATACTCATTTCTCTCAATAAAATTTGTTTTGTAATAAACAACTACTAAAGTTACTTTTTACTCATAACCCGACAAGACCGCCTGTAGACAGTCTTCACTATTTTCACCTAGCACTCATTCTAGACAAGATTTTTAGCAGAGAATTTAAAAATAAGTTACTTTTGACTATATTTACAATCTATATAATTTTTACGATCTTGCCTGTTAGAGGAATAAGCTAATAAAAATGACTAAAAATTTTCTGTTATTCTTTTAATTAATAATATTTTTGGCTTAATCACGAATAATATATATACAATAGCACTAAAGGCCTTAGAGGCCCACGGCTGAAAAAGTTTGATATTTCTTTATTTTCGCTTTCCATTATGTACTAAGATCTTCTCTGGCTCGATATGTGATTTTTCTCTATTCCTTCTTGTTATTTATTTTTCTTTTCTGGCCTTCTAGTCCAATTTCTTCCATATCTTTTTCTACCTCCTGATTCCATCTATTTTTTGGCCTTCTTTTTCTCTTTTTTAAAGTTATAGTGTAGTTCAGTACTCTTTTTGGAGTCCTCGTGTTCGGCATCCTTTCTAGGTGACCTCGCCATCTTAGTCTCTGTGCCTTTATGACTCCTATTATGTTAGGTTGATTATATAATTTCTTTAACTCATCATTTGATCTTCTTATCCATAAACCGTCCCATATTATTCCTCCATATATCTTCCTCAGGATTTTCCTTTCCCATATCTCCAGTAAATTTTGTTCATTTTTTGTCATTGTCCATGTCTCACTGCAGTACGTTACTATTGGTTGTATAGTTGTTTTGTATAACTGTATTTTTGCCTTTCTTGATAAAAACTTGCTTTTCAACATTCCACTAAGAGCATGTACACTTCTATTGCCTGCCATTATTCTAGCTTGTATTTCTTCTTTAATGTTAGGTTTGCGTGATATTATTGTACCTAGGTATGTAAATCTTTCTACCATTTCGAATTCGTATGATAATCTTTCTTCTACTTCTACTTTAAACTTTTGTCCATCCCTGAACTGATCATCTGTCCACTGCATACATTTTGTTTTAGTTTCATTTATGTAAAGTCCCATTTTCTTTGCTGCTTTTACTATTCTCTGTACTATCTCCTGTAGCTCTTTTTTTCCTCTTGCCAGCAACACTATATCATCCGCAAATGCCAAAACTTGGTGTCTTTTATGATATAGGAGTCCTTCTCTATTGATTTTCGCTTCTCGCATTATTTTTTCTAGGCATAAATTGAAGAGTAATGATGACAAAGGATCGCCCTGCCTTAATCCTTCGTTTACTATAAATTTGTCCGATACATGATTGTTTACTTTGACTCTGTTTTCTGTATTCTCTAAAGTAAGATGTATCATGTTATGCAACTTTCTGCTAACTCCCAGTTCCTCAAGGGTCTCTTTTAATTCCTTCCTTTTTATTCTATCGTATGCTTGCTGGAAGTCGATCACGAATAATAGCGTTAATAAATATGGCATAGTCGATATTGTTTTAAATACTAAAATTTCGTTTAACAAAATTTTTAATTGACTTAAGAGGATTATTTTAACAAATGTTATTAAACTCTTTTTAACTTTGAAACTATGTAGGTCTGCACTTTAATTAACGCAGAGCAATAATCTGTTCTAGCGTTTCGTATTTTGTATTTTTTATTTGTTCGAAAAACTTAATTATTTTCGTATGTTCCGGCAACAATTTTGTTGAATTTTTATTGTAGTACTTTTTGAAGGTTTCAGCAAAGAACAGTATATCGAGGGTTTTTTAATAAAAGAGTGTAACAAAGAGCTTAATTTATCCTTTTATTATAAATCGTTTGTAATATTTTGCTTTTTATTTATAATTTTTGTTTCTCTGGTCTCCAAAATTCTGCTTAATCGTATTCACGAAGTAAGAAAGAAAAAGGGGTACCTATTAAAATAAACTCGAACAAAACCAAATTTTTAGTCTTTACTCTTAATCCACGTCCAAATGAGGCAGAGGTTCAATTAAATGGAGTCCAAGCTGAAAATGTTCACAAAATTATATATTTGGGAATTGTCATAACGTATAACTAGATATAGATATAGAAATAAAACAAAAAATAACAATGATTAAAACTCATCATCATCATCTGTCTTCCACTCCTCTGGGGTTGTCAATCCATTAATGCAGTTTTGGAACAGTTTGGCTAAACTTGTATACAAGGTGTTTCAAAAAAAGGTAACTCCGTCTCTAGGGTAGGTAAAAAACTGAAAAATAATTGGGGTTTGCTTAGTAAAAAATTTTTGTAACGCCACCCGTTTCCAAGATACAGGGCGATGAAGAAAAAAAAATTTACGCATTTTTTACGATTTTGCCGAAACTGCTGGAAACATTGTAATGAAATTTTATACGAACATGTTTTGGAAGCTGATGCATCCCATGAATTTATTTTTATATCTAATTCTCATAGAGGGCGCTAGTTACACGGATCGTATTGGTCAATATAACTTTTTTAAAAGTATAATCAAAATTTCAAGTAAACTTAAACATCATTCAATTTTACACGAAAAAGGTACTCTTGGTAAAACTCGATACTATGTACCGTTTTCGGAATATTTTGATTTGAAAATTATGAAGTAATAATTGATGCTGGTAGTAATGATAAAGTTCTAATAGGTATACCTCTGTTTTCTTCAAGTTTGCCATGGAAATCTGACATTTATTGATTGTTATGACGATAAATCAACAATAATTAGAGTTTTGAAACCTTGTTATTTGTAAAATCAAATCAAAATGTACTCAAATGTTGAATACACTGACATGTTATTAACCTTAGGCGAATGTTTAAGATGTTCTAGTGCAGCTGTGACACGTGATGCAAAAAAAGTTTCTTAGAAGAAACTTACTAAATAAAAAAACATTTAGAGCCGTTGAACGACGTTGTCGAGAAACTGGGAATGTGAGACCAAATAAAATAAATTCTGGTAGACCAAGAACAACAAGAATAATTAATAAAGAAAATAATATTTTAAATTTACTTGATGAAGATCCAACAGTTAGCGTAAGGAATATAGCAAGACAAACAAATACTTCTTCTTCAAGTACTTGGCGGATACTGAAAGAACAGCAATTACATCCTTATCATTACAGACAAGAGCTCTTGCCAGATGCCGGTTAGAGTGGATTTTTGTGAAACATTGCAACAAAGGACAGCCCACAATCCAAATTTTTTAAAATGCATTCTTTTTACGGACAGGCCACCTTTACGCGACAAGGTATGTTTAACTCCCATAATGCACACTACTGGTGTGATGAGAATCCACGAGTCAAAAGGGTATCACATTACCAACACTCATTTAAAGTTAATGTTTGGGCAGCAACTTTGGGTAACAAATTAATAGGTTATCATATTCTACCTGGAAATTTAAATGGTGATATGTATCATGATTTTTTAAACAATTCCTTATTCGAGATATTAGAAGATTTAACGCTAAACGAGCGAAGGTCTTTATTTTTTATGCACGATGGAGCACCAACACACTTTGATAGAAGGTGTCGTAATTGGTTGAGTAATCATTTTCCGAATCGATGGATTGGTAGAGGCGCAGAAGCTCCGATTCATTGGCCTCCTCGGTCATGCGATTTTAACCCTTTAGACTACGCAGTTTGGTCGTATATTAAGGAAAAAGTCTATGTTACAGAGGTAAATTCACGCCAAGAATTGGAAGAAAGAATTCAACGTCAATTTAATGACATCATAGCTGATACCCTACCGTTTAGAAGGTTAATGGAATCTTTAGAAAAAAGAATAGACTTGTGTATTCGCGAAAACGGATGGCATTTTGAACACTTACTGTAATTGAATTTTATTTTATGTTCTTAGTCATTAATTTAATTTTCTTCTTGTGAGTTTTGTTTAATTACTAACTATTTTATACCAGCATCAATTATTACTTCATAATTTTCAAATCAAAATATTCCGAAAACGGTACACAGTATCGAGTTTTACCTAGAGTACCTTTTTCGTGTAAAATTGAATGATGTTTAAGTTTACTTGAAATTTTGATTAATAATTATACTCCTAAAAAAGTTATATTGACTAATACTTAGTACGATCCGTGTAACTAGCGCCCTCTATGAGAATCAGATATAAAAACAAATTCATGGGATGTATCAGCTTCCAAAACATATTCGTATAAAATTTCATTACAATGTTGCCAGTAGTTTCGGCAAAATCGTAAAAAATGCGTAAAACTGTTTTTTCTTCAACGCCCTGTATCTTGAAAACGGATGGCGTTACAAAAATTTTTGACTAAGCAAACCCCAATTATTTTTCAGTTTTTTACCTACCCTAGAGACGGGGTTACCTTTTTTTTTAAACACCCTGTATAATATATTATAACAAAACAAAAATTGAAACAGTCTACAACGTTTTATATTGTCATTCACGACGTTCAATACAAATAATATGTACATACGACATTTTTTAATTTAATATGAAACTCTTAACCCATTTTCTTCTTATTACAAAATTCCAACGTCGTCGTAACGTTTAGCAAAATGCTGGAAATGCGGAGATGAAATGACACAATTAAATTAAAATCTAGTTATTAAACTGGAATAACATTAGATGCCGATCTTGCTTGACGTCATTCAATTGGATTCCTAATGGCTGTTGGAAAATAGTAATGTAGAAAATGTCGGTGATCGTTTTTTACATTCACTGAATGTATGTGTGTGTATATCTTCCATTTCGTATTATTGGATTAAATCAGTTATTTTTCTTTCAAGTTCAAGTAATATAAGTTTTTTTGTCTACTATTTTTAAAACATGTTTAATTTTTATGTATTCCACATAGTAGGTCTTCTTCTTAAAGTTCCATCTCCTATCGGAGGTTGGATATCATAACGGCTATGGTCACTTTGTTGGCTGCTGCTCTGAAAAGTTGTAGTGAACTACAGTTAAACCATTCTCTAAGGTTCCTCAGCCAGGAGATGCGTCTTCTTCCTATGCTTCTTCTTCCTTGGATCCTTCTTTGCATAATAATTCTCAGCAGCTCATATTTTTCTCCTCTGGTTATGTGACCCAAATACTCTAGTTTTCTTCTTTTTATGTTGTTCATAATTTCTAACTCCTTATTTAGACGTCGTAGTACCTCAGCATTGGTAATCCTTTGAACCCACTGAATTTTTAATATTCTTCTGTAACACCACATTTCGAACGCTTCTATTTTTCTTATGTGTCGTTTCTTCAATGTCCAAGCTTCCATTCCGTATAGTAAAAGAGAAAATATGTAACATCTTAGAGCCCTCAATCTGATATGCAACTGAAGGTCTCTGTTGGTAAGCATTGTCTTCATTTTCACAAATGCTTGCCTTGCAGTTTCAATTCGGACATTGATTTCTCTGCTTTGGTCATTTTTGTCATCAACCCAGGTTCCCAGATATTTGTATGTCTCTACTTTTTCTATTTGGGTTTGCTCTATTATTAATCTTTCATTTCCATGTTGCGTTTTTGAGACAATCATAAATTTAGTTTTTCTCTTATTTATTTTTAGTCCGTATCTAATGCAATAATCGTTAATTCTTTTTACCAATTCTTGTAGCGATTCCAGGGTGTCTGCCATTACAACGGTGTCACCAGCGAATCTTATGTTATTTACTATTCTTCCGTTTACAGAGATTCCATCACCCAGATCCGCTATCGCTTCCTGGAATATGGCTTCACTGTACATGTTAAACAGTAATGGTGACAGAGCACAGCCCTGTTTTACTCCCCTCTTTATATCTATATTTTCGGACATTTGTTCTTCTATCTTTATATTGGCCTTTTGATTCCAATACAGATTGATAATGATTCGTAAATCTCGTCTGTCTATATCTTTGTTTCTCAGTACTTCTATTAGTTTTTCATGTCGGACCCTGTCGAATGCCTTCTCGAAGTCAATGAAACAGGAATAAATATCTAGGTAGATAGTAGTTACCTACATTTAATTTAATTTTATTTAATACTACATCCTTAAATATTTCACATATTCATTTATTGCGGATGACGTGGACACAATTCCACAATCCACCAGAGATGCAAAAGAAGTTTTCACCCTATTCGAAAACGGAGCCAAAGAAGTCTGAAGGTCAACGAGGACAAGACCAAGTATATGGTGGTTACGAAGAACCCAAGACCAAGGGTTAAACAAAACGTAACAATCAATGAATACAACTTTCAAGTCGTCAAAGAATTCAAGTACCTGGCAGCGATCATAACATCTGAAAATAAATATGAAAAGGATCATCATTGCAGGAAACAGGGCATATTACTCATTAATGACCATACTTAAATCTAAAATACACTCAATACCAGCAAAAAATAAGAGAATAATTCGCCCCACAATAACGTATGGAAGCGAGGCATGGAACCAGCGGGAAACGACAAAATTACTGGCACTGGAAAGAAAGATACTGCGGACTATCTATGGGCCTTGCAGAGAAGAGACAACAGGAGCATGGAGAAGAAGACACAATGATGCACTCCAGACAGTATATGGAGATGAAAACATAGTCGCTACATTAAAGCAAGCCGAATAAGATGGGCGGGCCATGTACTAAGATCGAGTGACGAAAGACTCCTGAACGCCACATTCTGAAAAAGGTCCGATGGCAGAAGGTCAGTTGGTCGCCCAAGAAAAAGATGAGATGACTCACATAGAGTTGCAGAGCCAAATGATGATGATGATGAACTTCATTTAATTTATATAAGAGTGAGTTAGGAAAATTGTCATCTAAGTGTATAATTTAGCATAGGTCATTGGGGTCTATTTGTGTAGTAATTACACCGCTAAATTATAAAAGTGCTAAGGAGATTGCTAATTTGTGTAGTAGGCTAGTGAGCCGTGGAATAAAGTTTCAAGACCACAGCAGATTTGCTTCGATTTCGAGGAATAGCCAGTGATCACAAGCCATCGTGGTGTGCAATACGACTGGTATATATAACAGAACTTTTTAATAAACATTTTAAAAGAGTTTTACATTTATAGACTCTCAATTTATCTGAGAATCAACAGACTTTTAATTTATCTAAGTAATATTCCTAAATTTAGTAGATTCTCTTTTTATTAGTAGGTTCTCTTTTTTAGTTTAATATTTTTAATTTTGTATGTTTGTTGTTCGGAATAATTCAACCTGTACTTAATCATCTCATCTATTATTTTCTTCTTCTTCTTCTTCCTACTTTATAAATAGGCTTAATGCCTGTTGTACTTCGGTTTTTAGCCTCAATTGACGTTGTCTGACCATCTTTTCCTCGGTCGTCCCAATGATCTTCCATTTGGCGATTTGTCTCTTGGTATTCGTACTATTCTATTTTCTGTCATTCTTTTAATGTGTTTATTCCATTCCACTTTTCTTCTTTTGGTCCACGCGTTTATTTCCTCTATACCACATCTCGCTCGTATTTCCTCACTTCTTATTCTGTTATTTTGGTTTGTTATTTTTCGTAAGACTTTCATTTCTGTTGTTTCCAGTAGTCTTTGTGTTTTCGCCGTATCTGCTCTTGTTTCCGCTGTGTACGTCATTATCGGTCTTATTGTTGATTTATATATACTGGTTTTCGTTTTTGTTGTGAGGTATTTGTTTCTTCAGATTGTGTTGTTGAGACATCCTGCTGCTCTGTTTGCCATGTTCACTTGTTTTTGTACTTCTTCTTCCACTTTTCCGTAGCTTGACAGTTTTATTCCCAAGTATTCAGTTTCCATCACTTGTTCTACTATTTTGTTATTTACGACTAGTTTACATAGTCTAGGTTCCGCCGATATTATTATCGTTTTAGTTTTCTCTATTGAGATCTCCATGTTGTATATAAGCGCCGTATCTTCGAATTCTTTAATTAATCTTTGTGGGTCATCTTCATTTTCGGCTGTTATCTATTATTTTAATCCTAATAAAAGGGTTAGATAAACGTTTTACCATCTCTTTATGGGGTGGGATATTGAACAAAAGAGTTGGTGAATATTTACAATCCACAAAAGTCATTAGGACCAATCTATTTATCAACAAATTGGGCACATAACCCTAATTTGTTCAGTGACGTATATATGGCATTTTGATATAATTTCGGGCGTTTACTTAAATATATTATTAGATATATTAAATTTAGTATATGTACCTATTAAAATCAAAGTAGGCAATTTATTTTGATAGTTTATTTTTATCTTAGGTTACTTTATTCTATAGGTTCTACTTTAATACGTATATTCATTTTATTATGATTGTCGGCGGAGCTCTACTGGAGGCTTTGTGGAACACTGGCGTTTCGTGGAGGACATTTTGAGTTGTTGTATATTATTTAGGCAAATTAAACTATTATGTGGTATTAAAAATAGTTTATAAATCATTAGAGTTTGTAACCGTGAAATTAAAGAATTATCCCGTTTAGTTATTTTCTTAAACTAATGAAATAACCTATCCAGATTTCAATGAGAATTCTTTTAAATTTGTTCGGATAAATAATGGTAGATCAAGCAGCAAATATATTCTTTTTAAAAATTCTGACACACCAAATATTGCCGTATCACTGCAGATTTATTTTCTATAGTAAAGGTCACAAAACAAACGACTGCAGATATATAAAATCAAAATTTACGAGTATTTTCCGGATTTTACAGCATTTCAGGTTGCAAGCCGAAATAAATTGTTTCATGTAGGCTTTTGAGCGATGATAATAACCGCATTTTGTTGACATCCTAGTCGACTGCAATTCATTTCAGTTTTTTGAATGACACCGTCGCATTTTTAAGCGACTCGTTATTAGCAGATACTGCAGTATAAGTTTAATAATAAATCAAAGTGTTTGTTTTCAAAACATCTGCAAAGTTATGTATCAGATTTAACCAATATTTAGTAATTTTGTGAAATATAAGTACTGTAATAATGGATTTTTATCAACACCGAAAAACTCAGCAAGTTTATGATACATTATAGCCATATTAAAGGTGCGGTCCGATTACCACTCCACTTTCGGTTCGATATACTCTACTGGTGGTAACATTCTATGTTCTGATAAGATTGTTCTAAGATTAGAGTTTTTTTTTATATTCAAAATTTATTTGATAATAAAGATTATATTCAAAAACTTTTACGTTGAAGTGAAAACACCTGTTGTATATATATATATATATATATATATATATATATATATATATATATATATATATATATATATGTTCAAGGTTCTTGAACTCCTAAGTGGAGCATAGAGCTTCAGTGAAAACGCGCCATCGGGTTCTATTTTGCGCTAAGGCCTTTACCTCATGCAAGGAACAACACGCTATTTACTATCGACAATATGCAGATTGAAAATGTGGAAAACTTTACGTATCTTGGAAGTGTCATAACAGAAAACGGAGGTACAGAAGACGATATTCGTATGAGGATACGAAAAGCTCAACAAGCTTTCAGCACGCTCACCCCTGTTTGGAGATCTGGCGAGTATACTACAAGGACAAAGATCCGAATATTCCGATCAAATGTCATGTCTGTTCTACTCTACGGATGTGAAACCTGGAAAGTGACAAACACCCTCACAGACAAACTGCAGGTCTTTGTTAACAAATGTCTACGAAGAATTGTTCGTATATTCTGGCCTAACACCATCAGAAACGACGATCTGCTACACCTGACCGAACAAAAGAGGGTACAAAATGAAATTAAGTCCAGAAAGTGGGGTTGGATCGGTCACACACTCCGAAAAAAAAACACCTGTTGTAATAGGTATATATTTAATAAAAAATTGATTATACCTATTACAACATAAGTTTTCACTTCAATGTAAAAGTTTTTTTCTACCGACAAATATTACGGATACATGGGTTGATCGAATAACAAACGAAATATGGAGCGAAGCAATGGGCAAAGAAAGAATGGAAAAGAGCACAGAAATAACGAAAACAATGAAAAATTTGAAATTTACAATATTTCGGTCATGTATTGAGACATCCAGAGAGGTATAACCTTCTACATCTAATAATTCAGGGCAAGATTGCCGTAAGAAGAGGTCTAGGCCGAAAAAGAACATATTTACTACGAAATTTTATCTTCTGAACTACATCTAATTATATCTTGTCAAGTTAATCTCTCTCATAAAAGCTTCCAATTTAAGACACGTTTCAGAGATTGTATATTTTTTTAAGGCTATTGTAGCCGTTGAAGTTGCCATTGATCATTTATGACGGTGATTGGTCACATAAGCAAAGTAATTCCTATAATTTAAGTAAATAAAATTACAAGATTCGCTATTCACGAAGCTTTTAAAAATAATTAAAAATGTATGGCAATTTACTTTGACATAACTAAAGCATTTCATACCTTCTTCTTCTTTGGGTGCCGTGTCTGTATTCAGACGTTGGCCGTCATCATGTTTACAATTTCCTGAAACCTTTCTCTGTCGGCTGCTGCGCGAAATAATTCTTCTACTGTGGAACCACACCATTGTCTAATATTACGCAGCCATGAAAGTTTCTTTCGACCAATCCATCTCTTTCCTTCCACTTTTCCTTGTTTTAT
This sequence comes from Diabrotica undecimpunctata, assembly GCF_040954645.1. Classification (NCBI taxonomy): domain Eukaryota; kingdom Metazoa; phylum Arthropoda; class Insecta; order Coleoptera; family Chrysomelidae; genus Diabrotica; species Diabrotica undecimpunctata. Next base: position 10,172,100 of record NC_092808.1, on the reverse strand, counting down.
AAGGCGAAGTAGGTATTTAGGTCCTCTAATTATATGGCCGAAGTATTCTGTTTTTCTCCTCTTTATGGTGTTTATGAGAAGGCGTTCTGAATTGATCATTTGAAGAACATCTTCATTGGAAGTGTGCGAAACCCACGATATCTTTAGGATTCGTCTATAGCACCACAATTCGAATGTTTCTAACTTGTTTAGCATTGTGGTTTTTAACGTCCATGTCTCACAACCATACAATAGGATGGACCACACATAACATTTCAGGACCTTCTTCCGAATATTCATCGACAGGTTTCTGTTGCATAAAACTGATTTTCAGGTCATAAAATCCTTACGTGACATTTCTATCCTGGTTATTATCTCTTCATCAGAGTCACAATTTACATTTAACCAGCTGCCAAGGTATTTGAAATGATTTACCCTTTCGATCTCCTCTCCATTAAGAGAAATCAGACCATATATTGAATATTCTAAGAAAAATGAGATATCAAGGAAATATTTTGGCCTACATAAACAATTTTTTAACTCAAAGAACATTTCAAGCTCTAGCGAATCGTGCTATATCCTACCTTAGAGCATAAAAAGACGGAATCCAATAAGGATCGATTATCAATCTTACTCTATTTTTAATAGCAATAAACGATATAATAAAAATCATTGCGAAACCTGTTCAGGCAAGACTATATGCTGATGACCTAATTATTTAGATTAAAAGCAAGAACGTTAATCGTATGCCATAAACATTACAAGAACACTTAAATAAACTAGTAAATTGGTCCCTAAGTACCAGTTTCAGGTTTTGCTCTAATAAAACAAAATGTATAATATTTTCATAAAGACATATCGAGGATAAACCGAACCTAATGCTTGAAAACCAAAATCTTTTCTTTACAAACGAAATAAAATTTCTAGGAGTGATATTTGATCAACAGGTAAATTGAAAAAGTCATATCCAGCAGTTAGTTTTTTCATGTAGAAATGGCCCTAACTTGTTAAAGTACCTAGCTCACAAAATTTGGGGTGTCAATGGTAAAACATTACTCATATTATAGGTACAGATCCTTAATTCTCCAAAATTGATTAAGAATATGCTGCATATGCATCTGCCAGCACAGCAACGTTAGAACCTTTGGATACGTTACATAACACCTCCCTAAGGATTATACTTGGAGCGTACATAACAACCCGGTAAATAGCATACAAGTTAAAATAGGCGAACCCATGCTAGAGCTTCGTAGGCAGCTATTAATCCTTAATTACACTTTTAGCATAACTCTAAAGACATATCCATGGCTAATGACTCTTCAAAGTTCAATCTCCCATATTTTCGCAGAATTTATCACGCAATAAACCTACTTAACTGGAAGCAATTCCTATCCTTATATCAATACAAAAACATATCTTCATCTTCACCTTGGATTATAAAAATTCCAACAGTCTATTACAATTCCAAAAAAATAGCACCCACCCTAATCTTATCATACAAATCTTCAGAGATCTAATTAACTCCCATACGCAGTATAATATACAGACGCGTCTAAAATTGAAAATTGTGCCAGAGTGGCAATAATTAACAGCACAGAGATCCTCAAACATAGAATTCAACATACTGCAACTACATTAACAGGAGAACTCTGTACAATTTACCAAACGACACGACAAATAATCAGGAAAATATACACGCAGCATCCATTAGCTTCACTAATAAAAAAAAACTTAATAAATTGCTAAACCTGCTATTACAACATCACATGTTGTAATAGCAGGTAACGAAGCAGCAGACAAAATTCAGGAGATAAAAAATAAGATTGGACCATGGCAACCACCCAAGGTATCCAGACGAAAGCAAATAATTATGTCCTGTTTACGACTTGGACATACCCAGTTTTCTCATGAACATTTGTTCAAGCAAGAAGAACGCCCAATTTGTGATGAGTGCGGTTCACTGCTTACGGTAAAACATGTGCTAGTGGAAAAGTGCGAAAAGTCACAGAATTAAATACCATTTATCAAACAATCTTAAAGACATTTAAAATTCAGAAAACACTATAGATAACCTACTTTTGATTTTAAAGGACTTTAATTTACTAAGCAAAGTGTATAATTAACTGTTACCATTCCGCTAATAACCTTACTCAATTAAAAAAAGCTACAAGATTTATCTTTACCAATTAAAACTTAACAGCAACTTTTATACAGTGTGTAAAAACCAAATGGAATAAATTCATTATTTAGGTTACTGTACATATTTATAAAAAATCCCGAAATACGTCAAATTTAAATTATAACTTGACATTCTTTAACGTAAAAATGCAACCCCTACCTTCAACCCCCTTAGAATGACAGGTGCAACCCCCAATTTTTAAAATAAGAAGTATAGGCTTGTGATATATCGTTTGAAAGGTCATTCTCCATTCAAAAATGTTGTCGCTTTCAAGTTTATTAAAATTAATTAAGATAAAATAAATTAAAATCATGTGGTTACCGAAATTCGCTAAAATATACTCAAAACTTATTTCCCGTTTAGGTCTTGATAATGAGAAAGTGAACAAAAACCATAGCAATGTGGTTTTTAGATGGTAACCATTAAAAAACCTTATAGAATTTCCGTGGCAACGTTATTTTAACACGCATTAGTAAATTGTTTTATTAAAGTTGTCAGTATTTTAATTTAAGTGAAAAGTTCGTTCAATTCAATTCTAAAAAATGGTTAGATTAACGGAAATGCATAAAATAACAGTTTTACAAATGATTGGTTACGGAGATAACACCCGAACACAACAGGAAGTAACTCGCCTATTTCATGAGAAATTTCCTAATTTACTGCCTATATCCCAAGGAACAATAAGTAAAATAGAGAAGCAGTTTCGCGAGTTTGGTCATGTAAAGCAGATAAAAAAAGCAGCTGCCAATGCACTGAGTGATGAACTCAAATTACATGTGATGCTTGAGTTTCAGGAAAATCCACATATATCGAGTAGACAGGCATCCACTACATTCAATGCTAGCCATACATCGATAGTAAACATATTAAAAGAAAATAAATTGCATCCCTATAAGATGATACCTACTCAGGAGCTAATGGAAGACGATTTTGATAGGAGAACTTTTTTTTGTGAGCAAATGATGGACATGTTGGATAACAATATTATCCAATTAGAAGACGTTATGTTTTCTGATGAGTGTACTTTTTCACTTAACGGTCATGCTAATCGGCAAAATTGACGCTACTGGGCCACGGAAAATCCTCACTGGATGAGAGAAGAACACACTCAATACCCTCAAAAGGTTAATGTTTGGGCAGGGATTGTAGGAAACAATATCATTGGTCCCTTTTTCATTGAGGGCAACTTGAATGGCAACAATTATTTGGCACTACTTCAAAATGATGTCATTCCAACGTTGGTAAAGTTATATCCTGATCCAGGAAACCCTCAAGTTCCAGCGATATGGTTTCAGCAGGATTAGGCACCACCACATTACCAACTTAATGTCCGGCAGTACCTCGATACAATATTTCCCAATCGGTGGATAGGGAGGCGAGGATCGATTGAATGGCCAGCGCGATCACCTGATCTTACATTATTAGATTTCTTTTTATGGGGATATGTGAAGAGCCATGTGTACAAAACTAAACCTTCTGATTTAAATGACTTAAAAGAACGAATAACGCTTGCGATTAGGTCGATCACGCCTGTTATGTTAAATAATGTTAGAAGCCAGTTTTATTTGAGATTAGGATGTTGCCAAGACGTTCGCGGTAAACATTTTGAACATCTACTTCATTAACATTCATAGTTCTTTTTCGTGTTCTACATTTTATCACGTTTTGCATTACATTTTAGTTTTTGATTGTATTGTAGCGAATTTCGGTAACCACATGATTTTAATTTATTTTATCTTAATTAATCTTAATAAACTTGAAAACGACAACATTTTTGAATGGAGAATGAAAAGACCTTTCAAACGATATATCACAAGCCTATACTTCCTATTTTAAAAATTGGGGGTTGTACCTGTCATTCTAAGGGGGTTGAAGGTAGGGGTTACATTTTCACGTTAAAGAATGTCAAGTTATAATTTAAATTTGACGTGTTTCGGGATTTTTTATAAATATGTACAGTAACCTAAATAATGAATTTATTCCATTTGGCTTCTACACACTGTATGTTGTTTTGATAGAACTTTCTACTTCTAGTAGTATTTCTCAAAATTTGAAGTTTGTCCTGTGAAATGAGTTTGTGAACATATTTATATTATATTTTTAAATTAATACTAAGAACATTAATGTTTAAATCGACCAATAAAAATAAGAAAACTCTTCAAGGAATTCTTATGTCCAAAAATAGAGTGGCCTTCTTGAGATATTTGACCTAATTGTCAAGTATTAAATGATTAAGGACCCTGTGAACTTAGATTAAAAAACTTGAAGCAAGTACGGCAGCTGGAGGAATATGAGACTCAATTTAATATAACTTATACAGCTCCCTTTATTAAAATCAATTCAATCATCAAAGAAATAAAAATAGACATAATTTAATTTTTTGGCTCAAAAGGATGAATTACTTTTTAATTTTATTGCATTACTGAAAAGTGGTAATATTACTTTTTATTTTTCTCGTTTGTTTTGTGAAGACTTTGGAAAAAAATAAGAGTTTGTAAATTTATTCTGGTTGCGTAGTGTTTTGTCGATATTATTTGTGATATAATATTCCAAATACGGTCCCAGAAAATTTTTGTTTAATATATTCGTTTATACGGGTCTTCCAGAGACTTTCGAAGTTTGATAAAGTATATTCGTTTAGCAAATTCCCATCTGTAAACACACGTACGTGTTAGTATTCGCCCTCTCATTCGTCAAGAGGCTATTAAATATAATTTATTGCCTTATCCAGATGGATTCTCATGTTACAGATCCAAACTTGCCAGTCTGTTTAAATTCAAATTGTAGCGTGTTGGTTTTTAAGTTAATATATTGTGTGTTATATGTTATAGTTATTGTTAAGTTATTTACTGGTCGTGTTATTTTTTAGAGTTTAGTTTAAGTGTTAAGTATTAAGTTTTATAGTGTGTAGTGAACTTTTAGTATCCAAAAACAAAGTATTTTAATCAAAAGTAAAAATAGTTTGCTGTAATCACTATAATAAATGTAAGAGAAACCAATATTTTAATTTATTGATGTTTCGAAAAGTTTTATTTCCTTTTAGTCAATTTATTCACGGTTTTTGCTGTCAACATTAAAGAACCGCTTGGATTGACATGAAATTTGGCATATATACATAGCTAACGGCAAAGAAAAAAGTGGTATCGTGCTGATGTGTGCTTTTGGCCTGGAGGTGAGTTTCACCCCTTCTCGGGTGAAAAAACATGTGTTCAAAATAAGTCCAGAATTGAATAAACTGACTAATTTTAAGCAACTTTTATTTTATACAGTTTTTGCACAAAGTTAATACTTATCGAGTTATTTGTGAGAGAATATGATCATTTCTCAATGAAAAAAACACGATTTTAGACGGTTTTCCGCAAATAGCTCAAAAAGTAAATATTTTGTCTAAAAATATATTCTTAGCAAAAATATAGCTTATAAAAAAGTTAAAAAAATGATGTACTTATACCTATATGAAGTCTGTAGACTCAGTAAAAATAGAGTTGTAGCTAATGAAAGACCTTTTCGGGGAAAATTCGCTGTCGGGGAAAGTGCTTGTTTTTTTATTCTTTCAGGTTGAAATATTCTATTTGGAATTTGACGAATAAGAACCTACTTTTCATTAGCTACAAATGCTTTATACGTACACCATTTTTTTGCAATTTTATAAGCATTATTTTTGCTAAGAATATTTTTTCGATAAAATACTTACTTTTTGAGTTATTTGCAAAAACCTTGTTTTTTTGTTGTTGAAAAATGAATATATTCACTCGCAACTAACTCGACAAGTATTGATCAGTGAAAAAACTCTAGAACAAAGGTTGCTTAGAATTGATCAGTTTATCCAATTCCTGATTTATTTTGAAAGTATGTTTTTCACCCCTGAGAATGAGTGAAACTCACCCCTAGGGAAGGAAACACATCGGCACAATATAACTTTTTTTATTTAACATGTTAGCTATATGTATGCCAAATGTCATGTCAATCCAAGCTGTTCTTTGGGGAGGTTTTATCGTGAGAGAATGGAATATTTCTGGACTTGAAAAAGTATACAGAATGCAGTTTCATTACATTACCGATATTTTCGATGTTGCTGGTTTTATTACAATACATATTATTTTTTCCTAGGCTATTTCTCATTGAAATTCTCATGACATTATCTCAATCAACTAAGTAAATTAAGTTATTGAAGATACATAGAATAACAAAAATGTCAAGCACTGATACAGCCGATGAACTCCTTGATATTGATTTATTTCTCACTCCACCTAAAAAAAGACCAGTAAAGGGACATTTTGACGGTAAAATGAAGGAAATGATTACAAAAGTATTTAAAACGGAAATGTAGGAGAACCCTACAATGTCGAAAAGTGCGATTTCTATTAGAGTAGCAGATAAAACAGGTACTAATATTGTCATTTTTGATTTTAAAGTGCGCAAAAATATATTGTCCCGATTAGAAGACAACTCCATCACCATATTGGACAACGCGTCTTATCATCCCAGAAAATTGGAAAAAATTCCAACTACAGCTTCTAGAAAAGCTGACATCCAAGCGTGGCTGAAATCAAAAAATATAGAGTTTGAGGACGCCATATTAAAAGTGCAACTGCTGGTTATCGTTAAGGAACATAAGGCACAATATAATAAATATATCATTGATGAGATGGAATAAAAACCAAAACAAAGTAGTGTTAAGGCTGCCCCCATACCATTGTGAGCTTAATCCGATTGAGCTCATCTGTGCAGAAGTAAAAAATTATGTAGCAGCCAAAAACACTACTTTTAAATTTGCAGGTATGAAAAATATTTTTTAAGATGCAATAAATAATATTAGTCCAACTACGTGGCAGAAATGTGTGGCAACACGTTCAATAAACAGTCGAGGCCAAAATGTGGAAGTTGGACAATATAATAGAGAACCATATCGAACCTATAATAATAAATCCAGACGAAGACAGTTATTCAAAATGTTCACTTTGTTATGTATCTCTCAGTTAATAAATCTTTTATTTTAGCACATTTTTCTTCAATGGAACATTAAATTTTGCTCATATTGATTATATTTCAAGAAATTCTTACACTAATAGTTTCAAAAGTAAATATTTTTAAAAATCATATGATACCCCTCAGTACGACCCTGTTTGGCTTTCATGTGCGTTTGTTGACAGATAGGAATCTTTAATATGAATGTAGTTTAGTTGGACACTTTTCAAGTTTTCATTTAACACTTGTTTAAAGACTGGAAAATTTCCAATCATAAAAAAAACTGGTTAAAGTGCTGCTAGTATATACGTTTAAGAAACTTTGCTAGAAGAATATGATCAACATTGATGTATACCTAGTGGTTAATGGTAATATTGGCGACCAGTTCGAGCACTGCAAGTTTCTGCTCCTCGTCAGGTAGAGGTAATCATCATTTTTACTTAAACGATCAACATCTCCTCAAAAATATGTTATCCATAAACACATCTCTTTTATCGTTATCGGTTAAATACCCCTTTTCGGAACCTGACGATGAACAGCAAATTATAGTGCTCAAAACCGGTCGTCCACGTTGCCAATAAACTGATTGTCAGTATTTTCTTTACTTTCTCATGTGCAAAAGTTTCAACATTGTAATATGTTATTATTATTGAGGCCAAGAACCTACATTAGCTCTAAATAACAAAACCTACGAAATAAACAAACAAAATTAGCATAAGCGGCTTTTCATAACTGAGAAGTATGAAATTGAAAACCAATATCCCAATATATATGTTGCAGTTTCCTAACTTTATATAAACCTTGTTAAATTATTAAGAGACTTTCTGTTAGTTTTGATTCTCCCCGTATATTTTACCAAGATTCCGCGTACAAAAACACAGACGCTAGAGAACAAAAAAAAACCGTTATAATACATTGTTGCAGATAAAAGACTGTTCTTTCATACATTGGAGTCATGGAGTTTCATACTCATGGAGTCATATTATTTACATCAAATACAGTTTCAAATATAAATACAAAAGTCAGAAGATTACAAAGAATGAATAACGCTAGGTAGACTTAACGCATAATTAAGTGTGTGGTATGATTAGAGTAGTGATTATTAAAATTATCGTATGGGTATATTAGAGAGATTTAATAAATAATATTAAAGATGTTCGAGATTTCTTTAGACAAAAATAGTGTTTTTGGACAGTGATTTGAATGGACATATTGGTAGAGAAAGAGCGGGAATAGAAATAGTTCACGGATGTTTGAGGATGGAAATAAGAAATGATGATGAAGGTAATAATGTTATTGACTTTGCAGTGGCATGGAATTTGGCTGTCATTAATACGTTCTTTATGAAGATAGAAGACCAGTATGTTACCTTTGGTAGCACGGGAAGGGAAAGTCAGATAGATTTTGTGCTGTGTAGAAGAAGTCAGCTAAAAGAGGTTACTAACTGTAAAGTGATCTGAAGAAGGAGTCTGCATCTAGTCAACACCGTCCATTGAGAGTGGATACGGAGATAAGCTGAGGCGGAAAGGAAAACAAGTAAGACACCAGAAAGTAAAATGGTGGAAGTTAAAGGATAATGATTTGGCAAAAGTCTTTAAGAGTAGAGTGCTGAAAGAGCTTGAGGAAAAAGATACGGTAAATCACTGGTGGGAAGCTAACAGTCAAGTTGTGATGCAAGTAGAAGAGGAAGTGCTAGGAAAAACAACTAGTAAAGGAAAGACAAAGACCTAGAGACTAAGAAACTTGGTTGGAACAATAGGAGGAGAACAGTTTGGGTTTATGCCACAGAGGAGGACAACGGATGCGTTGTTTGCTTTGAGACAGTAGGTAGAGAATTACGGCGAGAAGAAAAGAGAGCTACGTTTGGTATTTATAGATCTAGACAAAAGCTATAGAGATGTATAAGAGAGAAATTGTTTCCTGAGAAGTACGTAAGGTTTGTGAAGGATATGTATAAGGGAGAGTACACCAAAGTAAGGACTTGTGTAGGATTGACCGAAAGTTTTCCAGTGACGGTTGTTTTGCATCAAGGTTCTTTACTGAGTCCCTAACTGTTTAATCTTGTTCTGGATGTACTGACAGAGAAGGTAAGGAAGGGGGCTCCTTGGTAAATGCCCTTTGCTGATGATATCGTGTTAGTAGAGAACAAAAAAATGTTATAAGAGAAGTTGGAGTATTGGAGAAGGGCTATTGAACAGGGAGGACTTAACGTTAGCAGGTCGCAAAACGGAGTATATGTGGTTAGGAGGTGGAGGAATAATTATGGACACTTTAAAATCGGAGAAGGGCTGAAAGGAAAGATATACAAGAGTGTGGTGACACCTGCGTTGGTGTACGGTGATGAAGTGTGGTCTGTAAAAAAGATTCATTAAAAGAGTAAGACTAGAAAGGATAGAATCAGAAACGACTTGATTAGGGAAAGAGCCGGGATGACTAAAGTCTCAAAAAGAATCAAGAACAAAGACTGCAATGGTTTGGTCATGTCAGACGAAGAAATAACAACTATGGGGGACAAAGGATAGGGATATTAGAAGTTGATGGAAGGAGAGGTAGAGGAAAACCTAGAAGAAGGAACTGCGACCCCACAGCGAAAAGCTGTGTAAGAAGACGAAGACAGAAAGATTAAATAAATTAAGAATATTATTAAATAATAAAAATATTATTTAATGTTTAATTGGGTCAAGGTTGTGAATTATACAAATATCAGACTATTTTATGTTGTTTTATGTTTCCAAATGTAAAGTGTTATGATTATTTAAAGGCCACACGATGTGCTGAGTAAATATTGGGTGATTTAATTAATTAACTTTACATCGGATTATAAATTAGAACAAAAGTAGACGTCGTCCAGTAAAAATGTGTTCTTCTTCGGTCTTAACTATTTTACCAAATAATTCCTGCTCAGCTTTATTATAAGTCTCTTCCCTAAACATTTTGATAAAGGACTAGACATCCGACGAGGAGGATGGATGGTATAAAAAGGGTTATAACAATCTGGATTTACACAACACAAGATCGGTAGCAATGATGACAACTGAGGAAAGTCTATGTTCAGCAGGAAACGCTACAGATTTTGTGATTACAGCCTTGATGAGGGGTGACATTGCCATAATTCAAGAGACGTATAGAGACATTTGTTACACTTCCGGTTAAGAGATTTTAGGAGCCAAAGTAACTATGCTATAGGTACATAAGTGGGAAATTAAGATTAAATTTCATGTATGCATTTATATTATGATGCCATAAATCTTCATAGCCTATTAAATTAAACAAAAATATTAAACGTTTTTTTACTCCTAGCGTTTTTAATTAACAAATAAAAACTGACCATAAAACAAATACATTTGAACGTCCATGATCGAAAGAGCTAATATTTTACCCTTTATAACCTATTAAACATAACTCCAGTATCAATCCAGACACATTCACCTGGACATTTTTATTTTCATTGTTTTTAAATTTCGCCACAGATTGAATGATGATCCTTTGGTATTGATTTTCTCTTGATGGTTGACATTAATTAGTTTAATATATTCTCCGTTTTAGCGCTTTTCCGCAGAACCGATGCAGCTGTTACATAAATTTGAAACATGTCTGTAATTCGTTCCAGTAAAACACGTATCGGTGATTTTCTAGCTGTAGAAATGGACATCGTTTAGGATTTGTGGTTATTTTATTAGTTTTAATGTATTTTCGAAGATATTAATAGATAATGTTACTGAATGTCATTAATAAATTATCTTGTCGAAAAAGTCAGATTACACTCAAAAGCAAAAAAGATCAGAACTTCCGTATATTGTTAGTGCATGGATCTTAAAATAGAGTAGCATAAAAAAACATTGAAGTCTGAGATGTGGTACTAACGTGTATTTGAAAAATATCATGAATGGATACGACAAGAAATAATGAAGTGCTTGGAAAAGTGAATAAAGAGTAATGTATTGACAATAAAAAAAGAATTTTAGTATTTGGGATAAAAGAATGTCTTCGACAACTTTTTCAAGAATGCATAAACACAAGCAAAATCCCTACGTAATGGAAGATATCATACCTCAGCACTATACATAAAAAGGATGATAAAAATATTTGTGAAAATTACCGAAGAATAGCTGTAACCGGATTTATGAGTCGAATATATGGAAAGGTGTTAAAGAACCGAATCGAGAGAGAATACTTAGATTATGAAGCAGAAGAACAAGCAGGATTTCGTACGGGTCGATCCACTATTGAGCACATTTTCTCCTTAACCCAGATAATAGAAAAAAAGATGGCAAGGAATCAAGAGATTCATATGTTGTTCGACCTACGGAAAGCCTACGACAGCTTTCCACTGAAGAAGCTGTGGCAATCAATGGAAAGCACGAATATTAATATAGAATTAATAAAAGCCGTCAAAGTGCTATACAACCAACCAATAACAAAGATAAAAGCAGGGACACAAATAACAACAGGATTTATAACATCAAAAGGATTAAAGCAAGGATGTTGCTTGTCTCCCACTTTATTTAAAATATACCTCGAAAGTGCTTTAAAAAGATGGAAACAAAAATGCAGGACAATGGGGATACCGCTCACCAATACTATGGTATCTACGCTTAACTTTGCAGACGATCAAGTAATAATGGCTCAAGATTATGACGATTTAAACTATATGGCACGAAAATTAATTGAAGAGTATGATATATATGGGGTCTAGAAGTAAATAAAAAGAAAACCGAATACCTGTGCATTGGAGCAGAACAAAAAGATCTCATATTAGACGATAACACTACGATAAAGCACTGCTGTGACTACAAATACCTAGGTAACACTATTTCACAAGATGGAACATTAGACAAAGCCATAAGAGAGAGAAATACGTCAGGGAGAAAAGCCATCACAATGTTAAACACCATTTTATGGGACCAATCCATCAGCAAAGAAAATAAAAAGAGGATATATGAGACTATAGTAAAAAGTATCACTTTATACAGCTGTTAGGTATGGCCACTGAAAGAAAGAACACTGTAAACGCTGAAAGCGACGGAAATTGATTTTTGGAGAAGAGTCGCAGGAAGATCTAGAAAAGAAAGGATTACCAACGAACGCATTAGAGAAATAATGGGAATCAAACGAACAATCACAGATGACCTAACAACAAAACAACTTATCTGGTTCGGACACATACAAAGAATGGACGAACAATGAATGCCAAAAGAAATACTAAATTGGCAACCAGAAGGAAAGAGAAAACGAGGTAGACCGAGAAAAAGTTGGAGCGAAGGAGTAAATAAAGAACTGAGAGAGAGGGCCATAGAAAAAGATCTATGGAACAACCGGTCTAAGTGGCGATTGGAAGTCGGAAAACGGCGGAGAACGTTATAAACCGACAAGTAGTAGTAGTAGTAGGATAAAAGGATTATGAAGGAGGTCAATACTTACTACGAAGAAATATTATTAGACCAAATAAAAATATACTAGCTGATTGTGTTTTCAAAAAAAATTTAAATTTAAATTATGAAGGATCTTTTAACTACTTATAATTGGACATACAGACTTTGTGACAGTAAGACAGAATTCTTAACGGAGTTTTGCACTTTTCAAAGTAAATATACTCCAATATCACTCCGTTCGACGACGGTGGTCTGTCAGGCCAAACCTACGACGTAAAACGTTTTTTTCTGAAAAATAAATAATGTACATTGTCGGAATTTTTAGTACCTTTAATAAAAATGAACACCTACATTTTACATTATATTTTACAAAAAAAATCGTTTTATTTTTTCAAAAAAAAAATTAATCTGTAATCCTAATAGACCACCGTCGTTCATTTATGTATGTTTTTTCATATACAGGAACTTTGTTTATTTATTTTATTTTCCCTCTAGTTTTAAGTATCTAAATTGATGAGTAAATCGTAGAAAATTATGTAAATAATATACAGATGGTATTCACTGGGCTGGGTCCGATCGTGAATATGTAGTGTAATTCTTAGATATGCCTTAGTTGTTATTGTTACAATAAATATATGATTCATATTTAACTGTAAACATCTTTTTTTAAAAAGTATTTTTTAGCAGGTAATACCCAAACGGGTCCCCTCTTATACCTGCGATTTCTCCAGAAAAGGGTCAAATAAATTCATTGGCGACCGAAGATCAAAGAAGCTTCGAGACAATTTAAGGGTCAACACAGGTCAACATCCATGGGCTTCGAGAGATTCCGGGCTAACGATTTTTTGATATATATAGCGGACTTTTAATTGTTGAAGGCAGTCAAAAAATAATAATTCGTCGAGTTTCTAATTGTAACGCGGAAATAAATATTGTAAATAAATAATATAAATTAAAGTAGTTGTGATAAGTGTAAGAATATTGTATATATAAATTAAATAAATACTTTAAATATACTACTTTCTCACTTACCAGGAACTATCTGAGAAGCAAAAAACGCAATGAGTCCCATTGAATCGTGGGATCTTCTAATGCAAAATATTGTTGAACTTGTAAAGAATACACTACTATTTATATAAGAGAGATATCTGGATGATACAAAAATCAAAAAACGACGTCAAATTTACATCTGTTCCGAAAATGAGAGCTTTTATTGGTTTGTTATACTTAGCAGGTTTGGATTACGGCTCTCGAAAAAATTTAGAAGAATTTTGGGCAGAAGATGGCATGGGATCAGAAATTTTTGTAGCGAACATGGTACAAAGACGATTTAGATTTTTGTTAAAAGTAATACGTTTTGATAATATGATATGATAATAATAATGATAATAAACAAGCCAGAGACGAAAGACTCAAAATCGATAAACTAGCTCCAATAAGAGAGATTTTTGAAATATTTTTAAAAATCAGTCAATCTTGTTATACCGTTGCTGAGTTTGTAACTTTCGATGATATGCTTTTTGTTTTTCGTGGAAGGTATAGCTTCAGCATGTATATTCCAAACAAACCTAAAAAATATGGTATCAAAATATTTTCCACTGTCGACGTAAAAACATTTTACACTAATAATATGAAAATATATGCTCGTCAACAACCTGCTATACCATATAAAGTAGATAATTCATGTGCAGCAGTTACTACAAGGATGTATGAACTTCTCTATGGAACAGAAAGAAATATTACGATGGGTCGCTGACAGTTATATATTCAAAAAAAAGGGTACAAGTATTAGAAAGAGAAGTTAACGTCATCCTATTTGTGTAAAACCGGCTGGGATTTTTGGAGGTTATCAAATGTCATAAGTGATCAAAAATGCAACTCATAGACGTCAAAGACGTTTAATTTGATAGAAGGTTTAACGTTACATACAATAAAAAATTAATATGCCTCGTCATTTAAGTGAGATTGAAAAGGCTCAAATAATTACAAAAATGGAAGAAGAATGGTCAAATCGTGCGCTGGCAAATTTCTATAATAGAAATTTGAAAACAATCTTCAGAATTAAGCAACGATGGGTCCAACAACAATCATTAAAAAAAAAGTTGGTTCCAAAGTATCCACTCCTCAACAAGATGCTGCTTTAGTTCAATTCTTAAGAGATAATCCATTTGCGACGTCGAAGGATTCAAGGATTCATACGAGATTTCCTGGTGCCCAACCTACTGTAAGCAGAAGGATCAATGAATCTGAATTAAAAAACCGACCAGCTGCTAAAAAATCATTAGTAACTGTTGAACATCGGCAAGCAAGAGTAATATTTTCACTAAACTATATTTACCGCAACCCACAATTTTGGAACAACGTCATTTTTACTGATGAAAAGACTTTTCAGTCGACCTATAACGGTCAAATCCGTGTTTATCGTCCAGCCAATACTAGGTTTGAAGAACGATATATTCACTCTCATAATAAATCTAGACGTTTTTCTGTAAATGTATGGGGTTGGATTAGTATACATGGACCTGGTGTTTGTTGGCGATTAGAGGGAAGATTTACTGCCGACAATTACATTAACGTTTTGGAACACGTAATGCTCCCTTCTATTGAGCAATTGTATCCTCATAATACTTTTATATATCAACAAGATAATTGTTCAATCCCGTAATGCCGTAAGAAATTGGTTTCAAACGCAAAACCTGGAAGTATTGCCATGGCCTGCGCACAGTCCAGATATAAATCCAATTGAAAACATTTGGGGCATAATTGTTAAAAAAATATATAAAAGAAATTTTATGCCACAAAATTCAGATCAATTGTGGGATACAATCTTAGAGCTGGGAAGATCTTGATCCAAATATGATATCTAATATAATTCAAAGTATGCCAAATAGACTAAATAAAGTTATAGAAGCAGACGGTTCTATCACCAAATACTAAATTCTATTTGTAACAGTCATTAAAATTATTCTTTATATAATTGTTGAATAAATGGTTTTGTCTAATTAATGCTCAACGCCAATGATTTATATTTTTAATAACCTGTGACATTTGATAACCTCCAAAAATCCTAGCCGGTTTTACACAAATAGGGTGACGCTAACTTCTCTTTCTAATACTTGTACCCTTTTTTTTAACATTACGTACTTGCAACCTTGTTCTCCAACTGAAAAGAGAACACAGGCTAACGGTTGTGGATACCATTCAGTTCCAAAGAAAAGGATTGCCCCCAATTATGACCAATGTGAAAGTGACATCGCATGTACCCAAAAAGAATAAAATTGTGTATGTAGAATGATGACATATGTTGCTCAACCGATGTATTCAAATTGCTAATAAAAAATTTGACGTTCGAAAATGCATTCAACTGCAAATTTATTTTATTCTGTGTTTAAATTTTGGCTTCAACGTGACTGTTCGTAAAAAGATTACATTTTCAGCTCAGCGTTTCGCATAATCTAATTAAAAGGAGATTTTAATATTCAACTATTAATGACTTATACGAGTATAACAAATAATTTCAAAGCCAAATTAATTCATGAATCATTACAATTAATGTAAAGTCGAATTAATTTGTTCGAGTGCATATATATCACGTATCAGTTTTGTATAATTAAACCTGTATAAAATATTTCCGTGGGTTTTATCTAAATTATTAAAAGTGGTGAAGTTGAATTCAATTGTACAGGGTGTCCCAAATTGGTATGTTTTGCAGAGTATACCGAAAACTAGAGGAGATAGAAAAAAAAATAGTTAAGTTGTCATGACTTCTTTTGTCGTTAAGCTGTTTTCTTGTGACATCTTAATACAATTAACCAGTTTTATTGCGAATAAGCCACAATTTTACTTTAAAATAAGTTTATTTTGACGTTTAGATTTCCGTAAATTGCATTATTTTTTTTATCTAAAATAACATATTGTTACATCTTGTATAAATATTCATTTCGTAGAGTAGGTTATATTAAAAAGTAATAGGTAATAGTGAAGGTAATATTTAGCGATGAAGCTCGCATATTCAGTGCAGGAATTTTTAACTAACACAATGAACTATATTAGAATGACTCAAATCCTCACTTAGAGATTCGGTTTTAACGTTAGTATTTTGTTAAGCACAATAAATTAGTTTATCTTGTATTTGATGATAAACTAACTGCTGTCGGATATATAGGTATCTTATAAACGAATTTAAATAACATTTTTAATGAGAAATACATATTTGGCCGAGAAGAATACATTTTTGTGTTAACAAGATGGAGCACCTGCTCATAATGTCGAATTCGTTGGAAATTACTTAAATGAAAAATTTCATAATCAGGGATTACATTTTGGTTGTGGTACAGTAGGACAAACACGAAAATATTTTCCAAAAGCACATTTAGTAGATGACAGAAAAATGAAGATGGGTGAAATTGATGGAGTTGTCTACAATGACATTACTATAAGTAAGTGGAAGGATTATGGCTCAAAATCTGTGACCGTTTGCAGCAATATGCATAATCATACAGAAACTAGTTTTGTTTTGAGAACATGATGGTGGATGAAGTTATTTTATTACCTTTTTGACGCATCCATGGTAAATTCTTACATACTTTATAAAGAATGCCTTAGGCAAAGTAAAAGTAGAGGAAAAGCAATATCTCACCTCGAATATAAATTTAAATGGGCTACCAGTCTTATAAAAAGATTTTTCTGTGAGAAAAAAATTTAGAGGCCATTGAAGACGGAGTATTTTCAAAATGTTGGTCATTTGCCGCAGAAAACTGCACGAAGACGGTGCCAGCAGTGCTCAAAAACGAAATTACAGCAACGCAAAGCTATAGAGTGCGTAGACTGAATAGAATAGAATAGAAATATGCCTTAATGTCACTGAAAATTGTACAATTTTATGGACAAAGCTTACAAAAAGTAAAAAAAAATAACAATAACAATTAAAATTTACTAAAATTACATAAATCATAAAGATAATAAAGTATACAATCCATTGTAAAATTTAACTAAATTGCAAATTGCATAATAAAACCTTACGAATTAGTTATAAATAAGTTTAAGTTGCTAGATACCCAAATATATAAAAATACTTCAGTTGCTTGTACCTCAAAGTACTATAAAAGATAGATAGGCTTTTGTCAATTTACGGAACTTAAGGAAAGAAGTTGTAGATTTAAGTTGCAAAGCGAGATGGTTGTGTTTTTTGCCGAATATAATATAGATTTATTTACTAACTCGGTACTAATGGGTAAATACACATCAAAGGTTAAATTTCTGGTGGAGTAGTCGTAAGTAGGTCGTGCTGGAAAAACATGTAGGTGTTTACGAATTAAGCAGACAGTTTCTAGAATATATAAAGAGGGAAGAGTTAAAATCCCGTGATTTTTGAAGTAGCTTCTGCAATGTGTTATTCTACTGAGGCCAAAAAGATACCGTATTGCTCTTTTTTGTAATTTAAAAATAACATCAGAGTGAGCAGCTGTACTAGAATCCCAAAAAGGAAGGCCATATCGAAGATGAGACTCGAACAAAGAAAAATATGTATTTTGGAGGATGCTAAATTGATTTCCTTTGGAACAGATCTTATTGCATAGCAGGCTGAGGCTAGTTCCTTACCTAACAACTCTATATGAAGGGCCTATTTAAGGTTGCTGTCTATAAAAATACCAAGAAATTTTACAGAATCAACGATACTGATCTGGCTGTTATTAAGAAGCAAGGGTTAAAGAGCTCCCTTATAGGATAATTCTACTGTCTTATCCACGTTAAAAGAGAGTAAATTAGAGTCGAACCAGGTTTTTAATTTAAGTAGATCAGAAGTGATAATTGCTAAAGAGTTGTAATATTAGAGTTCCTCCAGATAATACTGGTATTATCAGCATAAAGAAAAATTTTTCCATCGATTTTTAAGTTTTATTTATAAAGATAAGGAAAAATAAAGGATCCAGTGCTGAACCTTGTGGTACTCCACATACAATGCTTTTGTGACTAGAGTCAGTATCATTTGCTCTAACTAATTGTTTTCTATTCCTTAAGTAAGATTGGAACCAATTCAGAAAACACCTTGAATTCCGTAGAAATTTAGTTTTTTTTATTAAAATGTCGTGATTTACACAATCAAAAGCTTTGACATAGTCATAAAAAACAGTAGCAGTATGAAGATTATTGTTTAGTGCTTGATAGACCTTATGTAGTACAGAAAACATAGCATCGCTGGTACATTTATTAGATAAAAAGCCGAATTGACTTTGTGATAAAAGGACCGGTAGTATGGCAATAGGTCTATAGTTATAGACATTAGATTTTTCACCACCCTTATGAAGAGGAATAATAATATCTAAGGAATCGTTAATTAGTGAGATTAGGACTTCCAACACATTTGTTGGGAGATTTAAGAAAATTTTTATGGATAGTCCATCAGTACTACAGGACGATTTGCTTTTGATACTACTGATTGTTTGGATCAGTCCAGATTTATTAACTGGTCTTACAAAGAATCAATTCAAGACCTTTTTTGAATTAGGGAGATAGGAAATAGGATCTTGTTGTGGCAAAATAGTTGATGCTATATTTTACTAACATTAACGAAGTATTTATATAGGTTTTCAGAGTTTGGAAGAGAAAATATTTGAGCTATGTTAGTTTTATTTCAAAGGTCGTTTATTATGGACCAAGTTTCTTTTGCAACATTTTTAAAGCTTCCCAGACGATTGTGATCGTACATTTTTTAGCTGTTTTCATAAGTTTTACATAGGTTCCTCTGTACTTGGAGGTATATTCAATGACAAAGACAAAGACGTTGGTAGTAAATTTCTTGATGTACAGTAGTGAACACTGATATGCGGATACCTTTTTTAATCCAGGGTTTATGATTTTTTACTTAATTGTAACTAAAGGAAATGCCTTATTAAAAATACAGACAAGCCTATCTAAAAATCACTGAAATTATAGTCCACGTCCACAGAGGGAAACTGCTACCCACAAGTCAAGCACAAATTTTGGAATTTACGAAAGTTCTGAGCGGAAAAAACCTACCTGAAGGTTGAGACCGTAAAGTGCTAAAAAACTAAAAAATTAACTTTAACACCCTGTATCTTTTTTCTTAGCAACATTTTATTAAGGCATATTTGGCCCAATAGCCATATTTTGGTCCAAATAACCTGTCCTTAGTCTATGTCCCAATAGTTATGACTCACCCTGTATAATTTAATATTTTAAGATTTTTCACAATATTTACATGAATAACGAAAATAGCGGTGGGAAGATTTTAAATTATCACTTTGAATATTTGAAATATAGAAAAGTATTAAAAATTAATAAGTAAAGAAATAAAAAACCAAAGAAATTAATATATTTTTTAATTATTTAAAAATATCGCTTATTACAATAATAGTAAGAACTATATAAAAAGAGATAATTAAAATCTTAACACCGTAGTTTTTATTGGGAAAGAAATATTTTTTACTAGTTATTTATATATTAGTAAATTTCTATTATCAAATCATTTTTACTCCCTCATTAAAAATAAAATATTTAATTTTTGTTATAGCGAGAAATATGTGTACCTACTGGTTCATTGACACTACAGACATCTGTATATTTTAATACAAAGTTCGCCACGTGCATATACTTGTTGATGGTGTAAAAAAGAAAAAAAGTCGACTCACCTTACATATTCCGATGAAGAACACAACCACTCCAAAAACAAAATTCAGGGCTAGATATTTACTCATATTTATAAATAAAGAAAAACTACAAATTATATATTTTTTCAACTGTTGATTCAGATATCAACACGTTCAACTTACACGTCCCATCTCGACGGCGTCTGTTTTATATAAGCTGAAAGCGGGGGAGGCTCGTCCAAAGGGCGCAGGAGCTGTGAAAACGCTGGGGCTGGCATAGCTCTATTATCCTGTCATCTGCCTACGGTCGGGTTTGAGTTATGTTTCCAGAAATTCGCTGGATTTTACGGATAAACTGGATCGAAATAAAAGACGGCGTTTTAGGAAAAAAAATCACAATTAAAAATAGTTAAAGGGTGTTAAGCGATCACGAAAATAAGAAGACTTACCAAATGACTGGCACATTACCTATTTCTTATTATAGATCATCAACTTTTATAAGTAGTAGGTATATAAAAGAATGTTTATTAAAAAACTAATGTATCAAAGACTTCTACGATTTAAAATTATTGGAGCAAAGCTACTATACTGGAGTTGTATTACTTTTTTCTCTATAGTAAAATGATGAGGCGAGCGTCACGGAACTAGCGCCACAAGAAGGCGTCACAAGTAGCGGTTCGTCACATCGATTCACTAGTTTCGATTAATTCGTTTCTAGTCATTATATATTTATTCTAATCAGGTTTACAGTAAAAATAGAATACAAACGTTAAATGAGAAGTAAAAAATTAAAAGAATATATATATATATATATATATATATATATACCGGCAAGGCAGCGGGTAATGACGGTGTTACAGCCGAACTTCTAAAGATTGCTGGTAAAACAACTTAGAAAATCCTAGCAAAAATATACACAGACTGCCTAAAATCGAGACATATTCCAAAAAAGTGGAATTCAGCCAACATAATCCTTATTCACAAGAAAGGTAGCAAGGAAGACATTAGAAATTATAGACCGATCAGCTTGCTACCTGTGATATACAAGGTATTCACCAAAATCATTAACAACAGAATACAGAACACACTTGACGCTGCACAACCCCGAGAGCAAGCAGGCTTTAGAAGTGGCTTCAGCACAATGGATCATATTCAAACATTAAGGGAAGTAATGAGCAGAACAAAAGAATATGATCTACCACTGGCGCTAGCATTCATAGACTTCGAGAAGGCATTTGACTCCGTATACCCAAGAGCAGTCATAGAAGCTCTTGTCGACCAAGGAGTAGATAAACCATATGTCGAAACGCTAGCAAATATATACAAAGAGGCCACAGCTAGAGTAAGCATATATGAAAATACCCCAGAATTTCCCACTCAGAAAGGAGTCCGACAAGGAGACACCATATCCCCTAAGCTCTTCACTGCAACCTTAGAAAATATCTTCCGGAAATTAGACTGGAACAACCAAGGTCTATGTATAGATGGAGAATACCTAAACCATCTTAGATTCGCTGATGACATCATTCTAATTGCTAGAAGTCCTGAAGAATTACAACTGCAAATTAATGACCTTAATACAGCCAGCAATGAGGTAGGCCTAAAAATGAACCTAGCAAAGACTAAAATAATGTGCAATGATCTGATCGCCAACGTGGAAATAAAAATTAATGAAACCTCGCTAGAAGTAGTAGATGAATACATATACCTGGGACAGCTCATACATAAATCGGGATCACTACTTCCGGAAATCAACAGACGAATAAAACAAGCGTGGTCAGCATTCGGACGAAATTCCATAGTCTTCAAGTCCAAAATGCCACTATACCTCAAGAAGAGAGTATTTGATCAATGCATATTACCCGTCTTGACATATGGATGTGAAACTTGGATATTAAAGAGAGAAATAACGTCGAAACTCCAAGTAACTCAAAGAGCAATGGAAAGATGTATGCTAGGGATAACAAAGAGGGATCGTAAAAGAATTGAATGGATACGGAGGCAAACCCAGGTGACTGATGTAATTCAAAGAATAAAATCCCTGAAATGGCAATGGGCAGGACATATGGCAAGAAGAACAGATAACAGATGGACCACTAGAACAACTATGTGGTACCCCAGGAACGCTAAGAGACCAAAGAGGCACCCGAATCTCAGATGGGATTATGATATTAGAAAATTAACAGGAACAACGTGGTCTCGAATAGCACAAGATAGAAAAATATGGGCGCAAATGAGCGCAAATTATTAGAACAACGTATAACTAAGACATCGTCGAATAATAATAAGAACATAGAATAACATTGAAATAAGGGAGGCTGCACCGTAATTGGAAACGGTTGATAAAGCTGCACATGATGATGATGATATATATATATATATATATATATATATATATATATATATATATATATATATATATATATATATATATATATATATAAAAGGCTTTGATGACGTTTGTCCAGTAAACTAACGACGCCATCAGTAAACTAACCTTAAGGTAAAATTTAATACAAAATAATTTAAAGCTTTATGTTAGTTTAGATTTAAAATCCTAACGCCATCTGAACAAAAAAATCTGAACTACTGACACTTCAAGCTATGAGTCATTTATATTTGTTTTTGAAAACATACGTTTAATTAATAATAAAAAAAATATTAATTACATATTAATATAATAAATATATAATATTAATATTTTTAGGGTACGATTTAATAAATAAAGTAAAGTTTAAATATTTTGCATCATAACTAACATTATCCATACTCTTTTAATAGAGTACGATATCAGAAACTCGTAAAACTGTTGAGAGAAAAGAATGTGGATAGTCGAGATATACGGGTTATTGTCAATCTGTACTGGAATCAAAAAGCAAAGGTTAGAATCGAAAATGTCGAAACAGAAACAATAGAAATCAAAAGAGGTATTAGACAAAATTGCGTGCTGTCCCCATTGCTATTCAATCTGTACAGCGAAGCTTTTTTTATGGAAGCAATATCAGAGGAACAACAGAGTATATCAATAAACGGTAAAATCTTAAACGATATAAGATTTGCAGACGACACCGCTGTTTTTGCTGACAGTCTATAAGCATTGCAACGCTTAGTAAATAGATTACATCAAGTTAGTATCAAATATGGACTACAAATGAACGTTAAGAAAACCAAGTTCATGATTATTTCTAAGCAACATACAGTAGGAAGGCTCAATATCGAGGGAAAACAAGTACAACGAGTGAATAAATACAAACATCTGGGAAACTGGGTAAATGAAAACAATGACCAAGGTAGAGAAATAAGCACACGCATTGAAATTGCAAGAAAAGCATTTATAAAAATGAAAACAATGTTTGTCAATCGAGACCTTCCTCTGGATCTGAGGATAAGAGCCTTAAGATACTTCGTGTACTCGACTTTGTTATACGGAAAGAAAAGCTGGACACTAAAAGTGGATAATATAAAGAAGTTGGAATCATTTGAGATGTGGTGCTATAGAAGGATTTTGAAAATACGATGGACCCAACGAGTTACAAACGCAGAAGTGTTAAGAAGGCTACAAAAGGATTGCGAGGTCATAAAGCACATTAAAACAAGAAAGCTGGTATATTTAGGCCACATTACCAGAGGTGCGAAATATGAGATATTAAGGCTCATAATGCAAGGTAAAATCAAGGGTAAAAGATACATAGGAAGACGTAGATTTCCTGGCTGAGAAACCTAAGAGAATGGTATAGTTGCAGCTCAGTAGATCTTTTTAGAGCAGCCGCCAATAAGGTACGGATAGCTGTGATGATAGTCAACCTCCGATAGGAGAAGGAACTACAAGAAGAAGAACATTATCCATGAGATTTTGGTGCAAAACTAACAGTTAACCACATTTTGGTACAAAACTCACATTGTCTGAATTTTAAATTAAATTTACAAAACAATCTTCATTTAATACACACATAAAGTTTAGACAAACAGTTTCTATTACAACAAAGTTGTTATACAAAAAAATTTAAAGCATTATACCATGGCCTTCAATATTAAACAGTTTTTCTCATTTTTCCGAAAGTTAAGAAACGTGAAAAATGTGAATTTTGCATCTATACAATTCCTAGGCACTTTCTTCTACTTTAGTTGTTATAGAGTAAGATAAGATATGTTACATAGTAAAAGACATTCATTAGTTTTTTCCTTTTTGTAAATAAACTTTAGAATGTCATTGCACACATCTAGTATGAGTTATATCGAAAAAACAATTTTTATTGATAAATATTTTTTATTTGCCTATCCCAAAACTTAACTGTTGACCTCGTGTATATAACCAGTATTGATATAATATTTTTGGAAGGGTATCTGTTTACAAGGTCCTTTCCTTTTTGTTACATCCTTTTTGAAATTTTATTTATTTGGGTTTCCTTCAGTCGTAAATTAAATAAGGAAAAAATGTATTAGCATACATTGAGAACGTCCCTTAAAAAATTTGAAAATATTTGCTTGTTCATTCTATACTTTAATAAAACGAGTTAAGGGCTACATTTTTAACGAAATATTGAAAAAAAAAAACCGTTACATACATGTATTGTTAATATTATGAATATATAAAAATAGCTTTTTTCATTGATTTCTTTGCTAATATTAATATCTCTTTCGCGTACTGTATATAGTATGTGTCTTTAAGTTGGAGCTGTAGAAAGACTTTTGTAGCAAGTTTAGTAAAAATTTATTAAAATCTATATGTTTTCTGCATTTCTGGAAATGTTGCAGGTAATATCTTATTATTTTGAGTTGATCACTTGAAATCTAAAAATATATTTTTTAATAAGCTCATTCGCCATTTTTAAAATGGACCTTCGCCAAAAATTGTACCTCGTATTATTTTATTAATCGCTTTTTTATGGACTATAGATCGTCCTGTAGTCTAGACCACTGATTCTCAACCTGTGGTCCGCGGACGGTTTTCATGTGGTCCGCGAAGTGAACAGTCATAAAATAATAATCAATTTAAATCTTGGCTCTTGAGACGTAAATTAATGCGTCGGCCTATTTTTGAAGTTATACTTCTATACGCACGGTCGGCGTTGGAAATTTGCACGGGAGTGAATCTGTGAAACCATTACATATGTAAGATAATGAGTAAGAGAGAGACATAAGATATATTTTCTCTCTCTTCCTCTCTCGAGAATAAAAATGTTCCTTTTGTATATATTTTTAATATTATAAATATATTATATTATATATAATATTATATATATAATATAATATATATTAATATTATTATTTATGTGATATGTTTTGTATTATTTATTAAATGTTCATCATTATTTTAGGCTTTTGTATTTCAAAATAATCACTGTATGACAGACAACTGTCAATTTTAAAATCCGTTAGTATCATGTCTAATTGGCAAATCTTTTACGTGTTTGGTTCATACGCTGGTGTACGTGAGTTCGAATCCCAATATGAATTTCTTTTTTTATTTTTGAAATATTTAAAAACCTCTCGTTAATGTTATTAAATATATGTAATATACGCAAAAATGCTAAATTTTAAAATAAAATGAAAATTTACAACATAATCCGAGTTGTTGGTTTTTTATTTTTATCTTCGTAAAGTAAGTTATGTATATTGGCAGTTTTAAATACTTATGAATATTGCATTTTAATTTGTATTGTATTATTATATTGAATTATGTTGCAGTCTATTGTATTGTAATTTTTATATTAATAACAAAATAAACAATGAATTTTACTGCAGAGTATGTGTAAAAATTTTTTTTTTTCATTCAACTCCTTTTATACATATATAAAAATAAAAATATATATTTTCATTAAAATATTGATACAATCCTTCATTTACTATACTCCTATTACAGGTCAAATGTTTATATACTGTTTTTCTCTATGTTTTTCTCTTTCTGCTCTCTCTTACCTATAGCATTAAATATGTAATGATTGTGCAGATTGACTCCCATATAAATTTGTAACAGCGAACGCGTGTATAGAAGTATAACTTCTACCGGCAGTCCCACTGGACTGCCACACCCGTTTTTTTTTTAACTCAAAACGTTTCCAGACGACCAAACGCGCCTGAACAAAGGTTCATTCACCTCAATCTTCCGCGTATTTTCCCTCCCGCGCCGAATAGTTAGTTCCGTTATCTTCGTTTAGTTTCGGCCGCTGTCGTGTTTGTACAGAACACTGCGTCTTTGATCGCGCATAGCGCTACTACTCAATTCAGTGACTTAGTGCTGACTCAACTGTCAAGTGACGAGCGTGCGTGTTTTTTGCTTGGTGATTGTAGTTTACTAAAATGAGCAAACAGATGAAACTTTCGGGTTTTTTTAAGAAGACGGATAGTGAGAACATTAAAGCAGGATGTTCTACCAGTAATATTGCCAGTGATAGCACAATATTAACTAAAACTAGTCCTAAAAGAAAGGCTGCTCATCGTAAGTACAATCTCGACTACATAGCATGTGGATTTACATTCATTGAAGAATTTGGTATCCAGTTACCTCAATGTGTAATTTGTGCGGAGGTAAGTAATGAGGCAATGTAGCCGGCAAAATTAAGTAGACACTTTGAAATAAAGCATAAAAATCTTGCCGGAAAACATGTAGATTTCTTTAAGAGGAAGGAGACGGAACTAAAATCGTCAAAAAATATCCTTAAGTCATACTCAACTTATGATGAAGCTACTTTGAAGGCATCATATAACCTTTCACTTAAAATCGCAAAAACCAAAAAATCCTTTACTGTTGGCGAGGAATTAGTTTTACCATGTATCGTAGATGCAACTAAAGCAATTTTAGGTGATAAATGCGCTAAACAAATGCAAAATATTCCTCTTTCCAATGTCGCCGTTAGTAGGAGAATTGAAGATATGGCATCAGATGTTGAAACCCAACTTCTAAAGAAAATTCATTCCTCAAAGATTTTTGCTGTAAAACTTGATGAATCTACAGAAATTACCAATAAAGCTATTCTTCTTGTTTATATACGATTCATAGATAAAGACAACAAAAAATTATCTGAGGAGTTCCTGACCTCGATTGAGTTGCAAGGTAACACAATCGGAAAAGATATTTTTAAAGCCATTGACGGATATTTCACACTTAAAAATCTTTCTTGGAAAGACTGTGTAGGACTTTGCTCTGATGGTGCCGCGGCGATGACAGGTCACAAAACAGGGTTGCCAAGTTTTGTAAGACAAGAAGGAAACCGTGATATTGTTTTAACACACTATATTATTCATCGCGAAATGCTTGCTGCCAAAGGATTAAGTCCCGATCTAAACAAGGTTTTGACTACTGTGGTAAAGGCCGTGAACTTTATAAAAAGTAATGCTCTTAGTTCGAGATTGCTTTGTTATGCTAGGACATGGGATCCATCCATTCCAATTTCCTTCTACATACCGAAGTTCGGTGGCTGTCCAGGGGCCGGGTTTTAGCCAGATTTTATGAACTCCGAGAAGAAGTATGTATGTATCTTGATGAAAAAAAATCCTGATTTAGCAGAAACATTGCGTGACGGAGAATTTATGGCCCAGTTAGCTTTTTGAGCGGATATTTTTGAACAGCTCAACATATTGAATCTAGGCCTGCAGGGACCATCTAAAACTGCATTTGACCTTTGGAAAAAAATTGATTCATTTAAGAAAAAATTGTTGCTATGGAAGTCCAAAGCTGGAAAAGGATCGTTTGAAATGTTCAACTTGTTTTTAGATTTTATCTCTGAAAACTAAAGCCTTAATGAGGATGTTTTACATTCACTGGTTAAGTCCTACATTAAATCGCTTCAAGATTACTTTGAGAAGTACTTTCCTGCTGATACAGATGTGAGGAAAAATAATCTGTGGGTGATTGATCCCTTTTTAGCTACACACGATAATAATCTGTCTATTCAGGAAGATGAACAGCTTATTGAAATTTCATCCGATGATCATTTAAAAGTGATAAATTCTCACTGCGAAAATGTTGCAGATTTTTGAATAGGATAACTTGATGAAAGTAAACTGCTAAGTGAAAAAGCTTTGAAACTTCTTTTTCCTTTTCATTCCACTTATCTCTGTGAGGCATCATTCTCAACTTTATATGTCATCAAGAATAAACACAGAAATAGATTAACTATAATAGGATAACTTCTTTCGAGCCAAATATTGAGAAACTTTCAAGTGAGAAGCAAGAGCAAGGGAGTCATTAACGTCTTAATTTGGCGCTATCTATGACTTTTTATTTTGTTTTTTTTATATTGCTTTTGTCTTTCACTATGTATTTTTTTTATTTTGTAAATAATAAATTCATTAGTAAAACTTCAGTGTTCATCTCATTTTACCTATTATTGGAAAATAATAATATCTAAGTGGTCCGCCAAGAATTCTGAAAGCGGTCCTCAGCGGTGAAAAGGTTGATAACCACTGGTCTATTCGATATATAAAAATTCGATATTTTTCTTTTTTTTTGACATATATCTCAAAAACTATTGGTTTTAGTCAAATTTTGTATCAGACACAAAAGTTTTGTAAATAAATTTTACATAAGACAATGCTGGTTTCAAATCCTAAGAATTATTATTATTATTAAAAAAATACTAAAAAACACAAAAAAAAAACAGTTGAGAAACGTTTTTAACGTGGGTTTATTTTCCAGACTAAAATCAAATCTAGGACCTTCATATTCCGAAAAAAAAAACTCTTTAATATGAATTGGGGTCAACAAAAACGTTCTAAGTCATGAAAACCATTTTTGCGGAAAACTGGAAAAAACTGTATAAATCTGTATTAGTCATTTAAATAAATAACAAAAGATTTGGGAGTGTTTTTGACACTTTTAGATGTAATGTTTGATATTTTTTAATGCAAAATAATATGTATATATAATATAATATTCAAATTTTGTCGACTTTTTGTTTACATTCCTAAGATGACACAAAAACCTTCATTTTGATTAAGAAAAATATATTTAACCTACACAAAGTAAACACTTTTAATTCAAATATTGAGTCATTGTTTGAATGCTTCAAAATATCATGTCTCCTCATACTGGATGTCGTGTTCATCTTCTTCAGCATCGGGATTATCAGTTATTGGCCACTCCATTAATTCGTCATAAAACTGTCTGATATTACCAAGTATATAAGATAACAGCTTACCAATATCTTGGAGTTTCACTTTTTTAAGTGGTACTTTACCGTGTAGATAACAAATTATTTTGGGAAATTCAAATAACTGATTGTTGACTTGAGAAAGTTTATAGGTTTGTTTCATGAACCAATAAATTAAAGACCTACAAACAATCACATATTTAGCTGTTTCATAAGTAAAGTGCACGAAGAAACTTATTCCAAAAGGTATCTTATCTTTAGCAGAAACACGTTCTCCTCTTGTTTGCTTAGAAATACACGTCTTTTTATAGTAGGTTGGCCACCAATGTTGGAAATCTAGTATATCTTCTGTGTTAACTTCTTCGACAGTATCATATCTTATCACTTATCTGTCATATTACTCAAAGTATTATTAATTTCGGTTATGTCGTGTAAAGTGTACACTCTATCATGTTTTTTAGTTTTCTTTTGTTTACTGAGTAAACAGAGAAAACCACTGTTTACTCTGTTTAATGTATGGTTCTTCCGTAAACTGAGGACCAGATTTTAAATAATTATATACAAGGGAACAAACCTCATCAGGACTTTTCTGGCGGTCCCTTTGTGGTATAGATAAATATTAGACTTATTGCTTTTTACATCATGAATGCAAAACACATTCACTGTTAGTTGTCTCAAATAAAAGGTTTCCTGTACTGGAATCGGAATATTTCGCATTTAATCGAAAGCTATTGCTAGTACATGGGGTTCTTTTGCTTCTGTGTTTTGGTTATTTTCTCTTTTTAATTTATTGTAGAATTTTTTTGATCCACGCTTGTAAATCGTCAATTAATCAGCAATCTTTTTGCTACATTACTAAGATGATGAGTTCTCAACTTTAAATTTAGTTTTTCACAAGTGTAGCATGAATCAATTTAGAGGCAACCAAATCGTAAATTAAAGTTGTCTTTGAAAAACTTCATAACTTTAAAACTTTAAGAGAAACTCATAGCTGTATTTTAAGTCGCAGGCCCTTTGGGGTTTGATCCATTAATAATAATAAGCAAAGCCTTCTAATACGACTTATTTTAATGCCGTAGAGTGACTAAAATGCATGTAAACATATAATTTTTCTGGTTTCATTTACAATTACCTCGTATGTAAAATAAACATTATGAGCAGCCCTCACTTATGCACCTTTACATTTATTTTAGAGCTCTTGGTACAGCTTGTTTAAACATTCAAGCATACATCTTTTAGTTTCATCTTAGAAAGATAGTCCGGCATCTTCGGCTATTTCTCCAGGCATTATCCTTTTTAAACGGCTCCTACTTTTTTTTTCGAGGGAGATTCCCATTTCATGTACCTGTACCGAGGTAAATACCTCTCTGGACTGTTTATTTCTTGCAAAATATACTGGCATAAATGAAGGAATTTAAGAAACTTGAACTCATAAATATTTGAGATAAAATTTCAGCAGAGCTGAGTTATAATATTTTCCTTGGCGTCACATAATTTTTCTGTAACTTAAACTAATTTATCAAAATGTTTAAAAATAGGTGTCACAACTTCGTGATTGATACTCCATCTAGCGTCAGATAGCTGTTTTACAGATACACCTATAACTTCCATTAAAATCCCCCATCTATGTGGAGAGGACGAGAAGAAATTATATACACTTTCTAAAGTTACAAAAAACGTTACACAGCTATGGTTGATTGCAAATGCATAAACTCCACACAAATCGAGAGACTGGTTTGCACAAGGTACAAATCTTGTTTGGGTACCCGTATGGATGCCTGCTATGATAATTGTAGAACGAATTCATCATTTTCCAGTGCATATATAATATTATTGCTTATTCAATATTTGAATAAGCTTTTTATGTGACTGCAACGTGTAATTGCAATGCTTACTAATTTTTTATTAAAGAAGACATAAAGTAAACTTTAAAACTATTTTATGTTATTGTAGAGTATAATTTTATATGTTTAAAATTTTGTTTCGTTATTTCTTAATTTTTATGCCAATTTAGAGCCCCCGCCCCCTCGCTAGTTACGCCACTGTCGCCTACACCTTAATAATCCAAAATGAACCTAAAATATTTTTCCAATGAACGTTATATTTTACC
Organism: Diabrotica undecimpunctata; assembly: GCF_040954645.1. NCBI lineage: Eukaryota > Metazoa > Arthropoda > Insecta > Coleoptera > Chrysomelidae > Diabrotica > Diabrotica undecimpunctata. Next base: position 10,140,790 of record NC_092808.1, on the reverse strand, counting down.
CTTGTTGAATTTTATTTATTTATTAAGAATATTCCTATTACAACCCTGATCTAATAACATGGTCATACGGTTGTTTAGTAATATAAGTTCAATGCTATATCCGATATCTTTTTATGCAGTCTTCTAATATTATTATATATTATAAAGTATGATATATTCTCTACTTGTATCTGCATAGAGAAGCAACCATGTGAAAACACTATAGAAAACGTATTTTCTTTGTTAAAGTACTTATGTATTCCTGCTGTTCGTAGAACTTATTGTAATATCTGAGTATTTCCGTAATTATGAAGATTGGTGTTAATTTAAGAACCATTGTTATTATAAATACTGTAGTTTGTTGCTGATGAAATGAGGAAAATGTCAAATACCAGGCTAGTTCTGAAAGTTGACATATTTTTGCTTAAGTTAATTTTTTAAAGATGTTTTTTAATAAAAATCTCAATATAATTATTATCGAAAATGTTAAGGCATTAATTTCAGGCTAATTTCTGCAATTGTTTGTCTTGACATTGCAAAAATATTTTGGTAGACACACACACACACACACACATAATTTGTACAAAACCCAGCTCCGAGTGACATAAGTGTTTCAATGGATCAGTAAGACCCACATGTCCGAAGATCAAAGCGCCCACACCCCTTAATGGAGTGGTAGCTATCTGACCCCCAAGCTATAACCAACCACCTTTCCCATCGCAGGACATAACGAATGAGGAGGCGTTTGTACTGAGCGTTACTTTGGATGGCATGGGTAATGGGACATCCTCTGTTTTACTTTGTGTGATTAGGCCACCTAATTTAAGGGGTAGCTAGACGAGTTTTTCTCCCTATGACTGATTGAATTTATTATTCGTCTTGACTTTGGACTTGTGTCTCGGTCACTCAGCCGCCGAATCTCCAAAATAAATTTTTTTCTCCTCGCCGGCGGGGTGCCAGAAAGGTCTGGCTACCGAGCTCACGCTTGTCGCACGTGACCTCGATGCTCAGGTTTCGCGACTGTAGGTCCTTTGACCTGTCTGAGGGGCTGTTTTGCCCGAGATACGTCTTTCTGTTTGTGCCTCAGAATTCACTTGATGTGGTTGCATCGTCGGCATAACTGCTCTAACAGAGGGTTATTAGTAAAGATTAAGATAAAATAATAATTGAAAGAAAGTAGCAATGGGTGGGGTGTGCACTCCCAGGAGTATACGGTCATTACACAGCCAGCGTATATATTTTTTGGTTTTTATTTTTTACAGTATAACTGGTTAGTGAAATAAATCATAACTAATTAAAATAAATATGGTAATGTAGGGATTTTTTTCTGTTACTGCGTACGTTAAACTATCGCATGGCTATCTCATTCTATATCTGGGTTATTTCTATATTCTACTAGCTGCTGCCTGGACTGTCAATGCACAGTCCTTACGTTTTCGTGATAGTGTGTCAACTCTCTTAATAATCTGCTCGGGTGGTTCCTGAGATTGTTGAATTTCTCGTATGCTCTTTTGTCCATTGTTCTCAAGATTTTCTTTTGTTGTGAATCCCTAAATAAGTACCTTAATGGGAAGTACTTATGAATATTAAGAGCCCCTTTGATCATGAAGTTCTGGACGGTCTATATCCTTTTTCTGTTGATTTTACACGTGTGTGCCCATGCTGCTGAGGCCTATGTTGGTGCTGGCAAAATTATGCAGTTTGTCATCCTAATGTTTGTTTTAAAATTTATCTTACTCTTTTGGCCTATTAATGACGAGAGTTGACTTCTGAGTGCTTTAGCTTTGTTGACCGTTTGTTTTACGTGCTCTGTGAAGGTCGGCTTTTTGTCGAACGTTATGCCTAGATTTTTGGCTTGGTTTGACCATTCGATTGGGATATCGAATATGGATAGTACCCCATTTGGTCTGCCTTGCTAGCAGCTATCGCTGTATCATCTGCGTACAGGCTTAGTATCGAACTTGGTTCAGATTTTGTATCTGTTGTGTTATAGGGTGTATAGGCATAGCGACAGTACCGCCCCCTGTAGCACACCAGCTTCCATAGTCCCGACTTCGGACAGGGTTGGCCCTATCTGTCGGCTAGGTATGACGAGAGAAGACAGGTCATCGCCTCGCTATAACCATCATACTGGCTCATTTTATACTGCAGGCCTATGTACCATACTTTATCGAAAGCTTTACTGACATCAAAAAAGGCTGCTGCGGTATATTTCTTTTCATTGAACCCTTTCGTGATATATTCGGTTACTCTCAGAACCTGACGTTCACATGAGTGTTCGAATCTAAATACAAACTGTGCTTGCGGTATTGTTCCGATTGCTTCTGATTCTTTTTTCAGTCTAGTTAGTATGATACAGTCTACGATTTTGCTTATAGCTGATAATAAGCTTATCGGTCGATAGTTTTGTGGAAATATGCCATTTTTGCATGGTTTTTAGATCATTATTACGTAAGCTTCCTTCCATCTCTCAGGTATCTTAGTCTTAGGATGTTGTTGATTATATTTACTGTGAATACTGTTGCCTTTGCGGGCAGAATTTTCAGAGCTCTTTTCGTAATGTTGTCCGGTTCTGGAGCTTTCTTGGCGTTGGTACACTTGATCAGTTGTCTGACTTCTTTAGGGGAGGTGTGAGTAATATTTTAGTAGAAGAGCAGCATGGTTTTAAACTGAGAAAATCGACTTGAATTAATTTTTGTTCTTTTATTCTAATTGCGTGGTCAGTGTAAAGCATTTTAAACTGTAAACCACTCTCATTTATTTTGTTGTTTATTTGATTTTTTGTTATAGCTAATTACCTTTTTTTATTTTACAAACTTAGTCGCATTTTGCAATAGGAAAACTTAAAAATGCAATTCGGGAAATCACAAAAATGAACAGTTTAGGTGTAGCAAAAACAAGATGGCCAGGTACAGGATCATGTACGAAGAATGGTGCAACATTTTATTACTTAATGAGGCAGACCATAGAAATGGATTTGGTTGTATTGTAGTGAGATTTGCACAAATTTATAAAAACGTAGCAATATAATCACAGACAGAATTATACTTCTTCAGATAAGCGCCAAACCGAATAATATCAACGTAGTGCAGGCATACCCGTCTACAGTAGATAAAATACACACTGAGGCTTAAAATCCTCTATCATAGGATACCAATGGTCGATAAAAGATAACATAAAAAATAAAGTGTGTTTCGACAATATAATCAAAATTAAGAAATGCCCCTTTTTCGTGTCGGTGGGGGTAGATAGTGTAACCTCGTCGTGTAACACCCTGTATATTAGATAGAATAGAATACGATATATTACGAATATACGATAATAGGAATTACGAACTAATAAGTTAAAGTTGCTGCATGTGATTCCCAAATATATATAAAAATACTTTAGTTAATTATATCTAAACTTACTGTAATTTCTTAGTTATTCGTTAAGAAACTCTTCCACTAAATAATATGGTCTTTCAGATATATAGGCTTTTGCCAATTTACGGAACTTAAGGAAAGAAGTTGTAGATTTAAGTTGCAAAGGGAGATGGTTGTATAATTTTTTTGCCGAATCTATAATACAAAAATGAATCGCAAAATATGTTGGTAAGCGCATAATTCCACAACTCATGAACCAATCTTTTTTTTTATTTATTTTTATTTAACCAATCTTAACAATACTTTTTTAAAATGTTCCTTGAAGTCTAAGGATGGTTTTTACGGCGAGAAAAATTAAAATATTTTCCGGGAAAACCCTAAAACCTTTTCTCTTTTAAAACCTTTTAAAAGCCCTTTTCTTTTTCCCATACAAATATTTTCTAACTAAATGTAGAGTCAATTTGAACTTTATTGCTATTCAATAAAGTTTATATTAAATTACAAGTACTCACTGTTGTCTAAACAATGTAGGTGTGTTCCTAACGTCGAAGAGTCAATTTGCGCTTTATTGTCACTGCATAAAGTTCAAATTCGATCAAATGTATGTGTGTGCGAGTTCGTGTGTGTGCGCGTTCGTGTGTGTGCATGTTCGCGTTGGAGGATCTAATGCGTTCACACAAAAGTGATAATATCGTGAACCCGACCAAATTAAAAAGTCAAAAAATGTAAGAGCTATAGATTTGATTGGCCTCGCAATATTCTTTCTTTTCTTTTAGTTTCGGAACGCGACATAAATTGCATCAGTTTTTACGTCGTTGCATCTGTCAAACAAACCGCCTTAAAAAGCGTTTATTATCTTTAATAATTAATTTAATATACTTTATACACATACAACATTGTTTTGGCTTAAAGGACTTGACTCCAAGTCATATCAAATTTTAAAAAAAGTTAAAAAAAACTCAAACTTAGTGTTATTTCCTCTTTGATTATATTCTCTTTCACAGACAAAGTAGAGATTTCACAGACAACAACAACCTGTCAATTTGCCGGTGTACATTGGTGTACACACACGTGTTGTTGTTTTTATTGGATTTTCTGTTACCTTATCTAATCAGTTTTCTTTTATCAACTTAATAAACGAAACAAATTCTCCAGTTTTCTTCGATTTATTTTTGATTGATTGTTTTATATCGTGTTTTGTGCAAAGTGTGTTAATACCTGTGATTAATAATTATTAAGTATATTCGATATGCCTCCTATAAGACGAAGTAATTTACGTAGAAGAACCCGAAATGCTACAAACCAAACTAATTACCGATCTAATCATACTGCACAAGAACGTGACGACCCAAATGAACGTGAAAGAATTTGTATATGACGAACGCGGGAAGCGAGAGCGAGAGATTCAACTAGTAATCGCGCTGCTTTCAATTACGATTTGTCAATTGACTACAGTAAGTACCAATGTGTTACTATTGGATCTATGAACTTGGTTTGCTCTCATTGTAAGGCATTGAAATACAAAAATGAAGCCAATGGATTGTGTTGCGCAAATGGAGAAGTGAAACTGATACCATTGGATCCACCAATTGAGCCATTGTACTCATTGGTTTCAGGAATAGGACCAGATTCCATACACTTTTTATCAAATATCCAACAATATAACAATGATTTTCAAATGACGTCATTTGGCAACAAACGTAGTTCGGGAAAATTTCATGCCAACTTTTAAGGTATGTATTATAGCAGTTAATCATTGAAAAGGTGTTTCCAGATGTTGCTCAAAATTACAGAAACCATGATTGGTTTAGTGAACGGGCTTTATTGGCTGCCAAAAACATAGATTAAATGAATTAAATTTTAAATTTCAAGAACAAATTACAGGCGAATTGAGGATATATAAATCAGTTGATTTGGCTACTAACCAAGATGATGTCGTCAACTATTTGCCTGAATTTTTAAACTCGCTGGATTTACAAGGATTCTTACCGCACAATCTTCAATTAAAGGTTGGATCGGTAGTTATAATGTTGAGAAATATCAACCAACCGCGTCTTTGCAACGGCACACGGTTAGCGATAAAAAAAAATTTGAACAACGTTATAGAAGCAACTATACTGAATGGAAAGTAAAAAGAAGAATACGTTTTGATACCACGTATCCCAATGATTCCAACTGATGTACCATTTGAATTTAAACGACTACAGTTTCCAGTGCGGCTTGCTTTTGCTATGACCATAATCTAGAAAACCCATGTTTCTCTCATGGTCAATTGTATGTTGCCTGTTCCCGTGTTGGAAAACCATCAGATTTGTTTGTATATTCACCAGGTAATCAAACAAAAGACATTGTATATCATAAAGCACTACAATAAAAATAAAACAGATTTTTGTTAATAATTATGATTTACTTGATTTACAATAAAGCGATTACTGAAAATACTTATATACGTTTTATTTCATTATTCTTTATTACATCGGTTATTAACCCTATGGTAATAATAATAATAAATAATTAATTATCTCTATGTTTTGTCATTGAAGCACCCACTTTATAAATATTTGTCACCTTTAGGTTCCCACTATCCCTTTAGATTATTTTTCAATCAGGTTTGAACCTTAAGTTCCCCTCTTAGTTTGGAGCCCTCTGGCAGACATCCTAGTCGGGGTTTTTAGTGGGTCCAAAAGGGTGGCAAAAGTTAGTGGAAGCGAAGATACTTAGGTCACCCGAGCTGACCCTCACACACCGCCCTATCATCATGGTGACGGTTATGTTCAGGAAAATTAAAGAAATAAACTGCCACATTCCAAATCGATTTGACAGAACGAAGTCTGTTAGGTCCGCTAGTATAATATATATTTCTTTACCAACTTAGTGGACGGAATCGGTAAATACACATCAAAAGTTCAATTTCTGGTGGAGTAGTCATGATTAGGTCTTGCTGGAAAAACATGTAGGTGTTTACGAATTAAGCAAACAGTTTCTAAAATCCACAAGGAAACTGAGTTCCTGTAGTTGGCTGTATACCATATAATAAAAAATTTTCCAATAAAATCCTTTATAAAAAGGTATATAAAAAACCCAGTCGGGCTATGTTAAAAAGACAAAACGTTTTCGGAATAAGTATTCCATCCTCAGTGTCAATATATTACATGAATGTAGCCACTAAATATGAGGGTAAAAACCCTTTAAAAATTAATATATGAAGTTTAGTTTACATTATGTCGTGTTTACAAATAGGATGGTAAAGTTACCGTTGGAATGGTAACATGGCGACATATGACTCTACATTAAGTTGCAAGTCCTGAGACGGTATGTCTACGAGGACTTTATTAAAGCAACTCTAGACGTTGACTCTCAGCTCATCAAGTTAGTGATGCCATTTATAAAAATAAGGAAAAGTAGAGGACCCAATACTGAACCTTGTGGTACTCCACATACAATGCTTTTGTGACTAGAGTCAGTATCATTTACAGTAACTAGTTGCTTCCTATTCTTCAAGTAAGACTGGAATCAATGTAAAGAAATACCTCGAATTCCGTAGAAATTTAGTTTTTTTATTAAAATATCGTGATTTACACAATCAAAAGCTTTGGCATAGGCACAAAAAATAGTGGCAGTATAAAGATTATTCTTTACTGCTTGATAGACCTCATGTAGTACAGAAAACATAGCATCGCTGGTAGATTTATTAGATAAAAAACCGAACTGACTTTATGATAGAATGTTGTTTTCAACGAGAAAGGACATGTCAGGCTTTTATAAGTCTTCCAATAATTTTGGGTACGACCGGTAGTAAGGCAATAGGTCTATATTTGCCGACATTCGATTTTTCACCACCCTTATGAAGAGGAATAGTAATAGCTGTCTTTAAGCACTCTGGAAATATACCTTTTCTAAAGGTATAGTATTGTAGATATTATAGATAATATTTTAATATTATAATTGTAAGAATTATTTATAAATAAATTAAAATTATTTAAATCAAAATCATCCTCAAATACACGTCGCCAAAAATAACTCTAATAAATTTTGTACACGACACCGTTAAGATCGAATGTATGAATTATTAGTCCATATTTTTTCCCGAATTCTCCGGTTCATGTTTAAATCAAAATTTACTTTACTCGAGGGAAGCCTTATTAGTTTTAATGCGGATTTCTCAGAAGTTCTCTCTGCTAAATCGACGTCCTTATTGGAAAGAACTAGAACCGACGTTCTGCTGGAAAGAGCATTTTAAACAAAGGCGGGATTAGTTGGTTGACAAATTAATTAAGGCCATACGATCGATGTAATTAATAAGCCGTACGCATAAGCACTCTTAAACTTGAAGCAAAAAAATCTACAGACGGATTTAAAATTTAAAAGACTTCGTAATATAACAACAAAAATACTCTTAACGAACGAAAAGTGAGAAAAGAAGAACAATATATGCGCTAAAATGGCATTTGCAAGTCACATGAAGATCAATATTCAATCGATCGATATTTTAGTTATTGTACAAATACGTGTGTCAATCAATATATATATATATATATATATATATATATATATATATATATATATATATATATATATATATATATATATATATATAGATATATATATTGTTATGATGTGTTGTTTGTTTGAATTATGAGCAATGAGTATTTTTAATAATGTAGGGTTTTTATCGCGGTTCTCAAAGAATTAGTTTGTAAGTACTTTTTTAAATTATCTTTATTATAACTATTATGAAACACACATATATATATATATATATATATATATATATATATATATATATATATATATATATATATATATATATATCTAACCTAGCCAATGTAAATTTAAAATAAACTATCTTTAAATTGATATTCTTATAAAACTAATTAAATTCTATAGACAATGTAAAATTTAAACAAACTATCTTCAAAATTGAAATTGTTATGACACTAACTAAATTATATTAACAAAATTTTGTACCTTTCTTTCACTGAATGCCTAAATGAACTGTTTTCCACTATATAGATTCTAATCACCACTGAATGTCTTCGTACTTTGGTTATCCTTGTTTTTGTGAAATTACTTTTTCCAATTATCAACTTCTACCAATTTAAGATATATTTTTCTTCACCAGCATTTATAAACCACCAAGCAAACCAGCAAAACAGCATTTATATTTATTCTTCTTTTCAATATACCAATATCCAATTATTATAAGTTGATTTATACTAATCTCCAATCATAATATAATTTTAATTTCTTCCAATATACTTTTTTTAATCTTCAATAATTATTTGTGTATAATTATAAATGTGCATTAAAATATATGCATAATTTTTAATCTTCATTTAACTCACTATATTAAACAATTGGACTATTTGTAACTGATTCACTGACTCCAACTAACTTTCATATTTCTTACTAAACTTTTCTGACTGCCTTCTTGAAAATTCTGAACAATTTACTTCACTAACTAAATGTGTCTACTAACTTTCATAATAAACTGGACTCATAGTAACTGTAACTCATAACTGATCGATTCTAATCCAAATCACCGGGTATTTATATCTTTTTTTCTGTTCTAGAATCATCTGGCAATAAATCATGTTCCATTTGTTCTATTAAATACATGTCTGAATTTTCTGGAATAAACCATTTCGCAAATATGGCCATCTCCGGTGATCTAGAGAATTCCATTCTTTTCTATTAATAATTTTGTTGACATTTAGGCTTTTCAGATCAAAATAAACATTTAAATCATTAAATATATATAAATTAAACATTTTAAACTAACATTATTATTACAACCCCACTTCACATTCGTATTATGATTAATTTCTGTCTGTCAATTTACTGTATAGTTGGTTGCCTATGCACATGGCTCACTTAAATATATCTACCACATTATAATTACTAAAATACAACTTTTTACAATTATTATATGCTAATTTCTTAAAAATGCCCTCACATAAATATATTTTTATAAAATTCTCTAGTATATAACTTATTTAAAATAATCAAATACTTTTTTATATCTAATATTATGTAGTATATAACTTATAAATTAATTTTTTTAAACAATATCATTTCAATATATATATATATATATATATATATATATATATATATATATATATATATATATATATATATATAATCAATAACCCTTCTACCCTAAGGTGTTGGGTGTAAAGTCTCTTTTTAGGTTTCATATACAAACTTCCTCCAATTCTTCTTGTTGCTTGCCAATTTCTTCGCTTGCTCCTTGGTGACTCCTTTCCTGTCTAGGATGGCGGCAATTTCATCGTTCCAGGTCTTCATGGGTCTGCCCCTCGGTCTTTTTAAGGTTCTTCTCGCTTCCCACACTTGTTTCACTTGGCTTTTTTTTGTCCATCCTTACCATGTGGCCGTACCATCTCAGTTGGGCTTCTTCGATTTTCTTCTCTATTGATTGGACTTTAAGGCGTTCTCTTATTTCATCGTTCCGTATCCTGTCCATTCTGGTCACCCCTAGTACTCTTCTTAGATACTTCATTGAAATACTTTGCAGTTTATTTTTTGGTCTGGTGGTGAGCGTCCAGCTTTCACATCCAAATGTTAAGATAGGTACAAAAACTGTGTTGTAGATAGCTATCTTTGCTTTTTGGGATACTTCTTTTTTCGATAGGAATGTGCTCTTAATTGCGTGGTATATCCGGGAAGCGTTTGCTATTCGACTGTTTATCTCTGCTTCTTGTGTACCCCTACTCTCTAGTTGCACTCCCAGGTATTTAAAGGTTTCGACTTGTTCTAAAGTATAGTTATTGATTTTAATGTTTGTATGTTGGTCTGTTTTCCCACATACCATGACCTTGGTTTTACTTTCATTAATTCTCAGGTTACGTTTTTCGAGTTTATCTCTCCATATCTGGAGGTTTCTCTTAAGTGCGTCCTCGTTTCTTCCAAATATATATATATATATATATATATATATATATATATATATATATATATATATATATATATATATATATATATATATATATATATATATATATATATATATATATATATATATATATATATATATATATATATATATATATATAGTGGTACCTCGAGATACGAGTGTAATTCGTTCCGTAATCTTGATCATGTGTCAAATTGCTCGTATGTCAAAGCAATTTCCTCATTTAAATTGACTGAAATGTCATTAATCCGTTCCAGTCCCCAAAAAACACGTTAGTTGTTTTTGTTAACTGTTTTTAAATAAGAAAAATGTATTTAAAAGAACAAACATTTATTTGTAAGTAATAAAAAATAAAGTGCTTAGGGAAGCGCTTAATTTTCGTCAGTGGTCTTCGCTTTGTTCGTCACACTTTGCTCATTTTCATCTGATGATCGTTTAAAAAAACTGTCCAAGGAGGTTTGTTTCTTCCTCCCATTTAGAATATTGTGAAAATGTGTTAGGCAAGTTTCGTTGAATAACACCGATGCACGACCAGTTGTAACTATTTCGGGGTGATTTTATCCACGAACTCTTTAACTTTCTTCCACATTCCCAGGATCTCCTTTATATCTCTTGTAGAGACAACGTCTTCTAATTCTGGCTCCTTTTCAAAACTAATTTTTCGTTGAACCACCGTATGCTGCTGCGAATATAGTTCATCTAACTCCTCGGTTGTCAGCTCCTCAGACTGTTCCTCGACAAGTTTGTTCACATCTCTTTCATCCACCTCCAAACCCATGGATTTTCCAAGAGAAACAATCTCATCTCTCACTGACACTTCGGATTTTAGTCCTTCACAGGCCCTTTCATCTACAGCCTCAGACCACAGCTTCTTCCATGCAGAGGTTAAAGTCCTTGTTGTAACACCTAGCCAGGCCTGTTCAATAATTCTTAGGCATATAACTATGTTAAAGTGGTCTTTCCAGAACTCTCGAAGGGTAAGGTTTGTATTCTCCGGCACCTCAAAGCAGCGCCAAAAAATATGCTTGGCATACAACTTTTTAAAATTAGAAATCACTTGCTGATCCATGGGCTCCAAGATAGAAGTGGTTTTGGCTGGTAGGTAGAGAATCTTTATAAACTTGAACTCTTGAAATAAATCATCTTCGAGACTTGGTGGGTAAGAAGGGACATTATCGAGGACAAGAAGAATTTGCATGGGTAGGTTATTTTCCTGTAGATATTTTTTAACAGAAGGGGCAAACACCAGGTTTATCTACTCCACAAAGAATTTCCTGGCTACCCACGCCTTTGGATCTGCCCTCCACATAACTGGCAGTTTTTCTTTTACAATCTTATGTGACTTAAAGGCTTTGGGATTTTCTGAATGGTAGAAGAGGTTTGATTTTACAGTCACCACTCGCATTGGCGCAAAGTAGTAGAGTTAATCTATCCTTCATAGGTTTGTGACCTGGCATCGTCTTATCCTCTGCCGTTATGTAAGTCCTATTCGGCATCTTTTTCCAGAAAAGCCTTGTCTCGTCGCAGTGAATACTTGCTAGGGGATGCTTTTTATATATATTAGTTAATTTAAATCCACTCATTTTTAGATTTTTAGAGAAAGATGTAACAACTAAGAAATCGCGTGTCACATTGAAAGAATAATCCTTCTTGTTCAATACTGTAAGTTGTTACACTATTGAACTAAACATAATTATAAATTTGGCATTGTTTCATAAATTGATTACGCTCTAGACAAACTAAAAGACGAATTTCGACTTATTTCAGTATTGAAATTGGTACAAACCCATCTGAATGGTATACATCCTAGTATCCAGTTCACGATGGAGGTGGGAACTGATTCATTCCTACTATTTCTCGACGTTATCAAAAAGAAAAACCAATCCCAAGGTTTTCATCACTCTGTTTATCGAAAATCCACCCATACAATCAGTACTTGCATTCAAACTCTCATCATCCACCTTCACAAATTAATTTAGTCACTATTACCCTTGTCTCTAGATCAATTTGCCTTTGCGATGATGCAAGTAGACCTGCTGAGCTTTCTAAAATGGTTACTGTGAAAATCACATCAATAGAAGCATCCACAGACGTCAATCTCCCACTCAATCGTAACCGTAAGACTCAGAACCTCATCATACGAAACTTTTCTTTCTTGCGTCAAAGGTATCACTGACAACATCGACAAAATTTTTAAATCGGGAGGAATAAAACAATATTTATTCGATGTTAATGATACTCCCTTTCAGCTAAGATATTATAGTGGCCAGCAGAAATTGGGAGACAAACGACGACCTATAATAGTACGCTCTAGTATTGATATGGCCTGCAGCTCAACAATTGTAGATTTCTTAACAGAATTAGGTTGTAGACTAGATTTTGAATACATTGCAAGGGGATACATGTTTAGCAAAGGTAGAATGAAGATAACAATGTCAAAAATATTTAAAATGGGAGGTAACAAACCAGATGAAAGAGTTGAATCTATTTCTTTAAAGTTACTTAGTAGAATTATCCCAAAAAAGTTCTCGCCCAAAAATGCTACGACCAACAGAAAGATATATTTATATGCTTTATAGACTTCGAAAAAGCATTTGATAGAGTAAGACACGACCTACTATTAGAACGTTTGCAAGAAGTCGGTTTAGATGGAAAAGACATCAATATCTTAAAAAACTTGTACTGGAACCAAAACGCCAGAGTTAGGATCGAAGGTTCCACATCCGCAGAAGTAGAAATTAGGAGGGGAGTTAGACAAGGATGTGTTCTGTCGCCTCTGCTGTTTAATCTTTACTCCGAGTTTCTATTTAAAGAAGCATTGGAGGATTCCAAGGATGGAGTCAAGGTGAATGGCGTAAATATCAACAGTATCAGATACGCCGATGATACAGTGTTAATTGCGGATTCCGACGTAGGTCTACAACGACTCATCGACAAGACCAATTCGACCTGTGAGCAATTTGGTATGAAAATAAACATTAAAAAAACCAAAGTGATGTCAATCCGAAAAAATCAAAACGTACCTCAACCTTGCACAATAAATGGGCACATTTTAGAACAGGTCAATAGATTTAAGTACCTGGGATGTTGGATCGATAGCAGCCTAAATCCTGATCTAGAAATAAGATCGAGAATAGAACAGGCCAGAAAATCTTTCGAAAAAATAAAAAAACTGCTTTGTGATTCTCGAATAAAACTCGAAATTCGACTACGTTTATCAAAATGCTACGTCTGGTCGACTCTTCTATATGCAGTTGAAACGTGGACTCTAAAAACATCAACCGTAAATAAATTGGAGGCCTTTGAAATGTGGATCTACCGGAGAATGCTTAAAATTTCATGGACATCGCATACCTCAAACGAAGAAGTGCTGCATAGAATAGGCAAGGAAAGAGAACTTTTTAACACAGTAAAAGTTAGAAAAACATCATACCTAGGCCACATACTGAGAAATAATAAGTACCAATATGCCCAACTTATAGTGAAAGGAAAAATCGAGGGAAAGAGAGGCCTAGGAAGGAAAAGACTATCGTGGCTCAGAAACATCCGACAATGGACAGGGCTAAATTTTGAACAGCTAATAAGAACAGCTGAAGATAGAGAAGATTTTAAAATTGTAGTAGCCAACCTCCATTGAGGAGAGGGCACTTTAAGAAGAAGAAGAAGTAGAATTATCTGTGGTGGCTCCCTCTGGGCAAATTTCTTGTACAGAGTGCCCCCAATCTTATATAGGCCAAACCAATCCTAGAATCCAAAATAATATTTCTGAACATTCCATTTCTGTTCGCAATTCGGATTCAATTTCAGCTCCAGGTCAACACCATCTTCATACAGGTCACAAAATTGATTTTAAAAAACCCAGAACCATAGCCCCCCATCCCTTCTATACGCCAAGAATTATCCGTGAAGCCATAAAAATTGAAAAAAAGCCAAATTGTCTTAATAAAAGAGATGACGGCATCCGGTTACCTTCGACATGGAGATCTCCCATAAAAAAAAGTTTATTCGCTCCACCCTTCAATGAAAATCGCGCCGTCAGAAATGTTCGCGACAACCCTCACGCCAAGTTCCATCAACCACGTCCGCTGTTCCCAGTAGCAGTAGTGGATTGATCAGTGTATCAGTGTAGTAGTGTCTCGTGAGACTGAGACCTCGGAAACCCTGAAGAAGACATCAGAGAGGATTTCGAAAGCTCAGCGCAGTGATAATCGACGCGGTTTAACCCGGAAGCCTGTTAAGTTTACGTCTTCTCTCCAGCTTTTTGTTAATCTTCGGCGTTTTTTGCATTCCGGCGGTACCCAATTTAGCTGTTGCTTTAGTAGTGTATCTTCCGTCACTATTATTCGTTCTTTCCTGGACTTTCCCGCGGATCTTCACCGAAAGTCTATTTCTGTGGCTTTTAACATTTTGATATGTTCCAGTTGTTATTTGCCATACTTTATTGTCAAAGTTATAATGCTCCAGATGATATTGTTATATATTTTTTGTTTATAGGCTTTCGATATCGTCTGATCCTAGAGGACCCCATTTAGAATCGATATTACTCTTCTACCTTGTATGTTTCTGTACCATATTGCGTGGTCCATTGTGCCATCATTTGTAATATGTAAGCCAGGATATTTATCGTTTCTCAAGGCTTGAGGACCTTAAGAAAGCATTTAAACATTATTTTCGTATCTGCTCGTTTCCGACGGTTTCTAGCTTTGACTTACCACAAATTTGTCTTAAATAATCCATCTCTGTTGTCATAAGTTTGTTTTTATTAGCTTTGACTTCTGATTCTGATTGACTTTTGCCAGAAAAAAAGAGTTTAACGCTCGTATCATTGCTCTACCCTTATTTTCTCTCTGATTTTCTCCCACATGTCTATAGGGATTTGTCTAGATAAATCTTAGATAAACTACATTTTTGTTTCAAACCTTTCTTCTGCTTAAAGTGCTCTGTCCTCAATGGAGGTTGGCTACTTCAATTGCAAACTTTTCTCTGTCTTCAGCTGCTCTTATTATATGGTCAAAATTTAGCCCTGTCCGTTGTAGATGTTTCTTAGCCGTCATAATTTTTTCCTTACCAGTCCTCTCTTTCCTTTTTTTTCCTAGTATGTGGCCTAAATATGATGTTTTTCTAATGTTCACTGTGTTGAAAACGTTCCATGTCTATTCTCTGCAGTACTTCTTCATTTGAAGTATGTGACGTCCACAAAATCTTGAGGATTCTCCAGTAGATCCACATTTCAAAGGCCTCCAATGCATTTACCGTTGTGTTAAGGGTCCACGTTTCAACTGCATAGAGAAGAGCCAACCAGACGTAGCATTTTGATAAACGTAGTCGAATTTTGAGTTTTATTTGAAACTCAAACTCAAGTTGTTTTAAACGGAGAGGTAATTTCTATTCCTATTTTAATTCTTGCAGAGTTGTGCCCATAATATTTTCTAGCCGTAATAAAAACTGAATTTAGTTTTAAATTCTTCATTTCCTTCCAAAACTGTGAAATCGACACGCTATCATAGTATGCTTTATGAGTCTATTAAGCCTATATGAGTTTCTCTATTTCCCTGTACTTTTTTTTATGGCGATTTTTAATGTAAGTAAATTATCTATGGAAGATCATCCAGCTTTGAACCTTACTTCAGAAGATCTTCAGCTTGTTTATCTCTAATAGCTCAATATTCCAGCAAGAAATTTTTGTAATTTATTTTATGGAGGGTGGCGTATTGTGTATTATAATAATTAGTATTTGGTGGCTACGTAGTTCAAATATACATAAGGGCGTGTGTTTTACAGATGATGTTACATAGCGCATCACTTCAAGAAGAATGGAATTTCTTTATGGTCTCTGCGAGTCTGTGTCCAATTTAACGCTGTCTGAAAAGCTTCGGTAATAGCAAAATATATAACGAGAATGAAGTACAAACTTTTAGAGAGACAAGACTTTTTCTATAAAAAAAAGATAAGGGCTTATTATTGGGCGTGTTTACATGCATTGTAAAATGCATTTAACTTCTTCTGCTTCCTATGCCGTCCCCATTAACGGAGGTTGGCGACCACATTTTTGCATTTGCATTTGCATTTAACTGCAAATTTAAATTTAATTTTGTTTAAATTTTGGCTTCCACGTGGTTGTTAGTATAAAATTACATTTTCAGCTCAGCGTTCCGCAAAAATCTAATTAGAGGGATAATTTTAATATTCATCTATTAATGACTTATACGGGTATAACAAATAATTAAAAAGCCAAATTAATTCGTGAATCATTACAATTGATGTAAAATCGAATTAATTTATTTGAGTGCCCATATATCACATATATAAAATATTGCCGTGGCTTTTACCTAAATTATTAAAAGGCGTGAAGTTGAATTTAGTTGTACTGTATTTTCGATACGTATTTTAAATATGTTGAAGAAACACAAATGTTTTAATGTCCATTTTATGTACCTTTCACTAAAAATTATTTACAAGCCTAGAAAATATCGTTTTTTAATTATAAGTTTTATAACATACATACTTAATTCCTAACTTAACGCTGTTGGCGGAAAGATATTCGGAAGTTCAAAGAAAACTTCGCGCTTGCTTTGTTGAATACCATATAAACACGATAAAACTATTCAAATCCAAAATTATCCGCAATATATACTGGGATTATAATGGGTGTGTTCGTACTGCAAATGCAACACCAACTTTGTCGTCATAAAACGAAGAGTACGTCTAGGATGCCTCTCCTGTCTAAGCTTCTCGTTAACGTCAATGCAAAGCATATTCTTAAAGAATCCCTAGAAGAACGGCCAGAGGGTGCTAAAATCAACCGATTTGTCAATAATAACCTTTTTTTATCACTAGGAGGGGAATCTGCAAACAGACGCCGGAGGTAAATATTTTCGACACTACTGGCTTCCTTAAACCAAAAACCCCTTCAGAATCACGTCGACTAGCTTGGCTCTGGGTCGGATCTCCCTGCCCTCCGTAGCTCCGATGTGGCTTTGACCAGCTAAACCCGACTTGGAAGGCAGAGCTGCTATATCCCGTGTGCTATTTGTCGCCGTCCGTCTGCACCTCAGTCGACACTCACCTCATTCCACTTGCACGGTCGCTTCCTCGTACCTGCCCCCATTTCCGCCTCTCTTTCTCTCTATTTATATTTGACTTTACCCCTGTATTGTTAAACTCTCCTTCTTCCTACCTCTGCGGACCCAGTTCTGCCTCCTGCATAGCTGCTAGAACTACATCTAGCTCCCACTCTTCCTTTTCTTTTAGTGACAGCACCTTTGTCGCATAGTTGTGGATTTTATTCCACCAGCGCTCATCCATCATCGTTTTCTCTACCGTCTCTCTCACCGACTTAAACACTATTTCTAACTCATTCCTTTCTCTTACCCATCTGGCACACTAAAAAGGTTATGTGACACAGTTTCCGAAGCCCCACAAGATAGACAATTGTCCGATTCGGCCTTTTTGAATCTGTGCATGTAGCTACGGAAGCTTCCGTGTTCTGTGAACACTTACGTTAGATAGTAGTCTATGCGTCTGTGCCCGCAGTCAAGCCAGCTCCGCAGATTCAGTATCACTGATTTCGTCCATTGTGCCACATCCCCTATTACATCCAAATTATCCTGCCACATCTCAATGGATGTGGCCCTCTCCTCGCTTCTGACGTTCTCTCCTTGTCTTTGAAATATCCTTTCTCTCTCTCTCCCCCCCTCTCTCTCTCTCTCATCAACACATGTAAGGTGTTCAGCCGGTGATCACCCATAGGGCAGCAGCAGACACAGTCCTTAATAAATTACACAAATTTTGTTTTTTAAATTAAATTTAAAAAAAAACTAAATTTGTTTAATTTGTTAATTGTTGTATTTTAAAAACGATTTCTGAAGTAGAAATTGCAACGTCAATAGACACAGTCCTGTAAGCACTTACTACCTGCAGCCGACTAGTTCTGTCCGCGCATACCAAGAGCCTCTTGTACGCCTGTGTTTCCACAGTCGCACTTTATAATGGTGCCTCGTAGAGAATGATAGACTGTACAACTCTGTGTAAAACTCTCCTCCTTTCAGATTTGATTCCCCCGATAATTGGCATTACCCTCCCCAGTGCAACCGCTCTTTCCACCAGCTCCGGGTCACCTCCCGGACGTGCTACCCTTAACTCCCATTCAGAAGTAATATCACCCCCAGGTACCTAACGTACTTTTTAGGAGTGATCGGCACACCCGCAAAATTAAACATAATTATATCTCACCTTCTCGGGTCTTTAAGGACCAGCGCCTCTATCTTCTCCGCCGCGAGACTCAAACCATGGTCATTTATTAAATCAGGACACTTGTATATCATACCTGGGACTAGAGATCCGCATTGCTACCAGCATCGTGAGATCATCCCCGAATGCTAAGCGGGTAACCACCTCTCCAAATTCGCAATCGATGATCCTCGTGGCTAAAAAAATAAGAGATTGGACGAACCCCAACAGAAATAATCTAGCTCAGGACAAAAATGAATATTGATAGTGATGAGGAAGTGGTTTCTGTATTTCGCCATTACTATCAATAGAAGTTAAATCGAAAGATGAAGATTTGGGAAAATAGCTTCTATCGAGTAACAAATCATCGCTATCATAGGTCACTTCGATACTGTCGCCATTAAAACGTATTGTTTTATATTGTTCTAATTATTCACTTCAAAAGACGCACAGTATAATTTTTTGCATACGTTTGTTAGTTCAGTTTCGATATTTTAACTTTACAATTCATAAACATTAAAGTTTTCTCCATAAACCGATATAAACTTCTGCTTCCGTCACAATAAAACGGATAAGTGTACAATGCTCTTAATTCCGTTAAGAATATGACGTACTTAAAACTTTTTTCATTAAACGAAGTTGCTGAGATTTGATCTTTTTATAACGCTTTAATGACGATGGAACTTAGTACTTAGAATCTCTTTCCAGTTAGTAAGTATTTTCAAGTCTATCGAAAACTTAATTGAAATATTGCAGCTAATTTTAAAAAACGTATTTGCGGAGCTTAAAAAGCGATTTATTTGAGATTTTTTTTGACTACACAATGATGGATTTTGCTCATCTTTATTTATTTATATTACGTAATATTTCATTAGTTGACACAATTGATATTGAAATTAATGGTTCAATGAAGAGAAATAAAAAATGTCCGGAGAAGTAAAAAAAACTAGATAAATAGTCTATTTTTAATAAAAAGGTAAAAAGGGAATATAAAAAACAATGTAAAGAAATGGAAAAGTATCACAGAAAATATGATATCTTCAATATGTACAAGAAAGTAAGTAAGATAGTAGGAACCTAGGACAAAAACCCAGATTTAGGAAATTAATGATAGAGATGAAAAAATAATTATAGAAGATTTAAAGAATAAATTTTTGTGTGGGGGATCATCATATTCTGGGTTTGGTTTTATAGTTTCTGGTGTGATGTTTAGATGTTAACCGTCCTCTTTACGTCTTTTTTATAGACTACAATAAAGCGTTTGATAAAGTAAAACATGACCGACTCATGGAAATTCTAAAAAATAAAAACCTAGATGAAAGAGATTTAAGGTTAATAACAAACCTTTATTACAATCAGCGAGCAATAGTACGAATTGAAAAAGAGATATCTGAACAAATGGAAATAAAGAGAGGAGTCAGGCAATGCTGCATACTATCACCTCTATTATTTAACGCTTATTCTGAACAGGTAATTCGAGAAACTCTGGAAGATGAAACAGTCGGCATAAGAGTAAATGGAGTCTTAGTTAACAACATTAGATATGCAGATGATACGGTAATAATAGCTGATAGTTTACGAGACCTGGAAAGACCCTGGAAAGAGAATAAGTAAAATAATAAAATCCCGGCACCAACAAAAATTTAAAATTTCTAATTTAACTGAGCTGTCACCGTGCTTCGGAAGGCACGTAAAGCCGTCGGTCCCGGCTACGAAAGTAGTCGTTAGACTAGACTAGAATCTAACACTAGACCTTAGCCAGAAGGTTACACGAACTTTACTTTACTTTTAGTAAAATAGTAGTATGTAGTAGGAAGTACGGACTCTCGCTCAATATCAAAAAGACGAAGTTTATGAAAATTTGTAAAAACAACCATATTACTAACGAAATCTTGATAGTAGAGGGCCAGCAGATTGAAATAGTAAAAAAGTACACTTATCTAGGAACACTTATAACAGAAAATAATGACTACACTGCAGAAATTAAAGTCAGAATCGAAAAAGCACGTTCTAATTTTATGAAAATGAAAAAGGTCCTATGTGGCAAAGACTTAACATTAGCTCTTAAAGTGCGTCTAACAAAATGTTACGTATACAGTGTACTATACTATGGAGTGGAATCATGGACGTTAAATCTAGACACAATGAGACGACTTAAGGCCTTTGAAATGTGGACCTATAGAAGAATTATGAGGGTTTCCTGGGTAGATAGAGTTACGAACAATGAAGTACTGAGAAGAATAGGTAAAGAGAAGGAAGTTGAACTTACAATTAACGAAAGAAAGCTACAGTATCTCGGACTGATGCGGGGCGAGAAGTATGGCATCCTGCGACTCATAATGCAAGGAAAGATAGATGGCAGAAGAAGCATCAGAAGAAGACGAATTTCTTGGCTTAAGAACCTGAGAGAATGGTTTGGATGCAGCCCAAAACAACTATTTAGAGCTACTGTCTCAAAAATTAAAATAGCCATGATGATTGCCAACCTCCGTAGCGGAAATAGCACCTGAAGAAGAAGAAGAAGAAGGTGTGACTTTGCTGTTTCCACTTTTTTTCTCAATTCTTCTCTCTCTTTGATTGTTCTTTCTATATTTCTAATTTTGTAACGAAATATTTTGCCTACCACATAGGGTATAATTATAGGGGTTTGAAAATTGGAACAGAAGTTACTGGGGTGGAGATAGGGCAAGCAAAATAAACGATACTGTGCGAATGGCACTCAGGGTTTGTTTGGAGAGCTGGGTCGTGGATAAGTTGAATGGCAAGGGGTCGGATTGGGGCAACTACAAAAAAATGAAACAAATAGATACTTACATGAATCTCCTAGACCAAAAGGGCAAATAAAAACAACAAGAAAGACCTCTAGCTATTTGAAATAAGGACGCCGCTTCGAAGAATCCTAATCTTGCTGAAAAAAGGAAAAAAAGGCTTTTATTTCCTAAAATAAAGAACACAAACAGGGGTTAGGAGACTTTTCTAAAATAAACAAAATGGTTCAGAGAGATAAATTAAACATTTATTGTTGTGTCACTACAAACAGTTACAAAAATACAGATGGCACAAAAATTACTGTATTAGTAGTTACAGAGATTTATACCAAAAATTACAAAGAAAACTTACATGTGTTCTATTCATTTACAAACTCGGGAGATGCTACAAAAACTTACAAATTTTCTATGTTCTAAATTCAAAAAAAAACTAATACTATACTTTAATTCAGTGGATTAAAATTAAATAAGGGCTCCAAACTCCAAACGCTCTGACACTAAAACAGTTGTTGGCATATGTAATAAAACGCTCCCGGTATGGATGCAATTCGCAGTACATAAACCCTCGTTATGTTTATTCAATCACTAAGGCATAAATCACTTCGTTTGCGATCGATTTTTCACAAACACGTGTATAAAATAGCTACTTAGTTGTTGTTTGTATATTTATTACGAAATAAAACATTGTTGGAGATATTTTATAATTTAACCAACTAGCCCCTTTTTATAGTTTTTTACTTTACCGTTACGCAGAAACAACATTGGTAGACAGTTTTCTTAAATAATTATTATCAGTCAATTACTTGGTTATGTGTTGTCATAATTTCAGTCACCTGCTGTTCTCATAAATATATTCCAGATTCCAGAACTTTATATGGGTTTTAATATTATAGATTACTTTGAAAATTAACAGTTTGTTTTTCAGGTTCAATTTAGCGTTGCATTTTTATCTTCTCTGTCTTCCTCATTGTACAATACTGTATTTTACAGAGATCAGTAAAAGATGTTAAAAATTTTTTGTGAATTATCTTTAGAGTTGGTATTTATCTTTCTTATAATAGTTAATGATATAGCGTCATAAAACTTGTGGATATTGTAATAATTATTGCTAAACCTAATACCTACTGACCACAAATTACCGTCCAGTCACTCTTTCCCAGTAATAGAAAAAATGTTTCAGAAAATTATCCAAGGAAGATTAGAAGAAATAAACCAATATATTCTAACATCAGTTTAGATTTAAGGAAAAATCATTAACAATCCAACTTCTTTCAATAGTAACATCCAATATATAGGCAGCAAGATTACAAGGACTGAAAACTATAAGAGTTTTCTTGGATATCAAGAAGGCCTTGGACTCCGTTTGGCATAAAGGATTATTATACAAACTTCACAAGATGAACTGCTCTACCTCGCTAATATTGATTGTTGGTGATTTTCTTAAGAGGCGCAGGTGTTTAGTCAAAATTAATGGAACATAATATTCCTAATAATTTTCAATGCAACAAGGAGTTCACAGGGTTCACCTCTGTGTCATCTATTGTATAACTTCTACTGCAGACGACAGATATGTGAAAATAAACTAATCAATAGTAATTTGTTACAATTTGTGGATAAAACGACGATGATATATTTTAGTTAACATTAAATAAGTACAATAATTTACTTATTAAAAAGGCAGATGGATGACATAATATCTCGGACCAATAAATAGAGATTAATAATAAATCCCTCTAAAACACAATTAATAATATTTAATTCTAGAATCCAAGATGACGCCCCAACTATAAACATAATATTGTAACAATATTATGAAAACCTACCAATATGTCAAGTATTTGAGAATTTAAATAGACAACTTACACCGGGCAGGTTGTTACATTTAATTTTAATCAACTTACTAAGAGATGGCAGCACCTTTAACTCGACGTAGCCAATGCGGTGCATACCTCACTACATTTTAACGAACTTTGGTTAGTAATTTTTTCGACATTGTTTAAATTTTTGCTGGTTCTATTTTTACAAGGTAAGGTAACTTATTGTTTTCGTAACATGTTTTATTGACTGTTAGCTTTATTATTGTCTAAACGTACAAGCAGTACAAGGTTAAACATTTGGGATTGATGAGTAATTACAATTTATTTTTAATGTATAATATAGGGGCAGGTTGTTACTATTTTCAAGGGACAAGTTGTTATTGTAACAACCTGCCCCATCTCAAGAAATTTGTGTGTAGGTTTATTAGTAACCTAAATTTTGTTGTAAATAAAATTGTAAATTTTTAATAGATCAAAATGAGATTTTGAAAAAAAGCTACAAGAAAAAAATTAAGCGTGGTGAAACGCCACAGAACATCATTATTGCTGCAACAAAGAAGGTGATAGAAAATGATAGACCTCCTAGACCAGTAGCGGATGAATACGGGATTAATTTTATGACGCTTCAGAGATACGTCAAAAAGATCCAGAAAATTAGGCTTGATGGTGAGTGTAGTCTCTCTAGAAGTTCTCCAAATTCTGCTTGATCGTATTCACGAGGTAGGAGAGACAATGGGCACAAAAATAAACTCAAACAAAACCAAATTTTTAGTGTTTAGTCGTGACCCACATCCCGATGCAAAGCTTTAATTAAACGGAGTCCAAGTTGAGATTGTCCACAAAATCATATTTGGGAACTGTGATAACGGACCAACTAGATCCAGACATAGAAATAAAACGTAGAATAGCAATGACTAAAACTACTTTTATGAAAATGAAGTCATTTCTTTGCAATAATCATCTCAGTTTAGAACTAAGACAAAGAATGATTAAGTGTTATGTTTGGTCCGTACTTTTGTATAGTGCAGAAGTGTGGACGCTAAAAGTATCGATCATGAACAAAATTGAAGCATTGGAAATGTGGGTTCATCGACGAATGCTGAAGATACCTTGGACAGCAAGGAAAACTAATGAAGAAGTACTAAGGAGCGTCAACAAAGATAGAGAACTGCTAAAGACCGTTAAACATCGAAAACTGTCTTATCTGGGACATATAGTAAGGGGAAGTCGATATAAAATATTACAACTGATCATTAAAGGTAAAATAGAGGACCGTAGAGGTGTAGGAAGAAAACAAGTTTATTGGTTAAAAAACATTTGTGAATGGACACAGATAACAAATTTTAATGCAGGACAATTATTTCATATTGCAGAAGATCGAGAAGCCTTCGCAATGGTGATCGCCAACGTCGGATAATTCTGATATGGCACGCGAAGAAGAAGAAAGGTGAGTGTAGTAAAATCGTAATTTTTTTTTCTATGAACACATGTATAGCACATGCTTCGTTAAAATTAGTTTTTTTTTTCAGGTGCTAATCCCATGCCCACAGGATATTTAAAAAATCGGGAGATCTTCTCTGGTCTATAAGAAAATAAATTAGCTTCTTATGTTACTGAATGTTACTGTTCAAAAATATATCATGGTCTTTCTCCAAATGATCTTAAACAGCTTTTCAGTTTGCTTTAAAAAATAACGTAACTGTTCCCGATAACTGGACCAAATTTGAGACTGCATCTGCTGACTGGCTAACAAATTTTTTAAAATGCCACAATGAGCCACAAGCTTTAATAGACCAAATGTAAATTTATTCTTTGAAAAACTCTCCAATGTATTAAATAGGCACAATCTTGGAGCAAACGATATTTACAACTTTGATGAAACCGGGGTAACTATAGTTCAAAAACCTGCAAAAATAATAGAATCAAAAGACGTGAAGCAAGTGGGGCGGTAACTTCGGAGGAACGAGGAACATTGGTGACAGTTTGTCTGGCAGTGAATGTCAGTGGAAACTAGTGCCGCCAATGTTTATTTTTCCGCGGAAAAATCATCGAGAACATTTTGTTTCCAGTGGACCACCAGGATGTATAGGAACGGGCAATCCTTCTGTATGGATGACGAAAGTGGAATTCTTAGTTTATGTTAAACATTTTCATAAGAATATTAAATGTTCTAAGGAAAGTCCAGTATTCTTAATACTGGACCATCACGACTCTCATTTGCCTTTTGAGGTAATAGATTATTGCAAAAAAAATGGCATTGTTCTCTTGACCTTGTCTCCGCATTGCCCTCATCGATTGCAACCTTCGGACATATCGGTGTTTGGACCATTAAATGAATTTATTAGCAGTCAGATGAATGGCTAGATGAAAACTCATCCAGGAGTTACAATGAGAATTTATAACATCACATGAATTGTTGGAAATGCTTTGCCGTTAGCTGTAACTCCAAAAAATATACAGTTTTTACTAATGAATATTTTCTACCATTATTCATTACAAATAGACCTGAACCGCAAGAAAAGCTTCAGTCACAAGCAGCCACACAAAATATACGAACACTACCAAGTACGCCACCATAAGTTATCAACAAGGAACCAGACCAAGATCCACAACCTTCAACTTCTCGCGCCTTAGTTACAGGACTTATTAGTCCTAGAGATATTCGTCCTATACCTAAAGCTCAACCCAAAAAAAATACTGCACAAAATAGGAAACGAAGATATACGGCTATCTTGAAGGACACATCTAAAAAGCAAGCATTATTATACCAAGAACAACTGAGAAACTTAAAAGCTAATACAAAAGGAAAACAAAAAGCTAAAAGGGCAATTTTTTCAAAAGAAAGAGATTAAGAAATGAAGAATGTTTCTGCATTATATGTTGTGATAACTCAAAATCAAAAGAGAAATGGGTGCAATGTGTAGACTGTAAGGGGTGGGCGCATGAACTTTGCAGTGGCGGTTCTCCAATTTTTGTATGTATACATTGCCAGTCTGATTAGTCTAATAAATTATTTTAATAATTTTTAAAAATGTCGCACAATAGTTTGTGTTTGTATTTTAATAAAAAATAAATAAATAAAGTTCATTTAAAGTTTTTTCATTAATAAAATTAAAATATTCTTTGAAAAGTATGAAAATGACTAGTGTAACAATTTGCCCCTGCCATGCAACAACTTACTCAATTGGGGGGTAATTTGATACAATTTGCAAAACTAAACAATTATATATTTTTTTCCTAAAAGTGGCATGTTACTTGTAAATCTAATATTTAAAATAATTATATCGAAGTGAGTATAAATAATCGAGTATAAAAATTGTAACAACTAACCCCGGTCTCCCCTATCGCACATAGTGTATGAAAAGAAAAATTGTAACAAGAGCAAACCCTTTAGAAACTTAACATATAAGAATGAGGGAATTACCATTGAAACTGCTGCCAATATTTATAAAATAATGGAATATGGTTCTACAAATTTCTATAATTGTAAAGATCCTGCTAAAAATAATCTAAAAGTGGGTGAAAAAGTCAGACTTCCACAAATTACTAGAACGGGGCATCCTGATAACCCAATTTACAATCCATCAAATAGAACACTATACAATAAAACTGGAATAGAATCTATGAGACTCTATAATTTGTTTAAATCTTTCTCTGCTAAGACATAAAAAAAACATGCAATTGAGTGAGCCTCACATTATGAAGATACCTGAAAATACTTACCCTAGATATCCAGGGAGAACTCCATTTGAATCAATTGTCTACATATCAAAACAATAAAAAATTTTCTTTTAGTCTTTTCTTTCATGGTTTTAATTTAATAGTCTGACAATATTATAATTACCACTATTTTTTTTTAACTATTGTATTATATTCAGTCTTAAAAAATAATTTAATGTATCCATACTAATTCTATAAAATGGCTAAAAGACTTCGATAGATGGCCTTTTGGCTACGCTACTTAGTACCAATTATGTATATTTCTCTATTCAAGATGCATGACAAAATAAAGTTTATCAGTCCTCTTTTTCTCAAGCTACTTCATTCTAAGAATCCTAGAACTACTTAGATCTTCATTAAACTTAAAAAAAGTTTTTTTTATGTTCTCAGCATGAAATTCAGCAACTTCCGACAATAATAGCTAAGGCTTTGCAATATTTGATGGGAAAACTAAATAAAGTAAACCATTTAGGTAGGTAAAAATAATTTTATTTACAATACAACTTTTAATATTATTCAATAATGGAATTAATTTTATCTTAAAAAAGATATCTTAATGTTTTAAAACAACTTTAAAGTTAAACTATATGAACAAAGGATGTTTATTAGTAATTTCTATGTAGTAGCAAAAAGATACAATAATGCTCTAACAAACTGGACAATTTCTGACCCTCCCAGCTTCGATTCCCCATAGACTCTATCAACGAAGGTAATTGGCACTTCACCCACACTGTAGTTCAACTCCCTGGCTCTAATTATCATTTCCATCTGAAAAACATAACCCTTAGACACACAGCTCTTGATAAGTTTTTCAAGAACATCTTTTTTGTAGAGACGAAATGATCCTGTTAGATCAGACGCGCCAGGTCTTAATAAAAGTTGGGTCAGGAAGTTTGCTCCTCGAGACACGAGTTTTCTTTTGAAGTCCCAACCTGATACTCCTCCATCTCCTAGGTAGCGAGTACCAGAAATTACATCATAATCTTGGGATTGTTGTTTTTCAATAAATTGGGATATAAATTTAGGCTGAAATTTAAAAAAAATATATATTATTATTACCTAATTGCAAATTATATCTATAAGAGGAAAATGTCATTTTTACCTAAACTATCATTTTAAGATTAGATGGTTAATTAGGCTTATGGTTAAGACAAAACCATAATCAAACTAAGATTGTGGTTCATTTATTACAACAACTTATAGGAATTTCTAATTATTAAGTCAACCTATCCTATAGAAGATGATCCTGGCGCATTTTAGTGAAGGTTTTCATGATTATTAATGACTTCCAACATTATGTTACCAATTTACATTTTAGTTTGGTTGACCCAGTGATATTTCAGAATTGCCATACTTACATGATGACTTAAGTCAGCATCCATTATGATGATAAAGTTGCCTGTAGCATGATTGATACCATGAATATATGCTGTTCCCAAACCTAGCTTCTTTTGTCTAGGTCTTAAAACGATTTTGTCCTCACCATATATTTTTTGGAGCCCCTTTGCTGCTTCAAGTGTGCCATCTGGACTTCCATCATCAATTACTATTATCTCATAATCACAGTTGCTAAAAATAAATATTTTATTATTTTATACAGTATTTCAATATTATTTATCACTGGAAAGTGGCAAAAAGCATAAGCTAAAAGATACTGTAACTGATCGGATATTTAAAAGATATTAAAACTAACATACAACGAAATTGACAAAGAAATTGCAACTAACCAGCACTTATTGCTACAATTAGAACAAAATACATATCCCCACAAATTACATTTAAACAAATAATGACAAATATATCATAGTATGGCTCAAAATAAAATATTTCAATCTAATAACTGTAAAAGAATACATACAAATAAACCACTTGCAAGTCTATAAAGTTATCTTAATTTATGAATGAACAGTTTTACACAAGAGAGAAACTGTTGGAGTGTATGCCTAGTTAGCAAACTAAGCTTAAAGGAAACTAAAACCTGTGCTTTAAGAGGAGAATAAATTTAAAATCTCCTTGTAGATTTCCATTACTAGATCTAATCCCAAATACAGCAATTGTGTATCAGATGGAGTCATAGCTATTATATATAATTAATTTTAATTGTTAATAGAAAACACATTAAAAATCTTTCTAATTTACCTCTTATTCATATATTTTACTATAAGATAAATGATAATTGGAAGATTTTCCACTTCATTGTATGTTGGTAAGAGTATTGAGTATTTGTTTTTGGAATTCTCTGCATGTTTTTCCTTAGACATATTGTATTGAGCAATGATTACTTTTACAATGCTTATATAAATTACAATCAAGATAACTGCTTTCAACTTCTTTACCATACGCAAATTTATTTATAAGCTTAGCTTAATACCATAATTGATAAATGTGTGATTCAACCTTATCAATATTTGCAAAGATTTCATTTGACATTTGATGTCGGTGTTGTGATGACGTTACGATGAAAATATTTACAAAATTCGCATAACCTTAAAAATATTCTTCTTCTTTGTCAATTGATATCTAAACCACTCTGAACTCTGCAACCCAAAATAAGAAAAAAAAAAAATTGAGACACTACACTATCACTACAAAAAAGTCAAATATGATCATGCAATAGTATTTCTAGTATATTTAACAATCATTTTATGTAAATTTGGTTCATTATATTGGAGTCATGAATTAATTTCTTTTAATGATACTTTTTGTAACGGGATTCCTCAGTAAGCAAGTTACACTATTCAATTTGGAAAACGAAGAGGAACGCGGGAATTGTTGAACAATCAGCAGGTTAATGTTTAAAAGAGGGAAGGCGGAAAGGGATTGTTTATTTCTTAAAATTTGTGGAGAATATTAGTAATTTATGGTGTCGTTTAAAGTATTTGAAATATTCAATTATGGAGGTTCTTTCTGATTCTCCAGATAACGAAAATATTAATATATCACAGAAAAAGGACCATGATTTTAAAAGTATTGATAATGAAGAAAGAGTAGAGAGTAACAATTTAGAAAATGTCACAAGTGCTTTTAATACTAGAGATTCACAAGAAATTACTAATACAGAACCTGTAAGTAATAAGGCTTTGGATACATCAACAAACTTTTCTGAACAACCACAAAACAATATATCCTTAGAAACTGAACTATCTAGTCAAATTGATGTAAATAAAAATAAACCTTTGCTAAATTCTGATAGCGAATCATCAGGTGCTGAAGATGATAATAATACAGGACTCAAAAAGAAACATAAACAATTATCTGACTCAGATTCTGAAGATGAAATAGGAGCTAAAAGTGAACCTAATAAACATCAAATTTCTGAGAATGAATCATCAGACGTTGAGGGCGGTATAATAAAAAGTAAATTGCACAAAAGGAAAGGGAAAAAAGAGTTATTTGACTCAGAAGAATCTGAAGATGATGCTGTGAATACTAAAATAATTAATAAATCTAACTCTAAGAAACACCTAACTGTTTCAGATAGTGAATCATCAAGTTCTGATTCTTCAGGTTCATTAAAAAAGAATGCAAAGGGAAAAACTAATTCCAAAGGTAAAGGGTTATTTTTTATGTGCTTTTATTTTTCCTAATGTGATTATGTCCCATTTTATTCCATTAGAGTTAAATGAACTTAACTGATTTTGCCTTATTGATAAATTATTATACTTAGTAAATTTCGACAATAGAAATACTTAATTTTTATCGTAAATTTCCATCTGCAATAACTGTCTAAAGGTTTGAAGCAAGTTTATGTGTTGATTCACATAGTAAACACTATGATCTTGTGTTTATCTTTTATTAATGGGGTTGATATTTGTTCAATAGTTACTCAATATTATTTATTAATATAATATCATAATTGTGTAATACATTGTCAAAACACTAATTTTTGTATTTTGTTCAAACAGTGGCAAAACAGAAAAATGCTAAATCTTCAGCAAACAAAACAAGAAAACGTATAACATTACTTGAAAGTGATTCTGAAAATGAATTGCCAACTCCCCAAGAATGTTTAATTGATGAATCTAGTAGCGATAAACAAATTATGAATAGAATTACTGATTCTGACGATGAAAATATATTAGAGGAAAATTCCAATCTTAAAAGTGCTAATACTAAGCACATATATAAGAATGCTGGTCTTGAAAGTAGTGATTCTGAGGTTGAACCAGTGACTCCTCATACTAAAAGCTTTTCTGATGCCCCTCTAGAGGAAACTCCTATCTATGCAGTGAATTCTAAAGGTGATTTGATTCCAGAGCAACCAGCTAAAAAGGTAAATGTATACAGTATTAAATAATTAATTTTAAATTAAGTGAAAATCAGTATATTTACTGATTGTTCAATATAATAGAAGCAAGACAATAACATTGTCTAGAGAGACTTTGGAAAAGTACTTAATAGTGCTGATGACTGCTAATGTTCAATAGCAAACAGCATGTTAAGAAATAACTTGTTTAGTCATTGTAATAAAACAGTTATCATTGAGTTGCTTGTTGTTAAATTTATATTTTGAAAAATATTTTGTAATTTTCAGCCTTCTAACAGTTTTTTTAAGCAAAGAAAGACTAGTAATATGGTAAAAGTATTTTAGTTGTTAAAATATATTTTTATGATGTATTCTAATTTAATTCAACTTTTTTTGAAGTCAAATAATTGGACAGCTCTCTGTGATTCTGAAAGTTCAGCAGATGAAGACAATAATGAAGATAAACCTAAAAGTGACTTGGATAATAGTATGTCAGATGAAGATGTTATCAAACCAGTCAAATACAAGAAAAAATCTAAGCCTAAAGAGGAAGGAGAAGCAAAAAAGGTAAGTGCCCAGACATCTTTTTGTATTATGGCTGCACAGTCTATGTCCTTTTGCTGTATTGTTAATTATTTTAGTTCAGATGTTTACTCAGTGAGATTCAAATCCAGGTATCCTTAATGCTAAGGAAGAATCTCACTGTTTAACAACCTAGGCTTGTCTAGATATGTTGTTGTTGGTTAAAGGCAGATGTAGATGGTTTGAAATTAATTTAGCCTTTAATAGGTGGTGCTACATGAGATTACTCTTAGAATTTGACCCCAAAAATTTTCTTCTATCAACATTACGTAGTTGACCAGAAAGTAGGTGTTGCATATGCCAAACTAGTTCAATGGTATATGCATTGATAACTCACCTACCTTATTTTGCAGTGAAAAATGAAGTTGTAGATTTTAAGATTATATTCTTTGATATACCAAAGCAGTTGTTCATTAATAACCTTTTCTAATCATTTACCAAGTACTTGGTAATGGCACCAAGGAAGAATGGTTTCTGAAATTGCATTCACACGACAACACAATGTAGAGTTTTGTTGAGTAATGAAGAAGTGTCCTTGTCAGGACATTGCCAATTATATAAATAATGATCACATAAGAAATAATGATGAATAAGGAGTTGCAACACTTGAATTCTAGTAAAACCAAATTGGAAAGTTAAATTTCTTAAAATATTAAGGAACTTCTTAGACCTCATAATTCAATTTTAGTCTAATTTAGTTAGGTGGGTATTTGAAAACAGTTTGCTACAAACAGTATTGTAGTGGTGTAGGTATATTACATTAAAATGGAAGAGAACAGAGGGTTGGATATAGAGTCAATGAAAAATAAAGATACCAAAGTATACAAAATTTTATTTTCTGTACTTCACATGTATTTTCAACTGTATTTTCACATGAAAATATATGCATATATTCCTCCTATATACATTCTATAGTTTATGGAAATGAAATAAGCTTCATATAGTTTATTTCAATCGATATACTTTTGTAAAAGGTTAATATTTTCCCTCCTTTTAGATCAGACTTAGTTTATACCATCCTATTAATTTTAAGTTACTTACATTTGCAAATAATTGATTATAATTTACATTTAGATGAGTGGCAAAGAAGCTGCAGAGTTGAGGAAAGAAATACAGTCCGAATCTCAAAGAATGAAAAGAGAATCAAGTATATCGTTGCCCTATCACAGGCCAAAGTCATTCACATTGAAGGAATTCTTATCAAGAAGACCCAAACTGGCTTCTGCTGTCCCTATTGCTGCTAAAACTCCACCATCTGTGGCTATTAAGATGTCCATTGAACAGTTGGAGGTTGTTTCGTAAGTTAATATTTTGTAATTTTCGTAATGTAATAAATTTTACATCTTGTTGAAGTTGCTTCTTCCAGTTTACAACTCGTAATGTTTTTTTAACTTTATTATTTCTATACTACAACCAATATTATAATTACTTCTTATATACATATGAAATATAAAGTAAAACTGATGTACAAGCCCCAAAGAATCACCTTTATATGTTTAACTGCCATCAGGCCCAAGACAACTAAAGTAAAAATAACTAATCTCAGCCCTTAATTTGACAAATTTATTTTAATTGAAGCTATTGTATATATGAAATATTTTGACTTAACGAAAAGAATATTTTTATATTAATTTATTTGTATATATTTTTTGGTAAAAAGCTCCAGAGTGAATTGTCTCTAATAGGACACATTTCTAAATACTGAAAAATATTAGGAAATTTTATTATATTGTATGTATAGTAGGAGATACATTTTAAAACACTTGCATAAGAAATATATAAAAATATCTATAGAAAACGATTCATTCCATAACATAGAGTCATAGAATCTAAAATTAAATAACACTAAAGTTTCATAATCTTTATTTACATAATAAACATAGTCTTACATATGAAAATATTTATCTTTATTTAGAGGTATATGCCTAAGCCCCATGGTTTCAAAAACATTTGGAATTTTGAATAGAGCAGGTCTTCCCAAACTTATTCGTACTGTGATGCTCAGAAAAGCCTGTTTCGCACAAGTACAAAGTCACAAAAGGTAATAAAACCTTTAATGTAGCAGTGCTGATGGCAATGATATTCATGAGAAAGTGAGCTCCAAAATTCAAACAGTTTGTCCTTGTCGTATTGAAGCTTTAGGCTGGAATAACAGGACAATACTGTCAGTTGTTCGGCTTCCTCTGTTGAAAGTGTCGATGGCGTGGATGACAGGCTTTCTGACCCAGTCACATTGCTCAATATCTTCGGGAAAATATTTCTCAAAATGTTCGTTCAATGATAACATGTGTTGTGTATCGATTTTTCTTGTAGAATACCTTGTAAAGCAGGAAAACAGTCAATTTTTTGATCTTCTATAAGAGCAACTTCTTCTGAAACCCACTAATTTTATCTGCCAATTACAAGATATGAGCATTGTTTCCCTGCAAAGACTTATTAAGATCATTTAATTTGTTAAATATTTCACATAGGTATGCTAATTTTATTATAAACTCTGAATTAATAAAGTTTTGCGCATCATTATGTGATTCTGTATGTAGTTACATGTAAAATTCATTTCTTAGTTCATATACATGTGCAAGTATGTTACCTTTGGACAGCCAACGAGAGGTGCAATGATAAATTAAAGAGGTGTGCTCGGTCTCCATTTCTTCACAAAGTTTATGGAAAAGTCTTGATTTCTCGGGTCGTGTTTTAATGTAGTTTACCACTTTAATAATGCTATCCATCACAACACTTAATTCAGGTGTAACGTTCTTTGCGGCTAAGGCCTCTCTCTATGTATGACACAATGTGTCCATTTTACACTTAAAGCCTTGGTTTTGATAAGATCTTGTAGTCCTCCATACTGTCCAGACATTGCTCAGGCACCATCCGTACACACGCCTACACAGTTATCCCAGTTAATATTATTTTCAGTCATATATGAGGTTAAAACCTCGAATAAATCAGTAGCTTTACAACGTTCACATATTTTTCTGCAAAATAAGAAATCCTCACATATATTTGTTTCTAGTATGTACCGTGCATAACATATCAATCGAGCATCATCATTACTATCAGTCGCCTCATCCAGTTGAATGACTAATAAACTAAAGTGAAAGTTTCCCAAATTTGCTCATTAATATCTTCTGCTATGTCGTGAATACAGCGACTAACTAAAATATATAGTTCTTAATGAAAAGATGTTTATTAATATTTACAAGTTTCCGTTAGTATATTTGATTAAACTATACGTACATAGATGGCAGTACTAGTACAGTTTTAAATAAAAAGGAATATGGACGAAATAAAACAAAGTAATCTCTAAAAAAATACAAAGTGAGGCTAAAATAAATATTGTTATACAATGTTTCTCATAAGATATAATACTTAAAGTTTAAGTAAATTATTATGGCCACAAACTGTAACAGTTTTTATTATTGTTTTTGTCTTTATAGTAAAAACCTGCAGAAGAGGCACAAAGAAGTCGAAGAGTTTTATAAATCAGATAGCGAAGAAGAGTCTGAGGATGACAAAGAAGATTCTGATTATGTCCCTCCACAGTCTGAACTGGATCAGGGGTCTTGCAGCAAAGAAGGCTCAGAAAAAGTAACTGACAAAGGCAGCCTAGGGTCTGAAGATCTTAAAAATAAAGTTGTTTCTGAAAATGGTGAAAATGTAGACACAATGGTTGATAAAGAAGTGATAACTCCTATGGAAGTTGATGATAGTGAGAATGGAAATAATGAAAATCTTATACAAACTAAAGAAACTGAGAATATTGTTAATGATACTAATGCCCAAAGTATCTTAACTGATGATGTTTTGGAACATGAAAAAGAAAATGAAAACTTGAATAGTTCTGACAAAGATACTGATAGAGAAAATAGTATATCTGATAAAACTCTTGAAGAAAATTGCGATAAGACTGATGACAAATTAGTTAAGAACGTGGAGACTTTAGATCATCAGGCTTCGATGGAGTATGAATTTAATCTAGATGATATGGAAGACAATACAGAAAATATTGTTAATAAAGGAGATAAAGAAGTGCAACCGCAAATAAGTGAAGCCCTAACCAATGAACAACATACTGAGTCTATGACTGAAGAGCAGCGAAAAGCATATTTTGCAGAGTTAGATAAAGAAATTGAAAATTTTGGCATGGAGACTTCTACAATGGAGCCAGAAAAACCCAAGTCGAAATTAGAACTGTTGAAAGAACGATTGGCTAACGTAAAGCCCCGTCTCAGTAACACGTCCAACAATGTTATTGATTTAGACACAGTTGCTAAACCCACTGAAGTTACAAAACTTATGGAAAGATTTGCTAAACACACTGCCAAGAAGCATATCCATAAAGACAAAGTTAAATTGAATGTGATTAGTGTGGAGAGCGGAGGTGAAATTCATAAAGAGACTGTAGCTATTCATATTGATGATGACGAGGATACAGCAATCGAAGAAAAACCAGGTAAATATTAATTTCACAATTTTTTACACTATTAGTGAAGCGGACGGTGGACGTTAATGCATTTTTTCTAGGTGTCAGACTGCAAAAGCTCAGAAACGAACTACAATCCCAAATAGCTCAGCAAAGGTACAAACATTGGCAAAATAAGAGCAGTAGAGAAGTCAAAAACGATACTGAGGATCCTTACAAAGATGAAAAATCTGAATGTGGAGCGGACGATGCTATACTCGACGATGACGAGGAAGAAGAAATGAGCGAGTCTAGTGAAGATGAAATCGGCGATGAAGATGACGAGATAGAAAATGAAGTTGAAACTCAACAGAAAAAGTCTGCATTTATTGACGATGAAGCAGATGAAAGTGACATTGAAGGTACTTTATAACAGATATTTCATCATTTATCAAGTCGTGAGCTGTAAAATGTTGTTTTTGTTAGTAACAACACAAGGCAATTTTTTAAAATTTTTATATATCATTTACATATAGGGCGGATCTGTTTTGAGGTGGATAAAAATGTTTTAACACATTAGATGGTTTATTTAACTATGTATTTATTTAAATAATGCATATTCGTAATGTTCGCAACAAGTACATACAAATTAAAAAACTTACTTACTTTCCGTGTCCGGAACACCAACAGCTTTAAATTTTGTATTTCCAATGGTTGGCCACATAGATGGCCCTGTCATTCGCTAAAAATAGGTCTTCTTCTGTGCAGGTCTCTCTCATCTCTGTGCATAATAGTAGATGGTGACTATTCTGAACCACGCCACAGTCGTAGGTATCGTCCTCCTGGTATCCTCATTTCTTGATTGGGTTCCTCAAAAACAAAGTCAGCATTTGGCGGTTTGTAGATAGACGTTACTGTACAAGACTTTAGTTCCACTGTGAGGATCTCGATGTGTTAAATATGTGAAAACTATGTTGGTATCTGGTCTGACGACGACTGCGATACCATACTGGTCGTGTCTCCAGTACAAGTCTCATACCTCGAATCCTTGGTCTACGGTTTACAGTACCTCGATGGATTTCTTGAACCAGTAGGTCATCGACACCGTGTTCTCTGCACATATTAGACAATAGATCTTCCTTATTTGCTGATAGTCCAACAAAATTAATTGATGTCATCAAAAAAAGCCTTGACAAAGACCGTTTTGGTTGCGTTTGCATCTGTGTTGGTGCACTGGTGGTGAAAGGATTAGCCGACTTTACTCATTTCTAGGGGACGCCCGATTGCTTTCACATGTAATCGCAATCTACGTGGAGTCTCCTTTCATGTCCCCCAATTTAGAAAGAAACCCATAAACAAGAACCAGAGATACAGTTAACAGTATAACAAAGTATCAAATCTTGTGGATTTTGAGGATCACATTTTGAAGCTTTGTGGACGATTTCGTTGAAAGGCAATTTTTTTCGAATTTTGGCACATTAAAACTTAATAATACACTATAAACAAAGCTCCTGTGAATTATTAAAAACAAAAGGAACTAAATATTTGTCCTTCATTTATTTTTAATAATATTGATAGAATAAATCTTCTTCTTTCATAAGCTACCCGTAAAATTACTGTAACTTCATTATTTTCCTAAGTTAATTGTTGCAAAAAAAATTAATGCGGTTTAAACAAATAAAATAACTGTTAACCTATTTAACCGATCGCTTTGAAATTTTGATCATATTTTAAGCACAAGTCCCAACATTCCATGTAATATTATGAAGGTTCTAAATTAAGTCATTATTATTTCCTCCTCCTGAGTCCTAATCTCTTTTGGGATGTGGTGACACCATCAGGCCTTTACAGTTTTTTTCGCGATTTCCCTCCATCCTTCTCTGTCCTGGGCTTCGGCTTCATCTAACCCTTGGTTAATTAATATTTTTGTTTGATCTACCCAACGGCTTGGAGATCTTCGCCTATGTCTCTTTCCTTCAACTATACCCTCGACTATCAGTTTTTCCAGCGTACCTGTTCTTCTAGCAATGTGTCCAAAATACTGCAAATATCTCTGTTGTATTATCCTTTACTTTATCATCATCATTTTGGCTTTACAACCCTGTGTGGGTCCTAGCCTCCCCAAGAATTTTTCTCCAGTCGTCCCTATCCATCGCCTTCCTCCGCCAAGCACGTATTTCCATATTTCTCATATCTTGGTCTATGTTATCTAGGAATCTTGTTCTGGGTCTTCCTCTTCTTCTTTGACCAATAGGTCTATCAAGGAGCGTTTTTCTAGCTGGGTCGGTTTGCTCCATCCGCA
Source organism: Diabrotica undecimpunctata (assembly GCF_040954645.1). Classification (NCBI taxonomy): domain Eukaryota; kingdom Metazoa; phylum Arthropoda; class Insecta; order Coleoptera; family Chrysomelidae; genus Diabrotica; species Diabrotica undecimpunctata. Next base: position 10,102,440 of record NC_092808.1, on the reverse strand, counting down.
TTACATGGCCTACCCACCTCAGACGTCCTATCTTTATGTGTTTTACGATATCTGGTTCCTGGTATATCCTATAGAGTTCGAAGTTGTATCGTCTTCTCCAGACACCATTTTCATTTACCGCTCCATAGATGCGCCTTAGTATTTTTCTTTCGAAACATCCTAACATGTTTTCATTGCTTTTTGTTAAAGTCCAGGTTTCTGAACCATATGTTAGGACTGGGCGTATTATTGTTTTGTAGAGTTTTACTTTTGTATTTCTTGATATAACTGTAGATTTAAAAAGGAGATTAAGCCCAAAATAGCATCTATTAGCCGTGCAAATTCTGCGGCTTATCTCTGCGGTAGTGTCATTTTCAGTATTGACGAGCGTTCCCAGGTATACAAATTCGTTAACTGCTTCGATGACGTCATTTTCTATAACAAGTGGCCGTAGTGTTTGTGGTTGCGTACCTATTTTCATGTATTTTGTTTTGTTGGTGTTTATTATTAAACCCATTTTTGCAGCCGCTTCCTTTAATGCTACGTACGCCTCTCGTGCTGCGTTTTCCGTTCTCCCAACAATATTGATATCATCAGCATATGCTAAGATTTGCATAGATTTGTTATATATTGAACCGGTAGTTGTGATTTGTGACGTACGTATTACTTTTTCCAGAGCTAGATTGAATAGTATACAGGAGAGTGGGTCTCCCTGACGTAGCCCGTTATTTGTTTTAAAAGGTTCAGAGAGTTCCCCCTGGATTCGTACTTTGCATTCAACTTTTTCAAGGGTTAGTTTGGTTAAACTTACCAACTGATTTGGTACTCCTAGGTCTATCATTGCTCTAAACAATTCTCTTCTATTTACAGAGTCGTAGGCTGCCTTGTAGTCTATAAATATGTGGTGCGTGTCTACACCGTATTCCAGTGTTTTCTCTAGAATTTGTCTTAGGGTTGAAATCTGATGAATTGTTGATTTACCACCTCTGAAACCAGCCTGGTATTGTCCTATTATTCGCTCTGCATATGGTGCCATACGATGGCATAGTATATTGGAGAACATTTTATACGCTGCATTTAGGAGCGTAATTCCTCGATAGTTAGAGCATTCAAAGATATCACCCTTTTTGTGTATGGTGCAAAGTATTCCAATATTCCAATCATTGGGAAGGGACTTCTGTATCCATATTTCTTTTATAAGCTGCTGTAGGGCTATTATGATATCGTGGCCACCTTCTTTATATAATTCCGCTGGGAGATTATCTATTCCGGGTGATTTGTTTCTGGCTAGTTTGTTTATAGCGTCTTTAACTTCCAGGATCGTTGGTGGATCCTCCTCCCTCTCGTCTGCTCCGCTTACCTCGCAGCTTTCGTCTTCCGGGTTTTCTTCTTCCTCTATATTAAGTATGTGGTTAAAATATTCCGTCCATCGGTTTAGTACGTCTGTTCTTGTTGTTAAGAGATCGCCATTTAAACTTCTACATTGATTTGTGTTTGCCTTAAATTCTTTTCTGTTGATGTTAACTTTCTTATAGAATGTTCTGAATTCTTTCTCTCTGTTGAGGTTTTCTATATATTGAAGTTCCTTTTTTAAGTGGTTTCGTTTCTTCATTCTGTGTATTTTCTTTTCTTCTCTTCTCTTTGTCTGGTAATTCTCTATACTTGTTCTAGTTCGGCGGGTAAGCATTTTTGCATAGGCTTCATTTTTTTTCTGTGTTGCGTCTTTGCATTCATCGTCAAACCAGTGATTTTTTCGGGTACAAGTTTCTGTTCCTATTTCATCTTGTGCTGCTGACTCAATATCTTCCCTTATCCTGTTCCGGAATGAGTCTATATCTCTCTGGTCTTCTTCGCCTAGACTTTGATTCCTTAACCTATTGGTAACATTTTCCCAGTACTGTTTTGCAACAGTTGCATCTCTCAGCTTCTGTACATTCCATTTCTTTCTATTTATTTCTTTTTCTTTGTTGGAGTTTGAAATTCTAGCCCTAAGTGTTGAGATCACTAAACAATGGTCTGAGTCTATGTTTGCGCCTCTATAACTTCTGCAGTTTATTATGTCCGTTCCGTGTCTTGAATCTATTAAGATGTGATCAATCTGACTAGTTGTTCTTAAATCAGGGGAGGTCCAGGTTACCTTGTGTATATTCTTGTGTTCAAAATAGGTGCTAGCGACGGTCATGTTCAGTGCTGCTGCTAAGTTTATCAGTCGTAATCCATTATCGCTACTGATGTTGTGTAGGCTATCCTTTACTTTAAGTTGTTCCAATATAGATACGTTAGTGAGATGATCCATCCAGGATACTCTTAACATGCGGCGGTATACCCACATTTCAAAAGCATCTAGTTTATTTTTATCCGCTTTCTTTAAGGTCCACGTTTCGGATGCATATATGGCTATGGGAAAAATGAGTGCCCTTACCAGCCTTAGTTTTGTGTTTATTGTTGTGCTAGAATTTTTCCAAATTGTTACCAGTTTCATCATAGCTGTTCTAGCAATAGTCAACCTTCTACGTATCTCACTGTCACACCCTCCGTCATTTGTTATTAGGGATCCCAGGTATATAAAACTATTTACTACTACATTATTATTTATATAACAAAAAGAAAAACGAATTTTCTGACTATTTTGCAACTTTCTAAGTAACAAATAAGGATAGAAACATTTGAAAATTTTGCCATTTTGAAGGTTTTTATTTCAATTATAAGTTTCTTACCTTCAAATTTGTTTCAAATGCTTCACTTTTTGCTCATAGACAAAAAAAAAACGAAAATTTATATTTTTTGACCTTAATTTGTTAATAACTAATTAAGTCCAAAAAATCGACTGCAGAGAACATTATGTTCTTGTTGTAGAAGTCCATACTTCTCATAACAACCATCGCGGCGGGGCCACTGACACAATCAGGGTACTTTTTTTGCTTATTTTCCTGAACTATAATAAATTCAAAAATAGTCTATATCAAATTTATATAGTTTAAACACTTTTTTAATATCAACAAATTTTTAGATGCTACTGCAACAGCAGCCGATGATGATCCTCAAGAAGATGATGATATCTCCGAACATAACAGCAATGACGAAGGAGAGGAAGAACAAGATGAAGATGAAAAGTCGGATAAAGAAAATGAAGAACCTAACGAAGACCACGAAAAAGAAACCATACAAAGTGCAAACGATAAAGAAGAGGTAACGCCGTTTAAAAAACCTCTGAGGAGAATACTAAAAGCTTTCACTGAAGATTCAGATGAAGATGAAGATGCCGAATTAGCTTCTACTATTAACAATATTTCTGATAAATTGAACAAAAGTAATGAGGATTCCAATTCAACACGTAAGTGATGTAGTTTAGAAAGGGGTAACATTGGAAGATTTAACATGAATTTTGTTTTAGAGGATGGTTATATCACGCCGTATCAACCTCAAAAGCAGGAGACGCCAATTAGACAGAATTTTAGAGAAAGGTGCAATTCTGATTTAAAATTCTGTACTCCTGTTTCTTATATTACTGGACTACAAAATTTGACACATTCGGCTTCGAAGGTATGTAAATATTTTTTACTATAGTGTTTTTCCACTCCTTAATTTTTTACAACGAACTTACAACGCTTTTAAACTTTTTAAAAACACTGTAAACCGATGAAGCCAGATCTGGTGAATAAGGTGGTTGTTGTAGTATTTTGAATCCTAAATTGTTTACATCACAACAATCGATTTATGTGTAGGAGTGTTGATCTGTAAAAACAAACCCTTGGACAAATTTCCTCACTCCATAATTTTTTCTTGTAGAGTAGTCAGTAACGTCAAATAGTAATTCCAAGTCATTGTTCTACTCTTGTCCAGAAAATCAATTATAAGTATTCTTTGGCAATCGCAAAAAAACTGAAGCAAAATTTCCAGCATATCTTTGAACACAAACTTTCTTAGGCCTTGGAGAACCAGATTGTCTTGATTTCATTGATTGCTGCTTTGCTTCTGGGTCGAATAAATGATTCTACTCATGCAAGATGCCTATCCAAAGGCTAGGTTAAGACTGAATTCCTTGTTTCACGCATCGATTTTCATTTCCCCTGCAAAAACAAAAACTCTCGCCTGGGATCTGATGTAATTTCATTTCCCTGGGATTGTTAAGGGTAAGCGAAACACGTAAGCAGTTCAGTGGATGTTCTGCAATGAGTCATACCTATATTCTTCTGAGCAGTAAAAGCAATATTTTAGAAGATATTTTTTTATAACTTTTTAGAAGATATTTTTTTATAACTTTTTAGAAGATATTTTTTTATAACTTTTTCGAAGCTATTACAGCTTAGCTGCTTAAAACTTTTTGGTAAAATATTGTAATAGTTATACTTGGGCAATTTTTATCTGAAAGATCTAATCTACAGCGATTTGTTCGTAAGTAGTGACAGTTTTTCGTATTGTGAACGTGAAAATCTGATTGCTTTATTAAATAGGCCCGTTTTCTGTGAATTTCAATCAGAACTTGAAATATCAACAGAGTAGGTAGCGGCATAATTTTTGAATTTGATAAAGAAAGGTCGGCAGTGTTCTAGATAACTAACCCCTGCTAAAATCCTGTTAGCTTTCTTTTGCATTCTAAAAATTTGAAGTGCATTTGTTGAATTGCCCTATATGATTAATCCATAGTTTAGGTGAGAGTGGAATAAAGAAAAATATGTCATTTTTAATGTTTCAAAATTGACAACCCTTGCTAGTTGGCGACTAACAAATAATGAACTTAATAGGTTTTTCTTTAGTTGTGAGATTTGAGCCGACCAGTTCAGTCGATTATCTATGGTTATTCCCGATAGTTTAACAATCTCTTTGTTATCTGCGTTTTATCAGAGTTAAGTTTTAGTTTGTTTGCAGCAAACCATGTGCTAGATTTAGTAGAAACTTCCTCGTAAGACATTTGTAAATCATCATTATTTTTTCCTGATATAACGTAAGTCGTATCATCTGTGTACGTATTTGTACGGAGATATGAGTTTAGGCAAATCGTGACATTAATAAACAAAAGAACCGAACCGAAGAGGACCGAACCTTGAGGAACTCCATGTTTTTTATATATATATATATATATATATATATATATATATATATATATATATCTATATATATATATATATATATATATATATATATATAAAACATGGATATATATATATATATATATATATATATATATATATATATCCATGTTTTATATATATATATATATATATATATATATCCATGTTTTATATATATATATATATATATATATATATATATATATATATATATATATATATATATATATATATATATATATATATATATATATATATATATATATATATATATATATATATATATATATATCGGTTTCAAAACGTCTTGCGTCGTTGTCCGATGCCTAATTTCCACGAATTTCTATCATTCCATTGTTCTTCGGTCAAGTCTCGGGAGCTCATTGCCTTTGTTATTCCCTCCTTCCATGTTCTTTTTGGTCTTCCTCGTTTCTTACGATTTGGTGGTATCCATTTCATGGCGATTTTTGGTAGTCTTGTTTCTGGCATTCTTTGAACATGGCCATACCATATAAGTTGTTTCCTTTCTATGTCTGTTGCCAGTGATCCATCTACCCCCATCCGATTTCTTATTTCATCGTTTCTAATTCTGTCTGCTCTAGATATTCGAAGTGATCGTCTAAATACATCCATTTCTGTTGCTTCGAGTTTTCTTTTATTGCTTTCTGTTAGTCTCCATGTCTCTGTACCATAGGTTAAGCTGGTTTTTATGAGAGATTCATATATATTGTATTTTCGTCTTTTACCAATTTCTGAGCTCCAAAGAACTCCGTTAAGGCATCCAATTGTTCTACGGGCCTGGGTTATTCGTTTTCTAATTTCCCTATTGTCTGTGCCTGTGGTGTCGAAATCAATTCCTAGGTAGGTATATTCAGTGCAGAATGCAATTTCGGTTGTGTCCATCTGAATGTTGGATAGTTCTGCGCCTATTGGGATATATTTTGTTTTTTGTGTATTGAGTTCTAAACCCCACTTCTTGTGAAAACTCCATGTTTTACGGATAGAAAATCGGAGAAGTGAGCTTTAGACACTACCGCCTGGTGTCTGCCATATAGATAAAAAGTTATAAACTTAAAGAGGGATACCTCTGATCCCATAGTAATTTAATTTCTGAAGCAAAATGTCGCGTGAAACGCAGTCAAAAGCCTTCGACAAATTGCTATGCAAAGAGAAATTGCTATGCGATTGCCGCGTTCAAGCACCTCAATCACCTTGCTCACATCATTAAATACCGCGTTCGAAGTAAAACGAGCACTTCGGAATCCATTTTGTGAGTTGCTAAAATAATTATTTGACTCAAAATAGGAATACAATTGTTGTTTGGTAACCTTTTCAGTCACTTTCCCAAAAGTGTAACGAAATATTTTGCCTACCATATAGGGTATAATTATAGGGATTTGAAAATTGGAACAGAAGTTACTGGGGTGGAGATAGGGCAAGCAAAATAAACGATACTGTGCGAACGGCACTCAGGGCTTATTTGGAGAGCTGGGTCGTGGATAAGTGAACGGCAAGGGGTCGGATTGGGGCAACTACAAAATGGAACAAATGGAAACTTACATGAATCTCCTAGACAAAGGGGTTACAAAAACAACAAGAAAGATCTCTAGCAATTTAAAATGGACGCCGCTTCGAATGGTCCTAGTCTTGCTGGATAAAGAAAAAAAAGGCACTTCCTAAGATAAGAAACGCAAAAAGAGGTTGGGAGACTTTTCTAAAATAAATAATAATCAAATTGGTTAGAGAAATAAATTAAACATTTATTGTTGCCTCTACAAACAGTTACAAAAATATAGATGACAAAAAAAATACTATATTAATAGTTACAAAGATTTATACCAAAAATAACAAAGACCACTTACGTGTCATCCGTTTACAAACTTTGTTTTACAAGTGGAAGTTGCTACAAAAATTACAAAAATAGTTACTGGACTATAAGTTACTGGACTATAAACATGTGGCAGAAATAATTTATTACAAATAAAGAAATATCTTTAAAATGAGTCATAAGATTTACAATAGTAGTTATCAAAATTTAAATTGTTATGAAAGCAATTATTATTTTAAACTGTTTATTTTTACTTCAAGAGTTTAAACAAAAAAGTTACCTGGATTACACTAAAGATTACACTAAAGTCGGAAACTGGACCTACTAAAATTTCTAGGGTAGAACTGGGGTTAAACTCTCTGCCACACGAACAAAAGGACTGCACTGAACGGCACTGGATACAGACTTCAGACTGGGCTTCTTAAAAATTCAACAATGGAACATGTTATCCTTCAAATTTGTTGTACTCACCGTATTCACCGTATTTTTCGACAAATTGTCCGGTTTTTCGCAAAACTACATAACGACCTTGAATTCACTCAACCCTCGAAATCGGCCGGGGCCAGTTTTGCGTCTTCCTTTTCAAATCTAACCTGTTCTCGCAACCGGAATACTCCAAAATTCTCGTTAAACATATTACAAAACGACCTTGAATCAAACTACTTTTCAAATTGTATAATTTACATCATTTAATCACTTAAAAATCAATAAAACCATATTTTGGAATTTTTCTTCTTTTACCTCACAATGTAAACAAAATTGGGTAATAGTTAATACTTGGCACAGGGACGTCTTAATAAATTTTATATAATTGCATATCGATATTTTAAGTAATTTCAACATGCTACAAAAGTAGAAACAATTCTTATGGGTCTGTAATTGTCAATTTTTGAGGCATCACCTTTCTTGTAGACAAGTAGTATGTTCGAGTATTTTAGTACTTCCGGAAATACAATTGATAGAAGTAAATTAATAAGATGAGTGAAAGGTTTTAAAATAATTTTGATAAGTTTCTTTTAAAATTTTGCTATTAATTTCGTGAAAATTTGAATTACTAAGAGACTTTATTATTTAAGAGACCTCTTCTTCCTCAACGGGACGAAAAGAAAGGACTTGCTCGGAGAAGGATAATTTTTATAATTGAGAAGGACATCGACATTAATAGTGGGAAGAGATGTAATTATATTCTGTGCAATTGTAGTAAAAATTGTTTATTTCGTCTGGAGGTAGATCAGGTTGTACCGATCTTGTATTGTTTCTTTCTAAATTTATAATTTTCCAGATGTCTCTAGGTTTATTATTGGAATTAGTAATAAAATCACAGTAAGCTGACTTTGTAGTATTTTAGTAAGAGAAAAATTAGATCTGTAAGACCTTAATTCATTATTAAACCATTGCACGGGTGTTAGTTCCGGTGTTAAAACTGCGACTTGACTATCGGACGTCATCTTGGAAACTATAAACATAATTAGATATAATTATTTGTTATTTATTTACCTTAAAAATTTTAGTTACAGTCTCCTTTAAACGTACCGTCTCCCTTGAAGGAAGCAGACTGGCATACTACATTACAGAAGAAACTATTCGCAGATTCAGTAATAACAGACTCTCAGGTAATTAACTACGAATTTACTTTATTTATATTGATGATAATAGCTTCTATCTACTTTTGACAACATATCATTAATTTATATTAACTTTAACTGTTTTATTTGTTAGGCTGAAGCTATGGATGAGTTATGTTCTGACAAATTTCCTGCGTCTCAGGATGTACAAGAAAACTCAAATGAAGAAGTGACTAAAGATAACTCTGAACAGCAAAACGATTCTGGAGAAATGCCTTCATCGACACAACCGACCACGCAGGATCTTTTGAATGCCAGTTCGGGAGATTTTCAGGATCTGCCTTCCACGCAGGATCTTTTGAATATATGTTCAGGAAAATTTACAGGAATTTCGCAGGTATTTTTTTTTCTCAATACTTTAAATCTAGTACAAAAGTTTTATAAAGAAATCTGTTAGCGTGTGTTCGATACCAACGTGGTAATGTTTTCTTTACAATAGGTCTGCTGGCCATTATTTGTTAGATTATTTCTTAATATTTGAAATCTATTGAAAAATCGTATCATTGGGATATAGGGTGCTTTTTGTTCATTTCTCTTTGTTTAGCGGAAATTTTTTCCATTGATGAATCGTTTTAAAGGAGTTTTATGTAGTTTGTTTTGTTCTTAAATTCTCAATTTCTTGCGGTTTTTGGATTGTGTTCAGCATGTTTCTATATATATTTTGAAGACACACACTTGTATACATTTTTACATTGTTGTAAATGTTTATAAAGATCCTTTTACATCTTTTAAGTGTTTCTAAACGGTTAAATGCATTTAAACCATATTTTACATGTTTCTACATATTATCTCTATAAATGCCTACATATATGTAAACATTCTGCAATATTCTACGTGTTTTTGCATATTTCTAAGTTTTTATACGTTTCCACATGTTTGTATGCCTTTCTAGACGTATTATTACATAGACCGTGTGTTTATACCTGTATACAAATAGGTCTATTAAGTTATATTTGTTTTTACATTACCACATGGAACATAGAATATGTATCTCTGCATATTTTTACGCGTTTCTTAGTATTTGTTCATCTTTTTATATGTTTTAGCACCTTTTATAGGTTTCTGAATATTTCTGCATATTTCTGAACGTATCTATACAATTTATCACATATTTGTACATGTTTTTGTTATGGTTCTGTATATACCCACGTTTATACATGTACATCACGTTTTTACATGTTTTTGCACAATTCTAGGTGCTTTTATATCGATATATATTTGTACAAGTTTTTATACGTTTCTACATTTTTTTACATGGTTTTAAAGATGCTTTATACCAGCTACCTCGTGCTTCTTAATGTTTTTACGTATTTCTACTATTGTGCACATGTTTCTATGTTTATATTCTTTATTTCTGTACGTTTTCACATGTTTGTGCACAAACTGGGTGTATATACGTATCCACTGGGTTCTGCTTGCGTCTTAAAGTTTATACACGCTTGTAAATGTTTATAACCGTTTCTAAATGTTCATACGAGTTTTTTCTGGTTTGTACATCCTTTGGCATGTTTATACACGCTTTGTACATTTCTATACATCCTTCCATATTAATTTATATTTTTACATGTTCGTACATGTCTGTATATATTATTTTATAGGTTTGTTTGTGTTTTTACATCTTTCATTCTTTGCTCTACCTGTTTATATGCATTTTTGCCATACTTTAGATGCTTCTACACATAAACGTTTTATATTTATCTACGTTTGTACACGTTTCTGCATATTTTACATGTTTTCACTTGTTTCTATATCTTTTTATAAGTTTATCCATGTTTATAAAGGTTTCTATGGTTGAGAATTCCATGGGTACAAAGAGTTACTAATGCTGAGGTACTTCGTCGCATGTGTAAACAAAAAGAATTACTAAGAATAATCAAAGAGAGGAAAATGCAATACTTGGGTCATGTGTTGAGAGGCGAAAGATATGAATTACTTCAAGTTATACTGGAAGGAAAAGTACAGAGCAAAAGATCAGTAGGAAGACGCCAGAACTCGTGGCTGAAAGACCTGAAGAGATGGTTCGACCGCTCATCCGCAGAAATCTTTCGCGCAGCAGTTTCCAAAACTACAATTGCCATTTGGATCGCCAACCTTCGATAGGAGACGGCGCCATGAGAAGAAGAAAGGTTTCTAAAGTTATAACATGCAGATACAGTATGGATTTCAGCGGTAAATTGGATATTGAATTCATATAAATCAGGAAAAGTGTTGGTCACAATAGTGACCCTTGAGGAACTCCACATGCAATATCTTCTATTTAACCCTTTCTCTAATTTGCTGTATATGTCTGTAATTAAGTCAGTAGCAGCAGAGACTTTGTTTGAGCTATGACTAAAACCATACTGCCTGGTAAACTAGTAGCTGGAAGAATCAAAGAATTGGAACATTTGGTTATTTACACGACATTCCAACATCTTTGACATGGCTGTTAAAAGAGATATTGGACGATAACTTCCAGGTTCCTTTGAGTTCCTTCCTTTATGCAATGGTCCCACTATCGCCATTTGGGATGAATCCAGTGATAAGAGAGAGGTTAAAAAATTTAGTTATAATCGGTAGCAGCTCCTCTGCAAAGTCTCTAATAAGATCCACACTAAAGCCATCGCAGCCTGGAGATTATCCTTTTTTTTTTTTAGTTTTCTTATGAAATCTCTAATATCACTTTCCGAGACTTGTTGCCACTCGAAAATGTATTTTCCTGGCTCTATATTTATTGGAGGTGGTATTTTATTTGCTACAGATTTTCCTACATGTGCAAAGTATTGATTTAATTGATTAGATACGGCCTCAGCTCTATTGAATGTAGAATTATGAATGTAGAATGTAGAATATTTATTTGAAAAATAATCTTTTTTGCTTTAGCCACTTCATCAATCTGCTTTTGTGCATATTTACAGGTATATTGCAGGAACTTACTATTTGGAAATTGTTTATGGCTTTTATAGTGTATATTTCGTTTTGAAACAAGGTTATGTAATGTAATATTGAACCAAGGTGTAAGGTTATTTAAGTGAATTCTTTTCGTCCCACAAGGAATTAATTACTCTTCAGATTTGATTTCCGAGTATTTATTTGACTTCTAAACTGCTTTCTGTTTATATTTGTTACCGTATTATATTTCCGGTAGACTTACGTGATGAGTTTTGACTGGATTTGGTGATCACCTAAACCCTCATCCGCTATAAAAAGCTTAGCATCATAATTTAAGGTGTTGGTCACTATATATAATCAATACAAGTAGCTGAGTGGCACGTAATTCTCGTAGGAAGAGTTTTATTCAATATTGTAAAATCATTGGAAGTGATTGTTTGTCGTGTTAATTTTTGTGGTAAACTCTCTTGGATCATGTCTATATTAAAGTCGCCAAATATCCAGATTGGTACTGTTTTGTTCATAAACATGTTTAAAGACATATCCACTAATCCCAAAAGATCATTATGATGGAAATCATGAGGTCTGTACACTCCTCCCACTATCAAAGGCCTATCAATCTTTAAGAAAAGAAAAGTATTGAACATTTTGTTTTATATCTATAGACTTCAGAATAATCGACAACAGTCTTTAATAAATATCCCTATACCTTTACCTTCCTTTTCTTTACACACATACACTGCACTACACCCATTCACATTAAAATATGGTAGTTCACCAGGTCTCTGGCATATTCAACTTAACTATCAATCCAAAAATGTTTCGTGTTTATAGCTATTGCTACATTGATAGTATAGTTGGTCACATCAAGGCCATACATATGGATAAACAAAAAAAAGTTAACCCAGCCTTGTTTTTGCGTTAGACGACCAAAAACACTCGTTCTCCAATGATATTTACGATGCTAGAATTATAATTTACAAATATTATTTTTATGTTATAGGTATTCAATGTTGAACCTTCCAAAAATTTAGTGACTCATAAATTGGACGCGATTGACGAGGATAAAAATTTAGGAGAAGACCAAGACATGATTATATCTCAGCTAATGAACGAAGAAGAGTTGGAGGCGTTCAAAAGAAAATTTGATTCTCCGGTGATTACACATTCTCAGAAAGTCATTCAGTTTCCAATGGAAGAAGAAATAACTGCTACTGGTGGTGTAATTGATTCTGATGAGGAGGATAATATATTAGAAGTGAAGAAGAGGAAGAAAAATCAAAAGAAGCTTACATTTTCAGGTAAAATATAGACTGTTACAATTATTATTGTTGTACAAACTATGTATTTTGTAGAATCAACTTTAAATTTTCATAAAAAATCCATATTGTACATTTTTTGTGTACTAGTCTGGATCCTTCTTTCCCAATCCTTTCACCTTGTTTGGAACGATTTCGATATGTTTTGTTTCTACGTTTGAACTCTTTTGGATGGGCATATTTGTTTCTAAATGTCTTTCATTTAACGTTGCTTCTACAATATTTCTACCAATGTTTCCAAAGATTTCTAAAGTTATCGTTTATTTTCCCTTTTTAGTCATTAAGTAGTTCATAAATTTTATTAGATTTTGCCCTTTTACTAATTTGCTTTTTATTTTTTAGATGATGAAAGTTCAGAAGATGAAAAAGAGGAGGAAGAGGAAATCGATTTACATGATGACATTGAAGAGGATGACGATGACGCTCCTGCACATATAAATTATGATTCAGAAGAAAATGAAGTGGAGTATACAGAGGAAAATGGTATTGATTTCGTTATAAAATTCGTTCTAGTTTGGTACTCAAACATAAGCAGTTAAACTAATGGACTTTTATTTTTTTTCATGATTTATCTTGACTGTATATCTCGATTGGAATATCCTTTTATCTTTTACATGGTGATTTGATGTTGATTAAATCCGTTTAACTCTTTTAATGACAAAATACAATTTACTGCTGAAAAAAAAAAACTAACAATAGCGTACCTTAAAAAAACTACTGTATCAGGCAGATTTCTAAACTTTGCTTCCAACCACCCAAAAAACCAGAAATACAGTACAGTTCTTGCTATGAAAAATAGAATACTCAATATATGCGACGACCACTTTCTAAGTAACAGTCGGAGCAAATTACTTGAGATATTTATTAACAACCGTTATCCGAAGACACTCTTTAAACAATTAATTTACAACTCCCACTATTATGATGGACCATTGGATAGAGATGCTCCACAAAACTTTAAATACAAAAGATTGCCCTTCGTTGATAATCTAACAAATAATATTCTAGCCCTCTTCAAACCATACACTAACATCAGAATTGGTAGGTACAGCGGTTGTAATAACAAAAGTTTGTTTTCTCGTATTAACGATAAGACACCAGTAATGTACACTACCAATACAATCTACAAAATACCGTGTTTAGGCTGCGATGGTTGCTATAATGGACAGACAAGCCAATGGTTAAAACAACGTATTACCCAGCACAAAAGTGCCTTCCATAAAGGTAAAAACACATGCGCTGTCGAACACTTCATCAACACAGGTCACAAGTTTGACTATATTTATGTTGAAATCCTATAAACAGTAACTAATTATAAAAACAGGCTCTTTCTCGAAATGTGTTCAAAAAATGTAAAAAATTACAAAGCAGATACGAATCAGTTAAGCAGCATCTACAGCAATATTGTGCAATCCATTTAATTCAAAATTAATTTACAATTTATCTTCTACTTTATATTATATATACAAATACAAAGAAACTCGTCTATCACACTATACACTTTTTGTTGTTTTATATGCATTTTAACAGTTCTACCTCTGTGAGTAAATATTTATGTAATTATTTCTTAATATTGCTTATCTCTTTGTTTTAATAAATATGTAGTGCAATTCTGATGAAGCCAACAATTAGTTGTGGAAATATTAAGTGACATCAAAATATAATTGTTTTACTTCCAGACAGACAGAACCTGAAATATACTAAAGAAAATTATTATATATATATATATATATATATATATATATATATATATATATATATATACCGATTCGGCAAATTTTCAACTACCGTATACGTTATTCAGTATGTGGAACAAAGATAACACTTAATTGTTTGAATACGAGTGAGACACAATCCACGCACTTGGAGTAGCGAGTCTAATTTTTAAACAGTGTTGCGAAATTTCTGTAACATAACTCCTTCTAAAACATTAGTCGGATACATGAGTGTAACATAATGTTTAAATCCACTACAGTTCATTGTAGAATGAAAATTAATATTGCCCCAACAAACCTTACATGAAGTAATCATGTAAGTATTATTTTTTAAACGATTAATCATTACTTCATTAATTAACAAAGAATACTGAATTGAGAAATTGAGATGCGACAACAGCGTGAGCTAAATAAATATCGCACTTCAGTAGACAGACAAATAGTATAAACCATTTGCCCCCTTTACGACTTCCCCTCAAAAGAATAGGCGGTCCTTATCTGTACAGCAGGTTTAAGGTCAATAAGGTAAGGTCTATTTCTTTGATTTTTAGCTGTCGTGGTAAAAGGTTGAAAACAAATAATTAACATGCCAAGCGTATACAGTAGAACCTCGATAAGTTAAATTCCAAGGGAAAAACCAAATATTTTAAGTTATACAGGTTTTAAGTTATCAAGGGTCTATGTTGTGATGGATTAATATAGGTCAGAAGTTCATTAAAATATAGGCATTTATTATACACTACATTCATTTATGATATTCGTTACAAAAAGTTAAAGCAATAATTAAAGGTATAGTCTACTAAAAAATGTCTGTGATTTTCTTTTGATTTAAACAATTCATAGATTCTAAATCGATTTGATTTTAAATAACATAGAGAAGAAAATACGTTATCTTTTGTTTCTACACTGCTCTATAAATGATCGTACAGTCGTTATAGCACTCTTGCTTCGTTGATTGATATGCTCTTAGATGAAGTTTGTGGGTCGTCATTAAATTCATCGTCTTTATAACTTTAAATACAGTACATGTTGTTATTCCATTATTCAGGATCATTATTATCTTCCTCTTCAAAATGATTTCTTGAGGTTCTGAAGAAAAACCACAGGTTCTAAAGCAGTTTTTCACTGTGAGGAGTGTTACGTTTTGCCATGTTTTGTTCATTATCCTCATTACTTGAAGAACATTGATAGAAGAAATCGTATTTTGCTCCATATCAGCTATCATTCTTCTAACAACTTCTTTTCTGTATAATGTTTTAAAATTTTTAATGATACTCTGATTCAAAGGTTGAAGTTGTGATGTTGTGTTTGGTGGAAGAAATTGTACTTTGATTGCCTTTAATGGTGGTATGTCTCCGTGTGCTGTTCAGTTGTCGATGAACAGAACAATTTTTCTATTTTAAGTTGCCCTTTGCTAATCTATATTATTCATCCATTTTTTAAAAAGTTCTGCTGTCATCCATGCTTTTTTATTGGCTTCATAATCCATGGGTAGTGATTTTAAACCTGCAAAACACCGAGGTTTTTTTGACTTACCTATATAATTAAAGGTTTGAGTTTTTCTGTGCCCGTAGAATTTACACAAAGCAGAATCCTAAGTCGTTCCTTGCTGTGTTTTTCTCCATGACATTTTTTATTTTTGAATGTTAATGTTTTTTCGGAAAGACATTTAAAAAACAGACCAGTTTCATCAGCATTAAAAACATCATTGGGATCATAATTATTCACTAAATTATGCAAGTCAGATTTCCATTCTTGGCAGACTGATTTGCTTACGCTCGTACTTTCGCCGCACATTTTTTTAAGGCTAAATCATTCGTTTATTGAAATTCTCTAACCAGCCATTGCTGGCTTTAAAATTATCGATTTTTAGTGAATTAGCGAACTCTATAGCCTTTTCTTTCAGTATGGGTCCACTGATACTGATGTTTTTGTTTCGATATTGTTTTAACCACGTAAACAAACACTGTTCCAAATTAGGGAATTCGGCAATTTTTGTCCCCTGATTCTTGTTTTTTCAATAGTTCGGTTTCTTTTTTTATGATGATTGATAATGTACTCTCGTGTATTCCAAATAGAGCCGCAACTTCTTTTCTTTTGAATCCATTTTTCACTGCTTCTATAGCTTTTAATTTATCAGCATATGTTAGCGTTGTTAATTTAAGTTACTGAGGGCCACTATTGATATTATTTATTTAAGTTATCGAGATTGTGTATTTTAAGTTGTAGAGGTTTTGGGCTCCGATGGGAAGGGAACATATAATTTTTTGAAGTTATAGAGGTTTTTAATTTATTGAGGTTTGACCTATCGAGATTCTACTGTATTTTCAAAAAGAAAAGATTCAAATGGTGAAATGGTATTATGGGAACCATTCTATTGTAGAAATAATACAGTTATTTATTGCTGCTTTTTAAAAACAATAACTTTTTAAAAAATGTTTTCCGATGAATCTTCATTCACAATCCATAAACGTCATAATCCATCTGTCGTCCGCTATTGGTCTAGGGAAAAGAAACATTTGAGTATTGCTGTGAAAACACAATTCCCAAAGAAATTAAATGTGTGGACTGGCATTTATAACGATGATATAATTGGTCCATTTTTTATTACGGGAAATCTGAATGGGAGAAAGTATCTAAATTTATTACGCAATCAGATTATTCCAGCTGTTCGAAACCTTGCGGTCAACTTCGATGATGTTTGGTTTCAACAGGATAGTTGCCCAGCACATAATGCAATCGAAGTTACAAATTATTTGGAACAAACATTTCCTGGAATAATTTCTACACGAGGAATAATAAAATGGCCCCCTAGATCACCAGATTTAGCACCTTTGGTATTTTATTTCTTAGGAATGCTAAAATCAAAATTATATCGGCATAATTTCGAATGAGCCACCAATTTAGCAGAATTGTAAGAAAAAATTGTTCAACTTTGTAGTCGAGTACAACCAAATCAGCTAAATGCAATGAGACTTGCTTTAATTGATAGATTCGGATTTTGTTTAGCTTAAAATGGTGGTTTGTTTGAACATTTAATTGGTTAGAGATTTTTTAAAAATGGCTTTAATTTTAATTATTTAGAATAATTTTTTTGATTGGTTTTTTTCTTATAAAAATAATATTTATATTTAGTTAATGTTTGTTAAGTTAATTATTGTTTTATTTCCTAGCTACCAGAGCTAAAAATCTACAAAAATTACATTTAAAACTCGAATTCCTATAAGTGTTTGAGTTTTTCTTAAAACTGACGGAAAGTTGGCGACGAAATAATTTTATGCAAAGAACTACACCCCATCAACGTCCGATAATTACTGTCGGTCATCGGTGTATTTTTATGCCGCTTCGCACTGTAAAAGAAGGCGTTGCTTAAAATTTCAAACTCTTCAGGGGAATAATGCTTTGTTGCCACACATAAATTACTTAAATCACTGTTCTTTGTTAACTAATAAAGTAATTGATAAAATCGATTAGAAAATATCAATTACGTGGCTACTTTATTTGAATTTTTTTGGGACAATATTAATTTTTATTCTACAATGAACTGTAGTGGATTTAAATATTATTTTAGACTCATGCATCGGACTAAAATTTAGAAGGAAAGATGTAAAAGAAATAATAGCAACACTGTTTAAAAGTCATACCTACTCCGTCGAGATGATGACTGCCTCTCACTTCTATTCAAACAATTAAGTGTTATCTTTGTTCCACATACTGAATAACGTATACGGTAGTTGAAAATTTGCCGAATCTGTATATATATATATATATATATATATATATATATATATATATATATATATATATATATATATATATATCTTTTGAAAGTGAGACAGACATTTGATCAGCCATTTTAAGTATCTATCTATGAATTTTAAAGTCACGTATCGCCCAGAATCGTATCAGAATTTGGACGTAACGCTTTTTTTGTTTATCTCTTTTTAAACATGCACACATACACTTGTTAAATACAAGAACAAACGTTTATCATAAATATATTATAAATAAATTGTAAATAATATTTCTTTTGCTCTTCTTCGAGGCGTACATCTCACGGACCAATGACAGTAGCCGTTTAACAATGTAGCGAACATTTGAAGTGGTAGGGAGGAGAAGTGGTGGGGGACGTCCATAGTAAGGGAACTCCTACCTTGTCCATTGCTGGACATCCATTAAACTGCCCCGCTGGGCTCTGTCTTGAGCTGTTCTTATCCAGTGTCCTTCTACTCTTTTATATCGTCACTCCAACGTGTCGTCTTTGAATTTTGGAATCTCGTCCTGCTCACTGATTTAGTGTCGTAATTTGTTGTATCTTTTGTACTTTTGTTCTTTGCCGGATGTGTGTACTTCTTACGCGAATTCCAAACATAGCTCTCTCCATTTTTCTTTGAGCGACCTTTAATTTATGTACCGAGAGAGGGAGATGAAGAGATCTAAATTACACCTCTTCCATTATTATTGCTATATATTCTTTAAAAAAATAGTCTCGCAACCGAATTGCTAGACTCCTATTACACTGCATATTTCCTTTTTTAGGATCCAAACCTTTAAAAATGGCTGATTTCTTTGAGGACGAAGCCGAACTCTCTGAGTCAGAATGGGGTAGTGCAGACGAAGACGAGAGAGACTTAGATACACTCGAGGTCGAAACAGGAGACGCCGAAAAAATTGATGAGAAGCAGATGAAGGCTGATCTGGAACGGATACATTTAAGGAGAATGTTAGATGATGATACACGAGAGGTACATATTGATTTTATCACTATTATTTTTTTTGTTTTTATTTGACATTTGACAGTATAAGATGTATAGGAAGTTCCTTGATCTTGTAGGCATATAGCCATGCTTTTAGTTGATATTTCTGAAGGTGGTTTTTTCATGTATTGCGTGTTGTATACATGAAAATATATAATATAAACGATTAATTTTTCTTATTTTTTAGGTGAAATTACTTCAAGAATTGTTACTCGACGATGGAGAGCTCCACGGTAGCGGCAGAGAAAGGCAGTTCCGATGGAAGAACATCGATTCTTTAGACATGACGGAAGAAGAAAAGAAGAACAGCGACGATGAAACCGGCGGCTTTGAAGAAGACGAAAGCGAGGAAATATGGCGTCGAAAACGTCACGAAAGGGAAATGTTTTTGAAGGAAAAACAGTCTCAAGAGTTCGACGATGATGACATCGATCTTTTGAGCGGAAGTGAAATTTTAAAAATTGGACATAAAGTTATACAAAGGAGTTTAAGTAATTCGCAGGGGAATCAGGCTACTGAGAAGAATATTGCGAATGGGAATAGCCCTATAGTTAAGACTGCTTTCAGTTTAGTGGTAAGTTTTTTAGTGAATTTAATAACAACCACTCCATTGATCGAAATAATTTCGAAAAACTCTTCTTCCTCTTAATTTAGTACCAACTCTTGTTTATTCTTACAACTAAGTCTTGGGACTCTGGGATGTAATGGGTTTTACAGAACTTGCAATTTTTGCTATCCTCTTATCGACCATTCTACTGGATTCTAAAGATTACCAAAAGAGGTTAAATTCCGCAATTTGCAATGGTTTGATTTTTCGCCTGTTCCGTTTGGTCTGCATTCTCGCCTTGTCGTCATCATTGTTATCCATCTTATCTGAGGCTTCGTTGTAATTTCTGTGACCAGGGATCCCTTCCTCATTTATACGGAAAATTTCCTCACGAAAAAAACTCTTTCGTGAGGTTTGTTTGCACGTTGCACATCTTCCTCCTCGTTCCATGAGCTCTTGTCAAGACGTGGTGACACTCTAATAGCAACTTGCTGCGATCCTGTGTCAGATGGATGGTTTGCTTCATGTAGGGATTTTCATACCAGTCTTCATTTGGTCTGCCCATCGGGTTGGATTATATAACAGATATTATATAAGACCTTTATAGTAAAATTTTGAGTTGTACAAATAAAGACCCGTTAAAATATTCTTTACAGCTGTTAAAAAGGACTTTAAAGACGGTTAGAAACTGTTGCTATTAATTCCGTATAAATTGCTGCTTTAAATACAGTCATACCGGTATATATACACATTCTGTTCTTAAAGTCCGAAGTAGAATAGTCTCACCGCGATTCACTTATACTTATTTTGCTTTCACCACGCATTATTATACAAGCAAAGACATAGCAAGAGGTTACGTTTTTAAATTAACTACTTTTTTCTATTTTTCTAAGTACAATATACTTTTTTTGTCGTTAATAACAATATTTTTTAGCATAAACGAGGTTCTTTCCTAAGTCGTGGCGATGAGGTCTTGCAGCGGTTAGCAGAATACAACAAAATTTCGACTACAAGCGAGGTCATTGCTCAAAAAGCCAAAAACTCGAAGAACTTTTTGTTTCAAACTGTAGAGGTTAGAGAAGCCACCGAAAAATTGACTATCTTTGTAAGTATGCTTTAAAATTTGATATAAATTATCTTTTAATAAACATTTTCTCAGATTTTAGATTGAAAGTGAAGGATATTTGTGTTGTTTAGATGCGTATTAGACAGCCAGAAAGGAATCTGTAAATTTATTTAGAGCTGTGGTAAATTTTAGCAATCTTTACGTAGTCGATACAGGTTTCGACTTGTTTCTCTTTTCTTCCATCGAATGGTATTCGAATAAGTAGCAAATGCGGGTTACATACCTACTTTATGTCCTCCAGGTTCTCAGGTCTTCAGTTTAGCACTATTTGATGCCAAAGATCTTATAGAAATCTAAGAAGACAAGTTAAGAGTATAGAGTGGAGGAATCTTAAATAAAAAACTGCTCTTCTACTATTAAAACGTCAATGTCAAACGTTAAAATATCAAAAATACATAGCATAAGGACAAATAGAGAGAAAGTCCTATACTAAAAAAGTAATACCTTCCAGACACAAATATCTGCATTCATGATTTCTAGTGCCTAATGTCCACAAAGAACGCTCGACTCTCTCTCTGAACTCACCAAGGTGTCTGGGATCTCTTACTGTGCAATGCACTATTGCCTCTTCAATTCTGAGATTGTACTTTTGTGTCGTCGATGATGATATGGTATTAGGTGCAGGTAGCGTGAAGATTCTTGACTGCTAAATCTGGGCTGATGGACAAAGCGTTTATTGCGATTGACGACCTGCCTCTAAGTTAGAATTTATTCGATTTCGTCATCTCTATTATTGATACAATTAGGGCGTTTTTAGATCTCAATGGCTTCTCCGATAAGCCTTGGATTATAGAAACAAATAATTGCTATGGTTCTGGAATTTTCAAACCTAATTGTGTGACCAAAAATCAAACTCAAATCGTCAGTGATCACTCATGTTGCCTAGTCCGTTTCTGATTATGAACGTTTTTTGTCCGTCTTGGAAAGCTATCATCCATTTGCGTACCATTCTATCACTCTAGATGTTTTGTGCATACTCTTTACAAATCTAACGGTGGATATTAAGTACATTCACGCATTTATCACTTAAAAAATGAGTAACAGTACGTATTTAACAGTCCGCAGGATTCTAAATCGGCTGAGACATTGTTAATACGCAAAAGTAAATGTTTAAACAATTGATTGTTACCCCAATGCCATCTGTGACGTACAAACAGATGGAGATGCATAGTACACATTAAATTTCTTTATTGTCCCGTTTTATGTTGTGCAAATTAAAAAGTATCTAAATATAAAAATTTTATTTTTAGAACAAACGAAAAGCTGCAGATGCTACTCCACGAGCTATAAAGAAGTTAAGATTGACTGATAATTTAAGTCCTGCCATAAAGAGGAAGAAGAAACCTGACAAACCAGACGTCAAGGCCAAACTGTTTGGCGTTTCCTAGCGGCTCTATTTATTTTTATTAATAGTAAGACAAAAATGTTTATACAGTCTGTAATATATTTTAATATTTTGATAATCTTGGTTTTTTTTGTCTTGTTTTTTCCCAAACAGTTTCCCTGGTACGCCTTGATAATAGCTTTGCTTGCCGTTTGTACTGCTAAATTTATAGCCTCTACCCATTTAAACAAGTTCATACTTTTCCTGAGATTTTTACTGAGAGACTCTCTATATCCTACCCAGTTTTTATCTCTAGGATTTAATTTCTGATGGAAATATATTAAGGTCAAATCGACACATACCAATTTGTTAATATCTCGCATACCTTGATGGTACAGAGTGTTCAATCAAACACTTTTTTGTTTGTGCCCCAGTGACACAAGTTGGTTTGCTTCCTATATTGAATATAATTAACCTTCAGATAAGACAAAAGTCAAAATAGACTCACCCCTTGCGTTAATGTTTGCGCTGCCGCATATGGTGTGGTGTGCATTGGCATCACATCATAATAATCTGCAATTCTTTTCCTAGTCAATATGCAACTATGTCGCTTATAATGCTTGGTAGACCTAGAGACTCATCACCCGGAAAGTAGGCTGAACACACCACATGATGCATCTCTCCAGTTCCGTGGTTATAGAATTAGAATACCTGTGACAATATTATCGGTGCAAAGCATTGGGATTAGTGCACAATCTACTCTATTCTCTAGCTTCCCTCATAGAAGCTTCTTTTGACAGCAATTTCAGCAGCTCTTTCGACTCCTTTCTATTGGGGTCTTCTTCGCACAAACGATCTAAAATTGGGCCTTGTCTCATCCCTACAACAAACTTTTCCTGGACTCTATATAATAGATTTCTACCAAAGTCGCAATCTGTTGTCACATTTTTAACTTTAATAAACCAATCATTGATTGACTCCTCACTTTCTTTCAATGAATCCAACTTTATTCTTGTTCTATATATAGAAACTCTGGGTTTAAATTGACTAGCCAGTAATTGTATCTTTTGGCTTAGCAGGTGAACGTAAATTTTTCAAAATTTTATAGATATCTTCACTTAAGAGAGTCAACAATACGGCTACATTTCTATCAGCTTCAATTAAATTCGCCAACAGATCAACAGCAATTCGTCAACAGAACTATCGTCAAATTCGCTGTCTCTTGGGTTGGGGCCATTTCCTCGCTAATTTATGTGGCGACCTAGGAAAAGAAAACAAATAGGCTCTAAATTAGCGTTTGGCACTTTATTATTAAATTGTAAAATACAAAACTGACTACGAATTAAGCTTCTACATAAGGAGCCAAGCTAACCTCTAATTATATCGCTTGGCGGGAACAATTCCTTCTACTTCTGTCATATTTCTTAAAGCTAAAGTTCACACGAAGTATTTCTTAAGATACTTTGCCTACATTATTTTGTGACCCTCCTCTTGTATTAAGTTTTTGTCTATACTATTAGGATCTGTAAGCTTTTTCTCATCTTTATGTTTTACTACTTTCCTTTTTTAACATTTGATATTCATTCTTATTTTGATTTCTACATACATACAGGCACTTATATTAATTGGTTTAATTTACCCATTTTCTAATTAGTTTATTTTTCTATCCAATAGCTTATTTTTAGATTATCTGACATTAATATATTAAGGCAACTGAGATCGATTGAGAACACGTGTAAATCTTGATCAAATTCAATAATTTTCCGAGTTTATCGGAATTATATACTTATTAAATGTAATATAATATACTTATTATATAATGTAATTCTTCTTCTTAGAGTGCCATATCCCTACGGAACGTCGGCGACTACCATGCTTATAATATTTTTATAATCATCTCGGTCTTGCACTACGTGTAGCAATTGGTTCGCTGTCAAACCTGTCCACTGCCGCAAATTCCTCAACCAAGAGAGTTTCTTCCGTCCTATCCATTTCTTTCCTTCGATTTTACCGTTGAGAATTAGCCGAAGGAACTCATACCTTGGTCCTCTGATTATATGTCCAAGATATTCTAGTTTACGCCTCTTAATAATATTTAATAGAGTTCGTTGATGTCCCATTCTTCGAAGAACTTCTTCGTTTCTAGTTCTGCTAGTCCATGGAATTTTTAGTATCCTTCGATACAACCACATCTCAAACGCCTCGATTTTATTCATGATATCGGCGTTTAAAGTCCAAGTTTCACATCCATACAAAAGTACAGACCACACGTAACATCTTGTAAACTTTTCACGGATTTCCAAATTTAATGAGTTATTGGATAATAGAGGCTTGAATTTTTGAAATGAGTTTCTTGCCTGTTCAATTCTACATCGAATTTCGAAGGATGGATCTAGATTTTGGGTAATCCAACATCCAAGGTATTTGAATCTCTGAACTCTCTGCAGCGGTTGTTGGTTTAATATCAGTTGGGTTGCGTCGATATCCACTTTACTGGTCACCATGTATTTAGTTTTATCTATATTTATCGACAGTCCCCAATTTGTGCATTCCATGTTAACTCTATTGATTAGCTCCTGCAGATCGTCGAAGTTTTCAGCTAGAATCACAGTATCGTCTGCGTACCGTATATTGTTAATTATTTCTCCTCCTATGATAATTCCTTTTTGATCTTTTAAAGCTTCCCTAAATAGATTCTCAGAATACACGTTAAAGAGGGTGGGAGATAGTATACAGCCTTGTCTTACGCCTCGTTCAATACTGATTGGCTTTGATTCTCTGTTGTTGGTATTAATAATGGCTGTTTGGTTCCAGTAAAGTTTGGCAATAAGTTTGATGTCTTTCTCATCTAGTTGGATGCTCTGCAAGACGGTAATTAGTCTGGTATGCTGAACGCGATCAAATGCCTTTTCAAAATCAATGAAACACATATATACGGGTTTTCTTACCTCCCAACATCGTTGAAGGAATGTTTGCATAGAAAATAGTGCTTCTCTAGTTCCAAGGCATCTCCGGAACCCGAACTGCTCTTGACTAATTATTTCTTCGCACTTGTTGTTAATTCGGTTTAGAAGAATATGCAACAGTATTTTAACGGCATGGCTCATTAAACTAATGAGTCTACAATCGCTACATTTCTTAACGTTTGGTTTCTTAGGTAGAGGAATAAAGATCGATTTTAGCCAGTCCGATGGAATTTCACTGGTATCATATATTTGATTGAAAAGTACAGTGAGTTCTTTTATATTGTCATTTGAGAGTAATTTTAGCCATTCGCTGTATATTTGATCTGGTCCACTGGCTTTGTTGTTTTTGGCTTGGTGTATGGCTTTTTCCACTTCAGCGTTTAAGATTGATGGTCCTGTATTTGCACTTAAGTTAAGTAGTGATCCTCGATCATCCTT
Source organism: Diabrotica undecimpunctata (assembly GCF_040954645.1). Classification (NCBI taxonomy): domain Eukaryota; kingdom Metazoa; phylum Arthropoda; class Insecta; order Coleoptera; family Chrysomelidae; genus Diabrotica; species Diabrotica undecimpunctata. The sequence continues at coordinate 10,076,873 of NC_092808.1, read as the reverse complement.
AAATAATGCTTTAATGTAGTTTTCCCATTCCTCCATTACTTCGTCTTCTAGGGATAGTGCATGACCTTCATTATTCGTTAATGTTATGGGTGTATTTCTTTTGTGTACTGTAACTTCTTTTATTTTCTTATGTGTGTTAAATTCGTCATGTTTTCGTTGCAATTCTTCTAATTCCTCACATTTTGCTCGCATCCATAACTCTTTGGCTTCCCTGATTTTTCTTCGAATCAGATTATGCTTTCGTTTATACTCTGAGTTATTTCTATTTTTAAG